>NC_048599.1:103313343-103653760 GCF_003668045.3 Cricetulus griseus | reverse complement strand
GGTGTCCGAGATTATTGGACCTAAATCCGGAGGCAAGTAGTTGGAGTGTCAAAATCCGGCTGCTTGGTCTGAGCCGGCCCAAATCGATCCTTTAGGATCACCCTGTGCGCTCTGCCCCTTTCACCTCTCGCTTCAGCTTCGGTGGAAGTTGTAAGCCTTCCGCCACTGCTCAGGTCTCGCTCGGGGACTTTCTCCACCTTCCTTGTTTCCTAGAGCGAGGGTCAGACCTAATGACATACCCGGTGACACCGGGACTCAGGACTCTGAAGGATACTAGGAATGCTGTAACGCTGTAGTGTTTGTGCTTTGGCCAGGGAGGACAAGTGGGAAGTCGTAAGCTAGAGCGACCCCAGAGAGAAGTCTGACTGGAGACGCTCCCCGTTCTCACGTGGAGACGCCAAGTGGCTGCTCCTAAGATCTGTCTGCTTCCCCCGGCTCCAACCTACTGAAATATATTCTTTCTTAACCGGAGGCCCCAGGGCGGAATGTAACATCTTGTAATGTGGCAATCACTGCCAAACCCGTCCCCGCTAGGGGAACTCCTGCTGGGGCGCGAGGGGCGGGAGGGGGGCTTCGGAGGGGTGTGGGCCTCCACATCCCATCTGCACTAGGGTGTGTTTGTGTGATGTGGGCTGGAGATTGCTCTCCAGACAGATCCCAGGAGAGGACAGAGGACTCGCTGTGAGGAGGTCTTCTTAGAGCTGATTTGGGTGTCTTGGCACTGAGAGACAGCTAGTTAGGGAAAGCCTAGTCCCAAAGCTAGGACCTCGCTGTAATGGTCCCGAGTCGAGAGCCACACTCAACTGCTTCGGAGACCCCGACTCCAACGTGGAATAAGAAGGGAGTGTCTGTGTTCATTTCAGGAAAAGATCGGTAGTTTGAATCTCAAAAATCTGACCCCAAATAGGCTAAAGCCACTGGCGGTCGCTGTTTCCCTGGAGGCAAAAGGGCGGGCTGGAGGCTTTTGAGCAAGTGCTGGTGGTATCTGGACCTGAGCCGTTGCTCTCGGGTTATGTATGTACTGTCCTGTCTTTTTGAAAGGCAAAGGGGGCTTTTTGCAATTCCAGGAGTTGGGAAGAAGGTTCCCAGGCGGGAAGATCCAACGCTGCTTAGCTTTAGCTCTTCCTTTTCTATACTCCCTTTCTTTCTTTCTTTCTTTCTTTCTTTCTTTCTTTCTTTCTTTCTTTCTTTCTTTCTGCCCCTTGTGCCTAAGAACTGTTTGTAAACAAAGTTCCAACCTTCTGCGGCTCTCTCCGCCCCCAGTAACCCTGATACTTCCCCCAAACTTGCCCCACCAGTCTCGGAAATCCTTACTAGGCTCGGGTATTCACAATTTTCACAAGTGTTCCTGAAAGCAGGCCGAAGGGGAAGCCTTCTAAGCGCTCCCATATTGCAACCCTGGGATGCTTAGGCTCTTTTTTCTGCCTTTCAGAAAATTTGGGGTGGCCGGAGGGGTTTCTATGCAAAGACCAGTTGGCCCGCCTTGTCTGCACTTCTAAACTGGGCGCTCCAGGAGCGTCCAGCTTAGGAGTGGAGCCGGAGGGCGCGGGATCTCCAGCCCGCCGGCGGCTGGCTCTAAAGAATTCAGTACCTTCACTTTTGCCTGAGTATGGGCATGCCGGGAGCCCCTCTGGGGTGTGGAGTGGGGAAGACCCGGCACCCCTTAGTTCCCACCCCGACCCCGTTTCCTATTTCTTGTCATATCCTGTGTCTGGTCTGATATTTTGCACGACTAAATGGAAGCGGATTACAATGAAGATTTATGTGTGCTCCGAGAGCGGCTGTTTTCCCAGTGCAGGGAGCCGAAATCTCTGCTTCCCATTTCCATTTTTCATTCCCGCTTTTAGGGAGCGCAACTTAGCGCGCGAGGGGGGCTTGTGGTAGCGTCTGCGATTCGGCGGCTGATCACAGGGCTTGGCGTCTCCGGGCGGGCCCCCAGACTGTGAGAAAGGTTTGCCAGCGCGTAGCCCCCGGCGGGGCTGGAGCCGGCCCCCACCTCCCGGAGCCCGTCTTTGTCTTTCCCCCTAGACACCCCCGCCCCCTCACTTCTAGAACACGGGTGCATCCTTGCGACCTCTTTGGCCCTTCTTCTTGTTCACAGGAACGCCCCCTTCCCCCTGGTCCCTGCACCCTCCTTTGCCCGCTGCCGGGCGAAAGGCGCGTCTTGGCCCTGTACGACCCCGCCGCCGCCGAGCCAGGTTCGGTGACTCCGGCGAGTCTGTGGGGCCTCGGCCCACCCCGGAGAGGGGCCGCCCGCCCTCCCGGCTCCCAGGCTCGGCTCATGCCAAGGCCTGTTGCGTGATTCCAACTTGGGCTGACATTCCCTGCCCGGGGCGCTCCGGCGTAGGCCTCTTAATCATCTTGTCTGCTGCAGATCCTCGACACCAGCCAATTTACTGCCCCGTCTTTCCCGGCTGGTTTCAGGAGCCGGGGAGGGGAGTGCGCGCAAAGGAGGGGAGGGCATAACCCCAGGAGAAAGACTGGTACCAGTTATTGGCGCGCATAGGGATGGACACACACACACACACACACACACACACACACACACACACACACACACACACGAATTTGGAAGTGGGGGAGGGCAGGGGGTGGTTAAGAGATGGGGTTTTGATAGGCAGTAGTTACATAGGGCAGTTCAAAAATCCATTCTCAATTGTTCAGCCTCCTCATTTTCAGTGCTCATCCAGGGTCACTCTGAGCAGGCCCCAAAGCAATTTGATCAGAAAAGTCAGTATTCCCTCCAGGATGGTGCTACCAAGTAGTCCAGAAAGTCACCTCCATTTCACTGCTGCCTCCATGCCCCCGACTAAACATGAGTTGAAGATACAGGGATGACCCACCTACACTGGAGGAGAGGAGGCCCGAATTTGGCAAGCAGGATTCCCTGGTCTGGACCCTATTTCCTCTCCAGTAGAGGCTGATCTCTTGGAGGGAATGGCACAAGTTCAAGCCCCTTGTAGAGCCTTCATAGCCCCAACTCTTCTACTCAAAGCAAAATAGAAACCGTATTTCATAAATAAAGCCCTTCCGATTTGGAGCATTGTGATAAAAGCAGTAATGGTAGCTACGAAATAGCCAAAATGTATCTAGTGCTTATCACATGCCAGGCGTTGTTACATCATTGCCTCATTAAGGGTTCATTAAGTTGCTCACTATTCTGAGCCGTGGCTGTTATTATTTCTCTTATCTTAGAGATCTGCAAACGGCATCACAGAGAGGCTAAGAGGGTTGCCCAAGGTCACATAGTCAGTGGTTGACGCCGAGGGAGCTTCCAACTACAGATTCCAGAGCTTTGAGTGAAACAGGTTTGTAGTTTAGACCTGCATTACACATTTATCCTTGATTCTTGCAGGGAATGCCAGAAAGCAGGGTCGTTTCCAAAGCTGGGAGCTGGTCCTGTGAGGCCAGTAGAGTTGAGTATTGTGTGGAACTTTGCCTTTCAAGAGTGTGAGGTGCAAGAACGCCACTCCACAACAACGTGCGTCCTCTCTGCCGCTGTGAATGCATTTGTGTGTTTGTGCATTTGTGTCAGTACGTGTAACAAGAGTGTGTTTGAGAGCATGAGCATGTGTGTACCAGCGCAGCACTGTACACAGGGATTGCCCAGCATTCCAAAGCAGCCAACCGTGTTTCACGAGGGTGACTCACTGAGTTCTGGGATCAGCCAGCTCCCAAAGGGCCTCGGGGGCAAATGGAGGGAGGGACCATTGTAGGAGTTTGATCCCAGACTGTTGCAGAGCTTAGGTCCCGGACAGCAGGTCGCCCGCGGCGGCTCGGGTGCACCGCCTGGCCAGCACCGAAGACGGACGCGGTGGCGGCGCAGACCGCCCAGGCGCGGGGCGGTGGCGCCGGCGCCAGAGGGGCCAGGCGGGTGGAGGCAGGAGCCGCCCGGCGCTGAGTGAGTCACGGCGCCGTAGGCTGGAGAACCGCGCGCGGACTCGGGAGGGGGAGGAGCTGAACCCTTCACCGAGGCCTAAATGCCTTGTTTCAAACTTGTGTGCGTCTGGTGGCCAGCGCAGCCTTGGAGAGGCGTAAGTGTGCAGTTCTGTTCATCCGACTCTGAGCCGGGTAATCGTTCAAGGTCCGAGCGCAGGGAACCCTAGCACCAAGGAAAAAGTACACACTCCAATGAAAACAATAATTTATTTAAATAATCTCTTCATATTGTAAAATCAACATTAAGAGTATGTTGCTTTCTTAATAAATAACCCCCAAATACCTTGCATTTCAAGAACAAAGACTTTAGGACAAGATAAAAAGAAATTCAAATCAGTAGCTTAATTTAACTGAGAAAAATTTTCAAAGGGAAAAAAATAAAACGAACGGGTTTCTGAGGTCACTGCTAAGTTGCAGTTTTCACAACTGGGGGGTTACAAAAAAGTCTGAAAAGTTGAGGAATTTTATACAAATAAACGTGGGGAAATCTGCACAGACACCTTTATTTACAAACTCTGTGTCGAAGTCCGGGCTAATAGTCCTTAATTCATCTTAAAAAAGATACTTTAAACACATTTTTTGCAGCGTCCACATATTAAAAAAATCAGTTTTTTTTTAAAACATCAAAATGAGGTCATCCGCAAAGGCACCTAAACTTTTAAAAAAATAAAAATAAAAAAACTCCACTGGTGATGGATGAGGAGCTATGGGAGTGTTCCTGGCGAAGGCGGGAAGAGATCTGGGTTTCTAGGGCTGGGAACCACCCCCCTCCGCCCCCAGCAAGGAAGGAAAAAAAAAAACGGCTGGATCCTGGGGTCATGGGGGTACATGGGGGGGGGGCAGGACCCGGGAGGTCAATAACCGAAGCTGACAGGAGCTGAGCCCTGGGGCAGGCGAGGAGAAAGGAACCTCTGAGTACCGGGAAGCCTCTAGGGCGGGCGAGGCGTCCCTGTGCCTGACCCAGTTCAGGACCGGAGAGACCAAGGTCCCTGAGGATCACGCTAAGAGGGCTGGGAAGGGGCGACAAGTCCGAGGTGGGCCTAAAAGTGGCCGGGGCTCATGTCGAAATTGCGGCCAGGGGTGCCGGGCTTGGCACTAGAGGATCCCACAAGGCCTGCTTGTTCCCAGTTGCTCCGTGACAGAGCGAGGAGTGGCTCTGCGACGGGTCACCGTCCACCCCCAGTCGCCACTTCCAGTATGGCTGGGTGGCGGTCGCGGGCTGGTAGGATTGAGCCTCTAGCTATGGGGCGCTTACTGGAGAACACCGTGTCTCAGTTTTCAAGTCTCTGGCGCCGATTCCTCAGGGTTAGAAAATCGTCCCGGCGCTCACTGGGGCGCCCCCGCCTGCGTGGTGGTGATGGTGGTGGTGGTGGTGTGCCTGCGGAGTCTGCGAGGGGTGCAGAAGTGGCCCAGTGGCCTGCAGGTGTGAAGCGGAGCCCGAAGCCTGGTGATACCACGGGTAGTTTCCCAGAAACGCCGAGGCGGCGCTGCTCGGGCTGGAGCCGGAGCTGCCCGGGCCACTGCCTCCACTGCCCGGGCCGCTGCCCCCCATCCGTTGTGGCGCGCCGAAGTCCCAGGAGGCTGGCGCCGAGACCGGCGGGGAGGCACAAGGTGGCGAAGCGCTGGCTCCAGGGTGCTGCTCGGTGGGGATCTCACCGCTTTTCCACATCTTCTTGAACTTGGATCGGCGGTTCTGGAACCAGATTTTAACCTTTGTGGAAAGAAGGAAAAGCGCCTGAGTTTTATAGTGCAGGAACCTGGGCAGGAAGTTGGTAGAATAGGGACCGACCGCCTGTTAGAGATGGCCATTGAGCCACCTGGGCACTTCCCGGGGCTCTGGGCCCTGCTGCTCTGGTTGCATTAGGACATCTCAAAAAAGCTGATGTCTGAGCTCTAACTATGTGACCAGGGTGTATGTACCGTGGTGTCAGGAGGTCCAGTTATGTCACCCGCTTTATCAGCAGTGAGTGGAAAGGCGACATAGTATCGGATTTCTGCCCACCCGGGTTCTTCCCTCCCTCCAGGCGGTTCCTTTTGAGTTATTATTTATGTATTTACTTGTTTAGCTTTGGGCCTAGAAGTTTATGTTGCCGGAACGCACAGATGAAAATATACTTTTGAAAAGTTGTCCCGAGCGCGCCTGCTTCCCAGCTAAACCAGGCCAGAGCCCACCTCGCCCACCTGAGTCTGAGTGAGGCCCAGAGAAGCGGCCAGCTCGGCTCTCTCCGGCAGTGCCAGATACTGTGTCTTCTGGAAGCGCCGCTGAAGGGCTGCCAGTTGGAAACTGGAGTAGATGGTGCGTGGTTTCCGGACTTTCTTTGGCTTCCCGTTCACTATTCGGATTTCAGGTTCTAGGTCTTCCTTGTCTGCAACGAAAAGGAATTGTGAGCACCAACCCCCGGGGGTCCTAAAGTTCGCAGCTGGGCCTGTGCGAACTTGGCGGGAGCCTGGAGGCGGCCTCTGCAGCTTCAGCACGCGCGCAGACTGGCCCAGCCACGAACCCTGCAGACACCAGGAAGACCTGTGCGGGAGAGAGCCTGGAGGCTGGCAGTAAGGAAATGTGCTACCCCAGAGGCGTGCACAGAATGCCACTCAACCCGACAGCCCACCGGGTCTGTCCAGCGGAGCGTGCAGGGACAGAAACAGTGATTCGCGGGCCGTTCGAGATTGGGCTGAATTAAGGGCAGAAGCAGGAGGTGGACAGGGTGCAAGGCTACAGCTCCGGACTGTCCTCCTCCTCCTTCTCCATGCTTACCCGGTCCCTCCCTGTGGCCAGGCCGACTTTGACACCCTAGATGTCAGCGTTATGCGTACCGGGCTCATTGTTGACCGGGGACGAACTGGTTCCGTAGGGCGCATAGGAGGTGTACGCGGCGGTGTAGCCCAGGTCGTAGCTGCTTTTGGCGGAGTAGGAGACGTTGCTGAGGCCGGTGGCGTGGTACTGGTAGGAGCCCATGTGCGCGTAGGGCGAGGCCCCCCCGCCGCCGCCGCCCGCCGGGTGCTGCTGGTTGGTGTAGTAGCTGCTGTCGGTAGCTGTGGACACCGGCAGGGTTGGCGACTCCTGGGGTTTGTGCAGGCTGCCGTTACTGCTGCTGCTGTTGCTGCTGCCGCCAGGGCCGGCGCCGGCACCGCTCGGGGGCTGCTGATGCTGGTGGTACGTGCTGGAGGCGGTGATCTGGGTCGAGTGCATATCAGCCACCAGACTGTCAAAGACTCCAGTCATCCTGACCCGGGACAGGAAAGAGCACGGGTGGCGGGTGAGAGGGGGATGCGAGGCGCCTCCTCTGTCTCTCTAGGTCCCTTCCAGCAGCCAATGTAATTACCGGGAGGGGGGAGGGAGAGGAAAACAAGAAATGAGGCAACGGTCTAGGCGCCTCCTCCCCTGGAGGAGGCGATCACCATGCGTGGCTCGGGACCGCAGCTGCTGGCCGCATCCTTCCCCGGCCTCTCGGACCTCTCGGCTCCTGGCCCGGCTCGGGCAGGGGGCGGGCAATGGAGGGGGCAGGAGTGGTCAGGCCCGGTAGGGGCTCCAGGAGGCGGGAGCAGGTGAGCGACCCCCGAGCAGCTTTACGATTGTCTGCCGGGCGGGCTCCTGCAGGGTGGGCATTTAACATTTGTCACGTGACCACGGGCGACGTCACCTAGCAACAGCCAATCAGAAGGAATGGGCTGCGGGGCTCCGCGAGTCCGCGACCCGGCGGCCCGGGGACCCGTGTCACGTGGCGGGCAAGGCGGCGGCGGTGGGCGAGTGCAAGACCCACGGCAGAAAGTGGGCACGGGACCTGGAACTGGCTGGGGTGCAGGATGGCCCGCAGCAGGACGGAAGGCGTCTGGTCTCAGAGGAAGAAGTGGGGTAACACTACTCTGCTTGTCAGAACCAAGTCTAACGTTTTACATCTTATCCGAGGTCACGTTAATCAAATAAATCCAGGCAGAGGGCCGAGCCAGCTCTGTCTCCTATTCCTCCTATTTCCTCGAAGTGTCTGGCACTTACTCTCATCAGCCACTCGGCACCTGACGGTCAATTGATTTAAATTATCCATAAACCGCGTATAATAATACACACTTCCCAACCAACCCACAGAGATATTAGGCAATTAATTGGATAATATTTAACGTTTTTCCTTGTTGCTTGAGAGAAGAGCTCTATAAGCCCAAAGGTATTATTACTAATAATGTATTTGAAATCACTTTTACTTATACACATAAAGGCCTCCAGTAATGAAGCACGGCTAAGCAATTGTCTGGAAAAGCGATCCCGAGGCTTCCTCTTTGGGAAAGGTAGGCCAGAGCCTTCAAAGTCGTTTGAACCGGTGTTTTTACGAAAAGGGAATAAAAAAATACTGAAGTAACGTTAGAAATCTATCAAGGTTCAATCACACTTAGCCTGCTTTTTTGAGGTAAACAATAAACATAAAAAGTTTTATTTCGTGTGCTGAATTCTATTTTACATTTATCGTGTTTGAGAACCTTACTCCGCTGTTGTAATTTCTCCTTCTCTGGGGTTTTGTTTTTGATTAAATCAAAGTAATTTCTCCTCTCTCTGGGGTTCTGTTTTTGATTAAATCTCTCTCTCTCTCTCTCTCTCTCTCTCTCTCTCTCTCTCTCTCTCTCTCTCCCTCCCTCCTCCCTCCCTCCTCCCTCCCTCCCTCCCTCCCTCCCTCTCTCCCTCCCTCCCTCCCTCCCTCCCCCTGTCCTCTCTCTCTCTCTCTCGGTTGGGATTTTCAGCGGGAAGGTGATGGACGCTGGCGGTGGTGGACTGCCAAGTCCGAAGATTCTGCGATAGCGCCTGCTTCGTGATGCCACCTGGTGGACAGTGTATGAGGTTGCCACAAGCCTGGTAGACAGTCTAATCACGCCCAGGCGCCAGCCTCTGAAACCCCCCAAAAGAACAAAATAGTAATTAAAAGCCACAAAATTGTGCTAGTGCGCGCCATCTGAAGCATCCCTTCCTAAAGACATAACATGTCGCTGAAAGAACTTGTTACAACAACTGCCTAATGGAAAACAAGTTGATACTTTAAAAAATACGATCTTTGGTCTTCCCCAGAAAAAGCAAGTGTGTAATTAAAACTCCAGCATTCACACAGTGGAATAATGAGGCAGGTAATGCGCCTTCCAGTCTGCCTGGATTTAGTTCTCAGCCACTTGGTTAAGGAAGGCCTGGAGTTGGGGAAGAGCGAGTTTATTAGAAACGTTCCACGTTCCCCGGTGGGGCTCGCCTGCACCAGACCAGCCCGCATTGACTTTAAACTGCTCCCTACTGCTTTTGTGTGCGTCAGTGGTACCTCATGGGTTTTAATCCAGATCGCCTTTTAGTGACTTTATTGCAAGTCCCAATGCTCTGACACAACGGTGGTAGCTGTTTTGCCCTAATAAAGGAAAACAACTCATTGAAAAAAAAATCAAAATTAGCAATGTAGTAGTTCTTTCTCTGTGCCTTTGTGGCCACCCGAAGAATGTCTTGTAGACTTGGTGGTGGCGAGTTTTCTGCATTTTATTTCTTCTCTAGCTCCCAATAAGTCAGGTGCAATCTGTTAAACGACATCTTTCTGGAATATATAGGACTTGAGCCTCCTTTTATCTGAGTGAGCACAAGTGAGCATGGGGAATGAAGCTCTCAACCAGAGAAAAGGGGGAGGGAGCGAGATAGAGGGACACCTGTAGCAGTATTTCCAGAAAACAAAAACAAAAACAAAAAACCCCACAGGCTTGAATTTTTCTGACAAGTGAGACACAAATCTAGGTCTTGTTTCATTTACTTGTTTTCTTGAGATAAAATCTCAGGATGTTTTGCTGGCTAGCCTGGAACTTGCTATGTAGACTAAACTGGCTTCAAATTCACAGCCATCTTTCTGAGTGCAGTAGAGGCATGAGACCCCTCCCCAAATCTAGGTTTCCCCAAATTATCTGACTGCTACATCAAAATATCTAACAGATTTCCCTACTTTTGTCTAAAGCCAAGTACCCTGAAGTATTGATTGATATTGCTATTTTATACTTTGGTCTCAGTCCTGAGGAAAGGAGCTCTGCTCAGGGTAGACATAGGAGGACTTGGGAGGAATTTGGAGGGAAACAGGCTGCCTGAACAGGCTAGTTTGCTCCTCTTCCTTGGCGAGCCACCCTTCCCTCCAGTTGTTACTCTTAGTTCCAGAGTTCTTTTATTCTGCCTGGACCTAGTAGAGGGAGTTAAGTGTCTCAATTCAGACTTTGTGTGTTTCAACACATTTCATTTTGGAGCCTGTTCCGAAGGCTGTAGCATGGGGGGCCTGGCTTGATCCACCTATTCCCTTTGTAGCGATGAACATTGAGGCTCTTGGATGGAAGAAAATGGCTTCTTTTGCATCAAGTACTTGCCCCAACTCCAGCTGCCAGTCAGCTGCCTTCTCTGTTGCTACAGCACAGTGGTGTTTAGGGTTAGCCTCAAACACCCAATCTCCAGAGATGCCAAGCAGGAGAGAGTAGGTTCACTCAGGGCTTTCAGTCCCATGCCTTCCTGCTGGCCCAGATTTCCTGAACTTCTCTTGGCCCATGACTTTGTCCCTGCTTGTGTACTGGGTGTCCTGCACTGAGCAGAGAGTTGTGATCAAGGAAAGGATGTCCCCAGAGTTGCCTCTGGATTGACCTGCACAATCCATGGCTAGTCTGATTCCCTGCCACCCCCTGCCCAACCCCTGCCCACCCCCTGCCCCCAGCCAGGGTCTGAGGGTGAAACTTTCCATGCTGCTGGTCCCAGAAAGCCAAGTGTGTGTGTGTGTGTGTGTGTGTGTGTGTGTGCTTTCTACAACACACACACACACACACACACACACACACACACACACACACACACACCTGCTCCAAACAGCTTTTGTTATTTTCTTAATACTGGTTCTCCCATGGAGCCCCTAAGGCAGCCTTGAGGAAACCAGGGAGCCAAGGGTGTCTCATCCCTTAAGCCCTCAGGTGGATCAACTGCAGAGACTGTGTTCTTGAAACTCACATTTGTGTTTTTACTTTTTATGCATAGGCCCAGCAAGAGGTCACAATGTATGTTCTTTCAACGGTTGGACTTGGTTAGTCCAGCAAAGTGGACCAGTGCTCCTGGTCTGTTCTTCTCTGATAGCTCTTCAAGGGGCAGCTTTGCCCCTCCTTTACAACTGAAGGATGACCCAGAATTTCCTCACCTTTAGTGGTCCCCTGAGTCCAAGGCTGTATAGCGCCCCCAACAGGAGAGTCACTGTCACTACTGGAACTTCTCTGTTCTAAGCCTTGTGTCAGGTTCTGGGTGTGGCTAACATCCAGTGACTTACAGTCTAGTGGAGAAGGCAATAGCTGTTGCTCACACTCTGGTCCTAGCTCCTGCCAAGCCCTTTACCATCCATCTTAGCTCTCTGACTATAAGAAATCCTTCCCCAGAGTGGGTATAGAACCTATATAGAGAGAAACATAGGCACAGCCCCAGATCTCTTGCTTATGATAAGGACAAAAGGCAGAGCTGTGATGCTAATTCCAGTCCATGCAAGTGTACTTTAGCTTAAGGACTGAATTTGTAGCCTGAGAAAGAGGGCTGCACCACACCTGCACCTTGTAGGGTACAGTGGAAGGGACATTGATGCCCCCAAGGTCAAACACACTTCTGTAGCCCCAAGGAGCAGAGATTTTCCATTGAGAGTCTAGTGGAGATATCTCAGATCAGGTAGGAAGATTCCAAATAGAAGAGAGAATTCAAGTCCTTGACCAAGAAGAGGCAGGAGGCAGCAGCTGTGGTTAGGTGGAGGCTGGGTTTCAATGACACAGGCATTGTCCCTGCAAACATTCTGTTTCCAGGGCACTTCAAGGAGAAAGCAACACTCCATGTTCCCAGCCCTAGTCCTTACACAGTGCTGGTTAGCTGGTTCAGCATACTTCTAGAACTTTCAGGCCCAGTAACCATCCGTTTTCCCAGCCCTACACAGAGGTAGGATTCCTGACCAGCTGGTTAGCACTTTGTGGAGCCAGGGTCCCTTAGATTCTGTACACGCTGAGTGCCACTGTCAGTGAGCAGGAGAAACTCGAAATCTCCATGGCTAATAGCTGCCCCATCCTGCCCGGGTCAGGAAGGTTAGTGCTGATGGAATGCTACATTTCTCTCACCAAGGGGCTCTAGGTGCTCTGTGGGAAGATGGTGCTGCACTTTCAGCAGCAGCCACAGAGAGAAGAAAGCTTGCATATGGGCATCCAGAGGGCTACAGCTCTAGCTGGGAAGAAAACAATCTCCCCTCCCCCTAGGTGTCTTGCACTCACTCCTGCTCTGGACATGCACAGCTGTAGCCTCACTCTTCGGCCAGGGTGGTCAAGCCAATGGACTGGAAGGCCCGGTCAGGGTTAGCTCTGATGACAGGTTGTAACCTGTAAGGCAGCTCTTGGGGTCAGAGAAGACAGCCCCTTTATGGATTCCCTCAACTCCTCATGCACAGCTCCAGTTGTCAGTCAGTACACAATACTTCTCTACCTCGAAGTCGGTCCTCTAGGTCTTAGAATCCAACCAGGCTTACTGAACGTTACATGCATTTAGTGTTTGATGCACACACACATGAACACATAGACACAGACACCCCCCCACACACACCCACACCACCTGCACCAAGTGGGAGAACTTGGAAGAAATGGCAGAACTCAGCATTCTTTTTTTTTTTTAAAGATTTTATTTATTTATTTATTTATTTATTTATTTATTTATTTATTTATTTATTATGTATACAGTCTTGTGCCTGCATGCCAGCAGAGGGCACCAGATGTCATTCAAGGTGGTTGTGAGCCACTATGTGGTTGCTGGGAATTGAACTCAGGACCTCTGGAAGAACAGTCAGTGTTCTTAACCGCTGAGCCATCTCTCCAGCCCCAGAACTCAGCATTCTTAGTACCTGGATTTGTCTTTTCAATCTTGCCTTTTACCCATCCCACTCCTCAACTAGAGAGTAGTGTCACTGACCTTTAATGCAAAGGGAGCTGCTGACTCATAGGATCTGGAAAATGGGACTTTGTTGGCTGAACTACCAGTTCAGAAGCACTTTGTGGGTGCTTCCCAGTTCATGCTAGTGGAATGAAGTGACTGGGATTGCCAGCAATGCACCCCTGCAAGTCTCCCAGTCTGCTGCCAGCTTTACCTGTAAACCCTCTGAGGCCTTCTCTGGTCTAGGCTCCTTGGAGTTTCCTTCACAATGGCTATGGAGCAAGGGCATTGCCCCATCTTTCTCATCCACGAATAAGCAGGCCTTCTGGTAGAAGTGAGAGAAGGGAGGACCAGAGTTCTGGGGGCTGTGTTCTGGGGTTAAGTTCAGTGGTCAGTTCTGGGGATGCAGCAGTGCAGGGCTGCCTTTACTTCTGGGCTCTTGATTTACTTCTGCTCGTCAGTCCAGGTACTAAGCCTGGAGCCTGTTTCCCTGCTGGTCCCCTTGGGTTGCTTCTGTCCCCCTCTTTGAAAGTGGAGGAGGGTGCAGGAAACTGACTGCATAGCTCCGGTCACTTATTTTATTTGGAGACAGAGTCTCACTATGTTGCTTAAGCTGGTCTGGAACTTGTGGGGCTCAAAGCAATACCAGATGAGATTTTTTGAGGAAGATGGGTGGCTTACATTTCCATATTGCTGTTTATTATTGAAGGAGGTCAGGACAGGAACTCAAGTAGGGCAGGATCATGCAGGCAGGAGCTGATACAGAGGCCATGGAGGGATGCTGTTTACTGGCTTGCTTCTTATGGCTTGCTCAGCCTGGGGTGAGCCTCAGGGTGACCTTGAACTCACAGAGAACTGTCTGCTTCTGTCTCCCCGAGTGCTGGGATTAAAGGTGTGTACCACCACTGCCTGGCCTCCATGGCTAGCTAGTGTGGCTATCATTACACTCTGATCTCAGGCAAGCTTTATTTGTTAATCATAAACAAAATATCACCACAGCCCCCTTTATCATCTCTCTGACTGCCCCCACCCTTTTTTCACCTCCAGTCCAGAGAGTTTAAGTTTGTATTTTTGTTTTCATGCCGGTACTTGAACCCATGGCCCCCATGAATGCTGAACACGAGAGCTTTAGCCTTGATCTGTATGCCTACTGAAGAATGTTTTAAAATCTGTGTGGTCTCTCCTGCCTTCCCTTCCCTTCCAAAACAATGAAAGTATTTTTCTTTCCTTTTGACACTTTTAAAGTTATTACTCATGAGCTCTGGACTCAGATCTTACACACTTGCTAGCTATATGACCTTGAGGAAACTAATGTCATTTTTCTGTTCTTCAGTCTGGTGTTTAATCAGCTAAAACTGAAATCTTTGAACAAGTGATGTGAACTTCTAGGACAGGCAATTGCTGTCTCCTGAGATCTGATTTTGTGGATTCTGATCACACTTCCGCATTGTTACGATAAATCTTTCCGCCAAAAGCTGCCTGAGCCCCACCACCACGTGTGAGCTTTATGCCAGCCGCCCGCCCGAGTTAGGCCCAAATGAATACACAGAAACTTGTATTAGGTTCAAAGTTGCTTGGCCAATGACTAGGATTCCTCATCTGTTAGCTCAGTCTTAATTATCATAAATCTATATATGTTATAAGACTTATTTTATCAGACGCCTTATTGGTGTCCCTCCTTGTCGGTGGATCACATTGTGCCGCTGGAGAAGCAAGGGGAAAAAGGGACCCTTCCTGTTTCTCCTTCGCTTAAATATGAGTCTCCTTGCTATGTCACTTCCTGCCTGGATCACACTTCTCTACTACATTTCCCAGAACCCTCTTTGACTCCTAGTCCCGTCTAACTTGCTGTCTCATTGGCCAAACTATTTTATTCAACAATCAATAAGATAAACATACACAGTACATTCCCCATCACCGCATCTCTCCTGAATTCATACATAACCATTCAAGTCACTGGATTCCCAGGGAATCCAGGGTAAGAGTGTCCCACCCAGTTTAGACTCCTCTCCATTGTCTCAGGCTGAGCTGAGATGCTTTCCAACTCTATTTCTCCTTCAGTTCTGCAGAGGACTTGGTCCTAGCGGAATTACCTGGGAGAATTTTCTTGTGTAAACACATACTTGCATGGAAGGTTGTGTGATCAACTAGGATTGTATGACAGAGACTGAGTGGTAAAGGGTGACATACTTGACATATTGTGAATTACTTGACATATTGTGAATTACTTCCTTCCCTAGTGAAGTGGTTATCTAATTATTCTTTATCAATAAAAAACTTGGGAGTCAGATATCAGGTCAAGAACCTAAATGATCAGAGAAGCAGCAGAGAAGTGACCAGTGACCTCCGATCTCTCTCCTTCCTTTATTCACAAGGACTGAGATTCTTTCTAAGCCCCTCCGTATTACTTCCTGTGTCCTTCTATAAATCTTCAGTCCTCCAAAACCTCTAATGCTAATTTTGGTCAGCTAGTAGGTAGTTCCGCCCTCTGATTCAAAGCAAACTTTATTGCCAGTCTTGGCAGTGTCAGAATGTGGTCAAAATATCCCACAACATCCTAGTGATGGGGATAAGCAGAACACCCTTTACCACTCAGTCTCTGTCATACAACAACCTTGAAGTCAAAGTGAAATAACTTCTTCAGCAAACCATGGTGGTGGGATCTGTGACAGCCAGAGTTAGAGTCATGCACAGGATTCAAACCTGTGTCTTTGAAACATCTGTCCAGGAGTAGAATGAGGTTAGCATTCTAGCCAGTTGTTATCACTGGCGTTATCACTGGAGCATGTTTGAAAATAATCCTTAGTGGGGTCTGGCTACTCTAAACGCAATATGCATTTCTTTTAAAGGTGATGGATGATAGAGGTTTTGTCACCCTGACACATGGGGCCCCCCTCTCTCAGACAGTGCCATTTTCCCTTTGGGCACATTACGCTTGGGAGTTGTTGGGCTGTACCAAGCCCACTTCTTGCTAAAGACTTTTTGAAATTGCAGTCCCCAGGCTAACAGGCAGAAGTAAGGCAAAGGCTTGAGACAGCAAGAAGTGCTAACACAATGATTTCAATGTAGCATGAATTCTAATTGTTCTTAATAATAAAAACTCAAAGTCACATATTGTGGTTAATGCTGAAGATCAGAGAAACAAAGTGTCCAGCCATTAGAGAGTTCTCACCTCTACCAATGCTCAGACCAGAGGGGTGAGTGATCCTTCCTCAGACTGCACCCTGACTGCTTAGACTGCACTGCTCCTAAGACTGCATCTCTCTTTTGTCTGTTCCCGCCTTATATTCCTCTTTCCACCCAGCCATATCACTCCTGTCTCCACCTCTTTAGTGCTGGGATTAAAGGCATGCCGCTCGCTCCATGTGCTGGAATCACCTTTGAGTGAGCTCTGTTTCTCTTTTAGACTGGATCAATTTCATGTAGCCCAGGTTGGCCTTGAATTAAAGGAGATCTGTCTGTCTCTGTCTCCCGGCTGCTGGGATTAAAGGTGTTTACCACCACTGCCTGGCCTCTATAGCTAACTAGTGTGGCTATCTTTGTATTCTGATCTTCAGGCAAGCTGTATTTGTTAGATCACAGACAAAATATCACCATACTTCAAAGAAAGAAAGCAAAACAAACTAAAACCTCTCAGAGGTTTATGTAGTACCTGCCCCCTGGGTTTTGTGGTGCATGCCGTGATCCTGACTGGTTCAGAGGTTGAAGCAGGACAGTCTCAAGTTCAAGACTTCACTGGCTACAGAGCCACTTCAAAATCAGCCTGGGCTATAAATAAATACATTTTAAATTAATTAATTAATTAATTTTCTTTCTTTCTTTTTTTTTTTTTTTTTTTTTTTTTTTTTGAGACTGGGTCTCCCTATGTAGCCTTGGCTGGCCTGGAGTTGACTAAGTAGACCAGGCTGGCCTTGAACACATGAGAAATGCCTGCCTCTGCTTTCCAAGTGCTGGGATTAAAGGCTTGTACCACTCTGCCCATTAAATCTTTTCCCCCCGTAGGGGGCTGAAGAGATAGTTCAACACTAGAGCAATTACTGCTCTTGCAGAGAACCTGGTTTGGTTTCCATCACTCCCCTCTAAGTCCAGGGGACCCAACGCCTCCTTCTGGCCTCCATGGGCTCCGGCATGCATGCGGTACACATAAACTCATGCAGGCACAGAAAGGCACACGTGAATTAAATAGACACACACAACTTTAAAGATCAGCCCGGGGAAGCTGGCAGGAATGTGTCTCAGAACAGAAAAGAGGATGTTCGAGATGGCTCAGCAGGCAAAGGCACTTGCTGTCAAGAAACTCAGTTGGATTCCCCAGGCTCCACATGGTGAAACGACAGAACCAACCCCAAAAGTTGAACTCTGATCTCCACATGAGAGCTTCCACACACATACACATAAATAATTTTTAAAATTTCATAAAAAATAAAAGCAAGTAGGAGGGCTGGATATATAACTTGGTAATGAGGCACACGCTTAGCGTGTGAGGTCCTGAGTCTAATCTTCAGTGTCACAAAATCCAAGAAACTTCTCACCAAAAAGGAGATATTCTCCTTTTGTGCTAAGCCAGTTGGCACATGCTTGTGACCCCAGCATGTAGTAGGTTGAGGTCAGAATATTGGGAGTTCAAGGTAACCCTGGGCCCACAGTGAGGTCAAGCCCAGGCTAGGGCCGCATGAGACCCTGTCTCAAAACACAAAACAAAACAAAATAAAACAGAGTAAAAGGGGGCAGGAACAACACAAACCCCAGGGCTCTGAGAGGGCCTGAGAACATTTCAGCCCGCTGTGTGCTTCCTGCCTGTGTGGCCACCTGCATAAGGTAAGAATAGAAGTGCTTATTTCCATTTGGAACTGTGCACAGTTTGTCACAGCGATTCAGAAAAATGGGAATTCTCTGGAACCCCTTAGAGCCTTGTGATTACATTAGATTGTGATTACAAATGGTGGTCACTTACAGCCTTCATCAAAACCACATATATTTGCATAGGCAATATTCTCTGTGTGTCTACAATTAACTTTAGTGTGTGGGTGTGTTTGCACATACATGTGTGTGCATCTGTGTGTAGGCTGTGCACATGCCACAGTGCATGTGTGTACGGAGGATAGAACTTGCAGGAATCAGTTCTCCCCCTCCACCATGTAGGTCTCAGGGATAGAACTCAGGTCATCAGGCTTGGCAGCAAGTGTCTCTACCTGTTGAGCCATCTGGATGACCCTCTCTGTGGTTTCTGTGTGTTTGTTTTTTGAGACAGGGTTTCTTTGTATACTCCTGGATGTCCTGGAACTCACGCTGTAGACCTGGCTGGCCTCCATCTCTGAGACCCGCCTGCCTCTGCCTCCCAAGTGCTGGGATTAAAGGCATTCACCACCATGTCCAGCTCTAATCTGTGTTTTTAAAAACAAAACAAAATAAAGCTTCCTTATTACAGCTTGAGCCAAATCCTCAAACTCTGCCCAGAAATAGACACTGTGAGCAAGTGATAGCTTAACTGGACAATTCTGTTTTTTTATTATTTAGTTTTTAGGCAGAGTCTCATGTAGTGAGGCTGGCCTCAAACTCAATATGTAGCCAAGGATGGCTTTGAGCTCCTGATTTTCCTGCCTCCTTCCCATTTCCCAAATGCTAGACTTATAATAGTGTACTAACACATTTTGTTGCCCCAATTCTTGTACTCTGATAGCTTTACTTTGCTCTCTGACTTCAAATGAGTTTCCATTCTACACTTCATTCCACTATGACATAGTCTATGCTCTTGTCATCTTAGTTATAATTCAGAGAGTGGCTGGAGGGACTCCTGAGATTCTTAAACAGGCTTTTCCCCTAAAGTCTTGGGATAAGACAGAGATAAACACAATCTGGATTCCAAACTGCGTAGATTCTGTTGATTTGAATGGCACAATCTTGTACGTGATAATCCTATTCCTGAGTGAGGGATCAAAAGAAAAATACCATTTAAAAGACTAAGAAAGAGCACATATGAGAATTAACTGGGCAGTGATGAGAAGAGGGTGTCTTGTAGCCAGACTTTCTTTGGACCTCTAGTTCCCAAATAATGACACAGAGACTTATTATTAAGAGTGAAAGCTTAGCCTTAGCTTAGACTTGTTCTCAACTAGCTCTTAAAAGGAGAAAAAGTTTTTAGAAATTTATTTATTTTCATCTCATGTGCATGGGTATTTTGCCTGCATGTATGTATGTGCATCATGGGTACACAGTACCCAAAGAGGACAGGAGCGTGGGTTGGAGTCCCTGGAACTGGAGTTACAGGTGGTTGTGAACTGCCCTTTGGATACTAGGAACTGCTGAGCCATCTTTCCAACTCCAGAGAGGGGAAGATTTCAACTGAACCTTTTATTTTTACATAACTATAGGGTTCTAGTCAGCTGCAAGAGATAATAAAAGGTAAAATTCTGTACCCTTTGTGGGGCACAAAGTGTACAGGACACATGTGACATGACAATATCAATGATCAAGGTGCTGAGACTGACACAGATCATTTCTGTGGAATATCTCTATCTCTCCAAGGATCCTTCATGTTGCTCTCCATGGCCAACTCCATGAATCCCACCACCTTCTCCTCGGCCCCAGCAGCCATTAATCTCTTCTCTACTGCTGTAATTTATCTCTTCAAAAAAGGCATATAAATACAATCATATGATGTAAAACCTTTGGGGAATCCTTTCTTTCTTTGGTCTATTGAGACAGGGTTTCTCTGGGTAACAGTTATGACTGTCCTGGAACTTGATTTGAGGACCAGGCTGGCCTGGAACTCACAGAGATTCACCTGCCTCTACTCTCGGAGTGCTGGGGTTAAAGGCGTGCACCACCATGTCCAGCTAGGGGATTTCCTTTTTTATATCTAGCTTAAGTATCTGGAAGTTCATCCAAGTTATTGTGTGCATGGATAGTTGATGGTTTTTATTGCTCAGTAAATTCTATGGTATGTGTGTACTTTTTTGTGGAAAAGATTTTTTCATACAATATATTCTGATTGCAGTTTCCCCTTCCTCAGTGCATTCCAGATCCTCCCCACTCACCCAAATCCATATCCCTTTTTTCTCTCTCACTAGAAAACAAACAGGCATCTAAAAAAAATGGGGGAAAAAAGAGCCAAAGAAAAAATCACAAGATACATACAAGATGCCAAGACATACATATCTGCACACACAGAAAACTAAAAAAAAAAAAGTCAGAAACTGAATATATAAGCAAAAGCTCTGTAAAAACAAGCAAAACAAAAACAACCCAGACGAAATGTTCAAAAAGTATCTGAAGTTTGTTTTGCTTTGGCCATCTACTGCTGGGCTGGAGGCCTGCCTTTAAGTATGGTTTATATGCCAACAGTGAGAGACTGTTGGAGAAGACTAATTACTCCTTTGCAAGTGGTTATCAACTGGAGATAGCTTCTAGGTTAGGGATGGAGATTGTGTCTATTTCCCCTCTCATCACTGGGTCCCCATCAGGCTTAGACCTGTGCAGGCCCTGTGCATGCTGCCACAGTCTCTGTGAGTTCATTGTGCATCAGTTCTGTTGTGTCTAGTCTTAAGGCCCTGATTCCTGGGTGACTTCCATCCCTACTGGCTCTTACAATCTTTCTGCCTTCTCTTGCATAGAGTTCCCTAAACCCCGAGGGAAGAATAGATGTTTTTGACCAATTATCTATTATAGGATTCTGGATTATTTCCAGATATGGGTTATTATGAACAAAACTGGTATAAACTTACTTATTTTAGACATAGGGACTTGCTGTGGAGTCCAGGATGGCCTTGAACTCAACATCATTCTTTGTTAGCTGCCTCAAGTGCTGGGATTACAAGTGTGTACCAAGATGCCAGGTATGTGCATATATTTCTGTATTAACATGAATTTTTCACTTTTCTGGGATATATAAGCTGTTCACATATTTCTTTTTCTTTTTTCTTTTTGTAAAACTTCTTTATTGAATTTTTAGGGGTTTCATATCATGCACCCCAATTCTATTCACCTCCTGGTTCCCCCATGTTCCCCCCATCCTTGTTGCATTCTCCACCATGAAACAAGACAAAACAAAATAAGCAAAAAAGAGCAAAAAAAACCAATAAACCAAAACAGAACAGAAACCACACCCAAAACGGAAAAATCTCTGCTTCTCCTGGTCTCTTGCCTCTTCATCACCTCTTCATCTTTACTGATGTCATTGGAGATTTCAGTGTGTCATATAGTATACCTTTTGTCCCATAAGCTTGACTGGCAACTGTTCATTGCAATGAGTCATTGGTCTGGTTCAAGGCCTCTGTTTTTTGGTACACCATCCTCACTGGATCCTCCCCAGAGCTCTTCTGGGGGTATCCTGTGTCTTGGAGATCTTGTGGGTAGATCTTGGAGATTTTGAGGCAGATTTTCACTATGTAGCAGGGCCTGGTCTAGATCTCGATATGTAGGTCAAGATGGCTGTGATCTCACAGAGATCTCTTGCCTCTGCCTCTCAGGTACTGACGTTAAAGGTGTGCAGTACTATGCCTGGCCATTCATATTTTATTTTATATATAAAAGATCTCACTATATAGCTCTGACTGTCCTGGAACTCATTGTGTAGATCAGGTGGCCTTGAACTCACAGAGATCCTTTTGCCTCTACCACTGCTGGGATTAAAGATGTATACCATCAGGTGGAGGAAGCATCCAAACATGCCGGGTTTGGGGTGGTGGAAGCAAGCATGTGGTGGAGAGATGGGAGAGAAAGAGAAGCCTAGTCTTTTGTGAACTATGAAGAGAGGCAGAACTGGAGAAGCAATGACAGTGAGGAACAGCCTGAGGTGAGGGCCCTGCCCAGCTACCTGAGTCTGTGGTGATGTCTGAGGCCCCTACTGCAGCCTAGGGCCATGTCTGGGTCTGTGGTCCTACTGCATTTGGGATCTATGCTGATGCCAGTGGCCCAAAGCGCCACCAAAGGATGAGGATGTCTGGGGTCTATACTGCAACCTGAAGCCATGATGATATCTGAGGGCTTCCCTGAGGGGGCTCTTCCTCAACTCCCCCAGTCACCACAGGGAGGCACTACTGGTGATGTGGGCTTGGAGGAGTTGGCTCCGACTGCATGGGTGCAGGAGAGCTGGTCCTGCCCCTCACCAGGACAGTGCTGGAGAGCTGGCTCTGGAGGAGTGGGCATGGGAAAGCTCGCAAGCTGACCAACTCCAACTACCACCGAAGCCCAGCTCCAGGGCTTTGGGTTGGCTTACCCCAAGATCTTCTCTATCTAGGAGCTGCTGGAATGTGGGAAGGAGCCAGGCCTTCAGATACATAGCTGCAGGATCTTTATGACTGAGGCAACAGCAGGATAGCTGAGAGTCTCTCTGAGGGTTCAATATTGATGTTGTAGCAGAAGCCAGAAATATGTGAACTAGTCTAAGATTACTTGCAATGAACATTCACAAGTAAAATGTTTGGGCAAAAGGGAATACTGCGTGACACACCACACCTTCCAATGCTACTCCGGCGAGTATGTGATGGAGATTTGAGAAAGATGGAGGCTCAGAATGGTCATCCCCCCCCCCCACTTTATTTTCTTTTCTAATTTTTATTTCTTTTCTTTTTTTATTTGCTTTTGTGGGGGAGGATACAAGGATGGAGGGCAGATATGGAAGGAGTGGGAAATGAGTGGGATTGGGTACATGATGTGAAATTCCTAAAGATCCAATGTACACCATTGTGCCGAGCTATTTGGTTTTTTTTTTTTTTTGTTTTTGTTTTTTGTTTTTTGTTTTTTGTTTTTTTGGTTTTTTTGAGACAGGGTTCCTCTGTGCAGCTTTGGAGCCTATCCTGGCACTCGCTCTGGAGACCAAGCTGGCCTTGAACTCACAGAGACCCACCTGCCTCTGCCTCCCGAGTGCTGGGATTAAAGGCGTGCGCCACCAACGCCCGGCTCTGTATTTTGTTTTTACAGTGAATCGTGTTGTAGACTTTGTGTCCCACCTCTCATTAGACATGTCAAAGTCTTAACTACCATTTCCTCACCACATGACCACATTTGGAAATCAGGAAGCAGGAATGTGAATGACACTCAGAGATGGGAGACCACAGAGAGGAGACTCTGTCAACTAGAAGGCCCAGCACGAAAACCAGCCCCGCCCAAACCCGGATCTGAGACATCTAGGCTCCCGGGACTGCAGGTTGTTTCTGACCCTTTCTCAGTGAAACCTGGTTGTGGAGGCGCCAGCTCACCCGTGCCTTTCCAGGCTCTTTCCTGAGTTTTGCACTGGTTTATAGTCTCACTGGCAGTGAATGCACCATCAGCCTTCTCTGAATGTAGTGGTCCCACTGATCTTTATTTCAGCCATTCTGATGGATAGCAGGTGAAAAGCCACTGTCGCTTTAATGTGCGTTTTCCACAGGAGTTGTGCTGTGCTGAGTCTTTTCATGTGTGCATCTCTCTATGTGGGTCTCTTTGCCTCTCTGCTTGCTATTACGATTATTGTTGTTGTGAAATATGTCTATGTGTCTTTTGCTCATATTCAAATTCGATTGCTTGCATTTTTACTGTTGAAGGATTTTTTTTAAAAGTTGATACTTTTTAAAAAGATTTTATTTATTTACTATGTATACAACATTCTGTTTCCATGTATTTCTGCACGCTAGAAGAGGGCACCAGGTCTCATTATAGATGGTTGTGAGCCACCATGTGGTTGCTGGGAATTGAACTCAGGACCTCTTGGAAGAGCAGTCAGTGCTCTTAACCTCTGAGCCATTTCTCCAGCCCGAAGGGTTTTTTTTTTGTTTTAACAACAGGTTCTTATGTAACTAGGGCTAACCTCTAACTCACTTTGTAGTTAAGATTGGCCTTCAACTCCTGGTTTTCCTGCTTTTACATCCCAAATTCTGGGATTACAGGTATGAATTGCGTCTTTGTTTAGATATTTCTGCTTAGTTATTATGGCCCTAATAATATATAAACATCTTTGGACATAGTTATAGTAGCTCTTTTAAAATTCTTGCCCACTAATCCATCATCTGGGTCATTTTAATGTTTATTTTATTGATTATGTCTTATTTATATAAGATAATTACTGGGTTGTGAAATGAAATAGAAGGATGTGCTCAGCATAAAAGCAAAAAGGAATGAAGAGATTGGAGAGATGGCTCAGTGGTTAAGGACACTAGATACTCTTGCAGAATTGAACCAGGGTTAAATTCCCCTGCATCCACATGGTGGCTCACAAACATCTGTAACTTCAGTTACTTACAACCCTCTTCTAACCTCTGAGGGCACGAGGCGTACAAGTGGTACACAGATATATACGCAGGCAAAACACTCATACACATAAAATAAAATAAGTAAACTTATTATTATTTTTTTTAAGATAGGGTTTCTCTGTGTAGCTGGGACTATCCTAGAACTCACTATGTAGACCAGGCTAGTCTTGAACTCACAGAGATCCAACTCCCCCTGTCCCCAAGTGCTGGGATTAAGGGCATGTGCCACCACTGCTCACCCCAAAATAAGTAAACATTTTTTAAAAAGAGTAATTAAAAAATTTAAAGGAATGAAAATGTCAATGTGCACAATGAAGACCTTATTTTGTAAAAAACAAAGTATGTGCATACATATAAACAAACATATGCTTGCTCTTAGTTGCTAACTAAAGTGTGTTTTTACTGCAGCTACCAACAGAAACATTTCAAAGCCACCAGCTAGAACATGGATGTGCAGTGGGATCCATTTCAGGAAGAAAAAAAAAGCTCAGGCTGTTAGAGGCAGTTCTTTTGAAAGACACAAATGTGCTAACAGGTCTAGTGAGCTCTTTAATTGTGAAGGATAAAAGCACTCGATTGCTGTTTGCCACAGGTTGGCTCTGCATTAGAATCTCTAAGACTGTTATTAAAACATTTAAATAGTGGGGGGTAGTGAGATGGCTTGGCGGGTAAAAGGCACTTGCCTTGCAAGTCTGACCTGAGTTTGATCCCAGGAATTCACTTAAAGGTGGAAGGAGAGAACTGACTCCACAAAGTTGTCCCTCTGATCTCCACGTGCACACTATGGCCTACACAAATCTCCCCCATACTAATAATCACACTCAGAAGAGAGGGAAGCAGGAGAAATTTACACGGAACCTGTCCCCACAGGTGCACCTAAGACAGAGGAATGAGAAGACGGGCAATAGCTTGGACATTAACAGGGGGAAGAAGCATTAACAAAGTCATTCGAGTTAATTAAGATAATAAAGCCAGGGGAAATAGAATAGATATCACTGGTGGATGGGGGAGGGGGTGGGGAGGGGGGTTGAGGGCAGGGGGCAGCAAAGAGCACAGGAGTGGTCAGGTGGGATCAGGATGGAGGGAGAGAATACTGGGAGAGACAACTGGAATCAGGGGCATCTATGAGCACAACCCTAGCATTGGGAGATATGGAGCCTGAACCAACCATCTCCTGTAAGCAGATTTCCAGTGGAGGGATTGGGATCACAACCCAGACACATAACCTTTGACCTACAATTTGCTTTACCTATAAGTTGTACTGGAGTAAGAGTGGCACAGAAATTGTGGTAGAGGCCAAACAATGACTGGTCAAGCTTGAGACCCATATCATGAGAAGGAGCCCACCCCTGTCACGCCTGGAGGGCCAGGACATAGAGGACATAGAGACCTAGGATTGAACCAACCACCACAGGCAAAAACCAAAAAAAAAGTCAATGAAATGATTCCTAATGATATTCTCATAGATCATTGCCTAGCCCAATTGCCATCAGAGAGGCTTCACCCAGCAACTGATGGAAACATGCAGAGATCCATAGCCAAACATTAAGAGGATTTCAGGGAATCCTGCAGAAGAGGAGAAGGAAGGATTGTGGGAGCCAGAGTGATCAAGGACACTACAAGAAAATCTACAGAATCAGCTAAGCTGGGCTCACAGGGGCTCACAGAGGCTGAACCACCAACCAGAGAGCTGCATGGGACTGACCTAGGCCCTCTGCATATATGTTACAATTGTGTAGTTTGCTCTTCTTGTGGGAATCCTGACAGAGGGAGTAGGAGCTGTCTCTGTCTCTGTTACCTGCTTTGGGACCCTTTCTTCCTACTGGGTTGCCTTGTCCAGCCTTAAAAGAAGAGGAGGTGCCTAGTCTCATTGCCACTGGATATACCATGGCTGGCTGATACACACAGGAGGCCTGCACTTTCCTGAAGAGAAATGGAGGAGGAGTGGATGGGATGGGGGAGGGAAAGTGATGGGGGTGGGGGAGGAACTGGGAGGAGAGAAGGGAGGGAAAACTGCAGTTGGAATATAAAAATAATAAATAAAATAAAAACAACAACAATAAAAAGATAATAAAGCCAGAAAGGTTATGAACCTTCTGAGGTCACACAGCCTGAAACTGATGAGCCTGAGACCAACAATGACCTTGACCCCAAAGCCTTAACCCTGAATCATTGAGGGGGATAGAGGACAAGTGTTGTGGAATATTTGTATACTGTATGGCAATGTATTTCTGTGATTGGTGTAATAAAGAGCTGAACAGCCAATAGCTAGGCAGAAGAGAACAGGCAGGACTTCTTTGGAGAGAGAGGAAGAGGAGGAGGAATCTAGGCTCTCAGATTTTAACAGCAGACTCTGAGCAAGTCTGACATGCTGTACTGAGGAGAGGTAACTGAGCCACGTGGCAGAACATAGATTTAAAAAAACGTGGGTTAATTAAGTTATAAGAGATAGTTGGAAACAAGCCTAAGCTAAAGACCAACCTTTCATAATTAATAATAAGCTTCTGTGTCTTTATTTTTGGGCTGGTGGTCCTGATGAGAAAGCTTGCTTTAGGCAAGGCTTCAGGCAGTTCACTAGTTCTTTGGTTTGATGCCTTCCTCTAAATGAAATTCTCTCTTGTGGGAAACAGGTGTTCTACCCAGCAAGTGCTCTATTGGATAAGTCCACCCCCAGGACTGGGAGGGGTAAGTGCCTGTGTTCTATTGGCTGAGGGTGTTACTGCTTCTACATTCTGCCCTTTGATACCACTAGACAGACCCCTCTCTAAAACTGGAGCTATTGCACCAGAATAGAAAGATAAATTTATCAAGCACACCGCAACAAGGAAATTTACTGAAGGTGACTGACATGCACTAACTTTCCCATCCTTTATTTCACACATGGAAATAAGGACAGTTCAAAAAAACAAGGCTCTGGGCAGATTTTACCCTGAGGCAGTTCTGTGGTTCCCATCCATCCAGGTAGATTGTGATTACCAGAGCTTTCTGCCATTTTCAGGGACCCTTTCTGGCCTAGGCTTTGCACAGTGGAAATTCCTAGTAGGGGCCCTGTTCTCTTTCTGTCTCTCTGCCGTGGCCTTCTAGCTGTAGAAGTGGTGTTGAGAAGACCCTAGGCCTGTTTGAAACCAGACCTGGAAGAGGACCTGGAGGAGTAGAATGAGTGGAGGCCCTGAGGGGATACAGGAAAGCACTTGGGGTGAGGGCATCAGTAGAGCAGGTTCGAGGGCCTCTGTGAGATTTTCATGGGCTTTGAACGTCCAAGGCTGCTTTTTATAAAAAAGCTGAGGGGCTCCTTTTCCTTATGGGGTGACTTTAGGATTTGTCTTTTGAAGTCTGTTGATAGTTTCAAGTGAAGAGTGTGGTAGAAGGAGGGCAAAGAATCATTTGATTACTTAATTTCCATGTTTACATAGCATTTGTTTGAAAGTAGTAAGAATCTAAATTCCAAATGTGGTTACAAAATCAGCCTCCACTTAAACCGGTAAGTGCATTTTAATGAAGCTTAATTTTAAAGCATAAATTTGCATATTGAAATTTGCTTCAAGGAACTTTTAGGATAGGCTCTCTGAGCCTGGGCTTGCTTGTATTCTGAGGTTGTAGCCATCCCTTCAAATTGCTTTCCATGGCCTAGAAATACTAGCTTAATTGGGAGAAGGCTTAGCAAAATGGAGAAGAATGAAATTAGTTGCACGCCAGTGCTGTTCCCTGCATTCTGAGGACATCTGTGGGTACCCTTGGAGTTCCAAAGTCACTGCTGTGGAGCAGGGTGATAACAGGTATCCAAAGCAAGTGCAGTCTGCATGTCTGTAATCCCAGTACTCAGGAAGTAGAGGCAGGAGGATCAGGAGTTCAAGGTCATCTTCAGCTACATAGGGAGTTAGAGACCAGTTTGGGATACAGGAGACCTCATGTCAAAACAAAACATATTGTTCAAAGGCTGGGAGTCTTGAATTAACATACGAAAATTTGTCATGTTGGCAACAGTTTCCATTGTCTGCCTATGCTTTCATACCAAAGTCAAGCTGAATGAACATGTAGAGCTTGAGACACAGAGGAGGCTCAATAAATATATCTTTAATGAACAAATGAATGAATATTGATCACAGTTATGCAGCAATACTTATATGTATGATTTTTGTTTTCCAAGACAGGGTTTCTCCATCTAGCCCTGCCTGTCCTGGAACTCCCTCTATGCAGACCATGCTGGCCTTAAACTGCCTGTCCTGGAACTCCCTCTATGCAGACCATGCTGGCCTTAAAATCACAGAGATCTGCCTGTCTTTACCTCCTGAGTGCTGGGATTAAAGGTGTGTCTGGGCTGGTGGTCCTGGGTTCTATCAGAAAGCAGGTTGAGCAAGCCATGTGGAGCAAGCCAGTAAGCAGCACTGCTCCATGGCCTCTGCATCAGCTCCTGGTTCCAGGTTCCTGCCCTATTAGGGTTCCTGCCCTCATTTCCTTTGGCGATGATCTGTGCTGGGAGATATAAGAGATAAACCCTTTCCTCCCCAGATTGCTTTTGGTCATGGTGCTTCATCAAAGCAGTAGAGACCTCAAGGAAGACCCAGGCCATAGCCATATAGTAGAGAGGATCTGTTTCCTTTGACTCAAGCCTCCCAAGGTTCCCCGAATCTGCATCTCTCACATCCCTTACTGATGGGCCCACTCACCAGCTGTGCACCTTTCAAATGAATATCTGACACTCCATGTGCTGGCTAGCTTCTCCTTTCTGCAACCACATCTTTTCTTCTTTTCCTATTCATGTCACCTTTTCTTGTGCTGTTTAGAGCGTAGTCACGTGGCCTCTTTCCCTTTGAAATCGGCTCCATCCTCTGACATCTCTCACACAAAAGTTGAAACTTCATCTCTCACTGATGCTCAAAGATACAGCCTTCATCTTGCCTTTCATTTCCTCTCTGGCCCTGGACCAGTCCATCTGTTCCTTCTCCGCATCTCTGTCTCTTTAATCTGTTGTTCTGCCTCTGATCTGCGCTTGTTACACCTGAAAGTCCTGCCCATGCAATGGTCTCCTCCTCCCTAATCTTCTGAAAACCCTTTGCTCCCCTGACTGATTCCAGCCTGAACAGCAAAGTTTCCCAGGATGCTGGCACTGGCTTGTGGACTGGGCGATCATTCTTCATGTGATATCTTTCAGCTTTGCTGGGTATTTCAGTTTGGCTTATTTAGGATGCGATGGGATCACACTTGGCTGTCCCTGACTTTAAAAAGTGCCAGTGTTGCTGGCTGTGCACAGGAAGGGACAGCACGGGAGGGTGAGTTGCCAAGTGCCGCTTGCTCTCCTAGCTCCTCTGGGAAGTTGGTGGAGAGAATAATTTCAGAATAGAAGGGCAGTTTGCCGTGAGGAACTACTGGTGGATTGTAGACAGTATTTCTTTCTTTTTTTTTTTTTTTAAAGAATTTATTTATTTATTATGTATACAACATTCTGCTTCCATGTATATCTTCACACCAGAAGAGGGCACCAGATCACATAACAGATGGTTGTGAGCCACCATGTAGTTGCTGGGAATTGAACTCAGGACCTCTGGAAGAGCAGTCAGTGCTCTTAAACTCTGAGCCATCTCTCCAGCCCCGACAGTATTTATTTCTACCAAAACTTTTTGAGTTCTAATGTTTTCATTTTTTCCATTCTAGGTAGTATTTGGATAATAGCTATGGAATCTTCTTTCTTTAAAAAAATGTACAGCCACACAAAATATGAATGAACCAGTGTGTGGACACTCTAAAACCCACTAAGAATGCTATGCTTCATATGTATTCTCTCCCCCCTCCCTTTCTCTATGACTGGTTTCTGGAAAGCAAGATCTTAATGACACAGATGTGAAGTGGTTCTTATGGCATTTTTTGCTTTTCTTGGAAATTCATATTTTGTGTGTTTGTGGTGTCTGTGCATACATGTGTGCATCCTACAGGGAGATGTAGGGCTGTCTTGTTCTATCACTCTGTTTTGTTCCCTTGAAATAGGGTCTCTCTCTGAACTTAGAGCTAGGATGGCTGTCAGCAAGTCCCAGCGATCCTCCTCATTCCACTTGCCCAGACCCCAGTGCTGGTTACCTGCATGTATAACCATGTCTGGCTCTTTATGTGGGTTCTGGGATTTGAACCCAGGACTTTGTGTTTGTGCAATAAACACTCTTATCTGATGAGCCTCTCCCAAGCCTCTTTCTTTATTTGTAGGCAAGTTTTGCTTCTCTTTGGAAATACTCTTAGTAAATAATTAGGGAAGGTTACCCACCCCTCCACCCTCCCACCCCCACCCTTCACCCCCCAACCCCGCCACCTCGTATCAATTTAAGACTCTGAAGTTCCTTTCTTGAATCAGAGTTATGTGCTGTGGTGGAGATGGGGGTGTGGGTTTGTTGTTTCTTACTGGGGATTCCTCAGTACTAATCGTTTGTCTTCTTCATTGCACGTGTGTATTAGGCCTGGTGGACTGAACTGACTAGGTGGAAGGGAAAGGTAGAGAAAGAGAACAGCCTAGTATGGTGATTTGCCTAGAACAGCCTAGTAATGGCTCCCATTGCCTCATGTGTCTGAATGCTGGGTTCCCTAGTTGGTTGAATTGTTTGGAGAGGTTTACGAGGTGTGGTTTTGTTGGAAGAGGTGTGTCGCTGGGGGTGAGCTCTGAGGTTTCAAAAACCCATGCCAGGCTCACTTAGCCCCCACCACCGCTTGTGGAGCAGGATGTAAGCTCTTAGCTACTGCTCCAGTGCCATGCCCCCTGCCACGATGGTCATGGACTCTAACCCCCTGGAACTGTGAGCCCTAAAAAACTATTTTCTGTAAGTTGTCTTGGTCATGATGTTTCTTCACTGCAATAGAAAAATAAGTAAGACACGGGTGTTAGAGCATGAGTCCCATGGCCAATTGGAGCTGAGTCATATGACAGAAATCCCAACCTAGTGGCTCAAAGGCCAGAGAAGCTAGGATAAGTTTTATTTGTCTAGCATTTTCAGTAATGACTCAATGAAATGTGGGTCCATCTCAATAAATGTAATGCATAACTACTGTCTTTTTTACTTATTTTTGAGATAGGGTCTTACTATGGACCTCTTGGCTGTCCTGGAACTCATTATGTATATGTAGACCAGGCTGGCCTTGAACTCACAGAGATCTGTCTGACTCTGCCTCCTGAGTGTTGGGATTAAAAGCATGTACCACCATGCCTAACACAATTATTGACTTATTCTGCTAACTAATTCATTCGAATTTCTTGTTCTTTTCCCTCTGTAAAGTGGACATGCTACTTAAAGAATAAAACGAGGCCAGACATGGTGACATATGCCTTTCACCCTAGAAATTGAGAGACTGAGACAGTCAGATCTTTATGAGATCTAGACCAGTATGGTCTACATAGTGAGACCCTGTCTAAAGAATAAAACAAGGGGCTTGAGAGATAGCTTAGCAGTTGAAAGCACATACTGCTTTTAGAAGACCCAAGTTTCATCTTCAGCACCCATGTTGGGCAGCTAACAACTACCTGTAACTCTCACTGCAGGAGATCTGATGCCCTCTTCTGGCCTTTTTGGGAACATGCACCCATGTGCACATACACGACATGCTAAAAGAAGTAATAAAAATAACTCTTTTTAAAAAGGGAGGGAGGGATAGAGGGAGGGAGGGAGAGAGAAAGAGAGGGAGAGGTCTACATATTGGGTTTGGATCTCAGCTCTGTTGTTGACAAACAGAGTGACCATGGGTAAGACATTTAATCACACGGAGTTTCCATGTCCTCATCTGTGAAGTGGAAATAATACTTCATAAGTTTGCAGTAAAGATTAAACCAATCACTAAGATTACTTAAAGTTATTTCTAATTATTAATCGAAGGCCAAGGTTCAGTTTGCTGAAATGGGCATTAAGGTTAGGTGCCAGTTAGATAGGGCTGGGGACTGCAGTAAGCTAACCAGGGAATCAATCGAGTCTTGGGCAGGTCAGCCACGAGAACAGCTGAGTGGACTGGTGCTGGAATGTGACTTAGTAGACTTTTGTTGAGAGTGAGAGGAATAGAGAGGAAATGGGGTGGGCAAAGGCAGCCTTTGCTCCACCGCAGTCTTGAACACCAACAAAGGCACTTGTGCGCATGCTCCACGGTGCCTGAAACCACAGAAGGCTAAGGGAGTCGGGCTGGGCAGTTCTGAGCTGTCTGAGTCTTCAGTCATAGCATGAAGTCCAAAGGCTTGTGGAGAAGGAAAATTCACTGCTGTTGCCGTCTGCCTCCGTGGCCTCCCTCCCCAATGTCTGTCTTGCTGCTTTCATTGGGAAAATCTATCAGAATCTTTGAGAATGGCCTTGAGTCTGCAGGATCATTGGAGTTGTTAGCCATCTTTCCCCCTTCTCCAGTTGCTCTCACAGCTTCCAAGCTTAGCTGGGGTTGGGGGAGGCTTAGGGAGAATGACTGTCTAGAGAAGAACTTTGTTGCGCAGTGGTACATCAGGTCCTGGTGTCATGTCTGATGATGTCCTCTGAGTTTGTGACAGTGGTCTTTAATATGCAGGCAGCTAGTGGAAGTGCTTGGTTCTGAAATGTGGGAGATGTTTGAGGCTGATGGAGAAGGTTGGCCTCAGGCGTGAGAATGCAGACTCAGCCTGCTTTGTTTATTTTTATTTTATGAGCACTAGTGTTTTGCCTGCATGTATGTCTGTGTGAGGGTGACACTTGCACTAGAACTGGAATAACAGAATTGTGAGACACCATATGGGTGCTGGGAATTGAACCTCAGGTCCTCTGGAAGAGCAGCCACTGCTCTTAAACCGCTGAGCCATCTCTCCAGCCCCCTCAGCCTGATTTGAATGGAGGGAATTTTGCTCAGGTAGAAATGGGTGAGTGGGTTAAGGAGAAGGGTCACAATTGCCGGGTCTCTAGGACAGGAGTAGCAGTCATTACTAATTAATTTCTGTCGTTTCTACACCCTGTCCACTTCCTATGCAGGTTAGGACAATCACAACTATTGAGTATTTACCAGACAGCACTGGTAAGACTTGCCTGTAAGAGTGTACACTCTAGGCCCAGGGTACTTTTGTTTTTAGGGCTGAAGGCACTGCCTGTCCGTGTGTGTGTGTGTGTGTGTGTGTGTGTGTGTGTGTGTGTGTGTGTGTGTGTGTGCTCAACAGAGGCGAAGGAATGCTCCTACATTGTGGTTTAGGGATGGACAGAAAGGAAACTCCATTGAGAGTTAACCACCCCAATGCTATTAAGACTCTCATTATTATATTAAGATTATTTTAAGTGGTCTGTAATAAGAGTAAAGTAAAGGGAAATGAGCACACGAGAGTCTGCTGGGCACTGGTTTGAAGAGTGCAGATCAGGAAGCACCAGAGGCCTTCTCCTCAGGACCGGGAAGTGGTGGAACACCCACCACACCATTATCATTTGATGTCATTTCAGTACAACTGAGGATGAAAAGAACATGACCTGGAACACTGGAAAGAGGAAGACAAAATTTTATTATTTTCAGATGGCATTGTCTTAGGCCTAGCTTACTAAGAAAATCAAATGAATAGAATCCTAACTATTGGATATAAAGAGAAGGTAGTATGTTTGCTACAAGCAATATAGATATATTCAAATCAGAAGTTTTTCCACATGCCTGCCTGAGGGGTTTAATGTATATGTGTGTGTATGTATGTATGTGTGTGTACACATATACATGTGTATAATATATATGTCAAGTTTATAAGATACCCTGGAGTTGGGCATGGTAGTATATTTCTGTAATCCTAGCACTTGGGAAGCTGAGACAGGAGGATTGCCATGAGTTTGAGGCCAGCCTGGGCTGTGGAGTCAGTAGCAGACAAACAAGAGTTACATATTAAGACCAACCATATATGCTGAGAATTATAAAGAAGGTTGTGAGTGAATGAATAAATAGCCATGCTGTGCTTCTTTAAAAATCATATTACGGGCCTGAAGAGATGGCTCAGTGGTTAAGAGCACTGGCTGCTCTTCCAAAGGACCCAAGTTCAATTCCCAGCACCCACATGGCAGCTCACGACTGTCTGTAACTTCAGGTCCAGCAGATCTGGCATTCTCACACAGACATACATGCAGGCAAAACATCTATGCACATAAAATTAAAATAAATTATTTTAAAAAATCATATTACAAATGTATAGCTACTGCTAACTTCCTTTATTAAATACTTATTATATGTATACTATAAGCTAATATAAGTCCTGAGACCTTAGCACAGCTGGCTCCATGATGGAAGTATCATTTAGGCTGTAAAATTCAGTACATAGACAACACCACCTGCCAAAACCAAAACAAAGACCTGACCCATCAAACTCCATAGTTCTGGGAAAGACAGTAAATGTACTAACATTGAATTTTGAAATCTGTATTTCTGCTTCTGGCAAACTGTTCTTGTTAAATGAAATATGTCAACCCAGGGCATGGTTTTGTGTAAAGCTCATCCTAAAAAAAGGCTCGGGGTACACTGGGATCCCAAATGCCCAACAGTCACTGGACAGTTAATAAAGACTTTCTGTTGCTTTAGACCCATGTCCAAACAGTTTTCTCTGGTGAATACCCTGCAGTACTAAGAACTGGAAAGTCAGTAGTGAAAAATACAGGTATGTAATTCACAGGAAAAAAATAAACAAATCAGTTAAGTAAATATAGCTCCCAGTGAGCATCTGGAGGAACAGGCTTTCCTTTTGGCTTCTCTCTCAAGCACCACCCCACCCCACCCCCCTTTTTCCACGAACATACTGACTGCAATACATGTGTGGAATAAGCCACGAGTATCAATCTGGTTTACTTCTAAAGGTGCAAACAGGGCCCTTAGGTCTCACCTTAGGTCTCCGATCTGAAGATTGGAATTGTCTGTGCATCAAGTTCTTTTCTTTAAGTCTGCACTTTGTACCTTTCCCCTTTCCCTTGTTTAGATGTGTGCTTGCACAGGTTGTGAAAAGTAGGAGAGGCGACCTTGCTTTGGCCTGAGTCTCTCCTCACAGTTTGTGTATCTCCGCTTTGCTTCACTGGCTAACCAGGAAAGGATGTAACTTAGAGATGTTTGCACTTTTATATATTATAAAAGTGAACAGGACAGAAGGTGTTGATAGCTAAGGGGGCTGAACCTTAGCAATGCATCTGTCTCTCTTGTGCTATGTTCTAGGCACACCCTCATCCTAGCCCTGGGACCATTATCTCTTGCCTTGTTCTTTCTTCTCTATTCGTTATGGACCTCTTATACCTTCTAGCTTCTTTTCTACCCTGGCCATTGCCTGCATAGGTTTGTTGATTTCCTCCACCATGTCTGCCCCTTTCTTTTTGCCCTGCCAGAATCTCTTGAGGGGTCCTGCAGTCAACAGAACTGCTAGGAAGGGTACAGGAAGTGGGTAAGCAAATTCCACACAGCACCCTCCTTTGATGCCTCGCCTGCACAGTCTGCCAAGGACACATGGAATTAATCTTTGCTTCCAAATTACCAACAAACACATTTTTTTTCCTCCCAGAAGGAAGGTGAGCCTTGGCCAGATGTGATGGTGGGCTGTTCTGTTTTGCTGTGGGAGGCTGAACTAAGAAGTCTACCTCATTGTTTAGGCATCTGAGAACTGGAGGACTGGTCTTAGGAAGGACTTACTCCTACTTTGGGCTACTATGATAAGTCCTGGGAAACAGGGGCTCAAATGAAAATGATTAGAGCTTAAAGCAAACTTCAAACAAACAAAAAACCACCAATCATTTCCTTTAACAAATGAGGAAAATGAAGCCCTGAGGTGGAACGACTCCTTAAGAGGAACCCCAATTTCCTAGTCTTAATTTTTCCAAAATGGGCTTACTAGTGCCTTCCTGTACTGGGATCAGGGGCATGCTTGACTTGAGGTTGTCAGGGTTTGCTCCAGTCATATTCCCAGCACACCTCGCCTGCCATCAGCTATTAAGTTACTGCCTAATCCACTGGAAATACTAGCAGGAGATGCCAGACACCATCATCTTTTGGTAAATCGAGCAGCCAGTCATGGTGTGTTTGTTATCTTTTTCTCTAGAGAGTAGGAGATAGACTCATCTTGAGGTTACAAAGAAACAGCATCAGATCTCTCTGGCTGCACACAATCATGGCATGATGACAACTGTGTGGGCATCACAGCAGAAAATGCTCCCAGCAATGGCCATTGGGAAGAGCGCAGTCCTGTCCGCTTTGGGTAGGAGATGAGAATAGGCGTGGGACCAATTTCAATGGTTGCGAAAGGGCCACGGTAGAAGAGGAAAAAGTGATCTGAAAAGTAAGGGGAATGGTTTGCCACCCAGGAGCATGCGTGAAAGAGTGTTGAGCCAGTCAAGTCTTCATCCGGTAATGTTGTAGTTGGAAAATCTCAAGCCCGCCGGAAGATGAAGGGATGAAATCATCACCGTCTGTGTTTGGGAGCTTTTCACAACTGCCACAAATCCCTGAGAAGTCAGCCTGTAAGGAGGAAAAGTTTCCCCGGGCTCAGTGCTTTCAGTCCTGGTTGATTGGTCCTGTTGCTTCTGGGCATGTGGTGGGGGCAGCATGCCATGGTGGGAGCCCGTGGTGGAGCCAAAGCACTTACTCTGTGTGGAGGAAGGGCTGGTGTCCCGCTTTCCCTTTCATGCCACACCAACAGTGTCCTGAAGACCTCCTCTGAGGGCCCATCTCATAAGGGCTCCTTCACCCTCCAGTAGTGCTTACATTGGGGGAGGGGGCACTTAAGATCCGAACCACAGTAGCTTTTTTTTGTTTTTGTTTTTATTTTTGTTTTTCGAGACAGGGTTTCTCTGTGGCTTTGGAGGCTATCCTGGAACTAGCTCTTGTAGACCAAGCTGGTCTCGAACTCACAGAGATCCACCTGCCTTTGCCTCCCGAGTGCTGGGATTAAAGGCGTGCGCCACCAACGCCTGGCTCACAGTAGCATTTTTTTTTTTTTGCCTAGCTTACCAGTTGTTGTTAATAATTGAAAACTGTAGATATTGTGGCACTTTAGTCAGCCACTCCTCACCCCCCTCTCTTTGTTTTATGAGACAGGGTTTCTCTGTGTGGCCCCAGCTGTCCTGGAACTCCCTCTGTAGACCAGGCTGGCCTCGAACTCATAGAGTTCAGATTGCTTACCTCTGCCTCCCAAGTGCTGGGATTAAAGGTGTGCACCACCTGGCTGCCAGCATTCTTAAGAATAGTGAATGACCTCATCCTGTAGAATCACAGTAGCATGGTTGCACCCAACAAAGTCAGCAATAATTCTGGTATATAAGCTCTGCAGAAATTTCTCAGAAATGTCTTAAAATTTAAAAAAAGTTACATTTAATTAAGTGTGTGTGTGTGTGTGTATGTGGGCAGCTGTATGTAGAACAGAAGAAGCCAGAAAAGGGAGTGGGATCCCCTGGAGCTGGAGTTACAGGATGTTGACTGGCATTGACCATTGTGTGTTGTGATCCAAACTTGGGTACCCTGCAAGAACAGCAAATGCTTTTAGCTACCAAGCCAATTCTCTAGCTCATCTCCTTGTTGACATCTACGACTCTCTCTTTGCTGGCACATGCCTATAATCTCAGCATTTGAAAGGCTGAGGCAGGAAGACAAGAGTTAGAGACCAGCCTAGGTTCCAGGACAGCCTGGGTTTCAGGTCAGGCTTTGTCAAACAAACAAACAAACAAACAAATAAGTAAACTTTCTTTGAGTGTTATCATGTTGTGCCCAAATTCTGAACCCCCAGATTACCAAGAGATCCATTCCGATGCGAAAGCAAAGAGAGTCTTTTATTGTTTAATGAGCTAACCCCATTAACTTGGGCCTTCATCCGCCCAACAGGGTGGCTGTCATGAGAAGGACCCTTAGAAACTGAGAGGCAGGGAACTTATTGGACAGTGTAAGGGGAGTGTCTAGGGGTACAAAAGAGCCTCAGGATTGGTGCACTTTTGGGCTTGGACCACATGTCTTGTGTTGATTGGTCAACTGGTTGTTATGGCCCATAGGCCCTCCCAGGGTGGTTGCTATGCTCTGCACATCACTGTTCTGCCACTTTTACTGTAATGCATACCCAGAGCTGGTAAAGCACATGCCAGCTACCTTCTGATTGGTTCCTTGCCACGAAGAGGGTATCTGACTTCCTAGTGACTAGGGCAGGCCCGGCAAGGTCAGACGTGCTGAGTTAGAGGTCTACATGTCTTTTCTGCAGCCTGTCATGGCTGCTAAAGCAGGGGGCTGGGTGAGGATCTGGTCCCTTCAATCATGGAGTAGTTCTGTTTTGTTTTAAAGACAATATAGTGCTATAATCCATTGTTATCATTATTACATTGTAACTAATACACTTCGCTACCATTGTTCCAGGTTCGGATAGCTGGACCCTGGTACTAACTTTTTAACATTTCCTGACTGGTCTTTAAACATTTCTTTGTTTTCAGATTCAACAAGATATTCCAGGCTTACTTGCAGTTTTTCTCTCCCAAACCTGTAGTCAACAAAGGATAGTTAGGGTAATGACATTTGTAAGTCATGGCTCAGGCTCCTGAATGCATATGGCACACATAAATTCCTGCAGGCACATACATACACATAAAAAAAATTCTTAAACATTGAAAGAAAAAAATCTGGACATGGTGGCTAACATGTAATTCCAGCACTCAGGAGGTGTGAGGCAGGAGAATCTCCTGGAGTTCCTGGCCAGCCTGGTTTATACAGTGAGTTTAAGACCAGCCTGGGCTTAATTAAACAAAAGAGAGAGAAAGAAATCAGTATTCCAAATGATCACTTTATTTCACATTCTAAACTTTACCTGTAACCAAATGGATTTAACTGTATGCACAGACGTCTTGTCCCCACCAACACCTAAAACCTGAATCTTACTTTCTGAGGACACTTTCCCTTGTAAATGTGTTTTCACTCTATGATCAGGTTATATATTATTAATACGTGTGGGACTAACCAGAGGCGGAGGAATCCATTGTATAACACTGGCAATTGGACAAGGGCACAGCATCCTCCACACAGTGTTAGTCATTCGATGTTCAATCAACAAGCAAATGATATAAAATCTGAGAGTGAGTGTTGTGGTTGACACGTTGCTTCTTCTGTTTTCTGTTTCCCCCACCCGGGGACGCTTCTGTCTGTACAAAAGGCTAAATGTAGAAGCAGGCAGCTTAGGCTGAGTCTGCTTACACGATTATATAAATAGATTTTGCCTGGAGCAAAAAGCCACAGTTCCTTTCTTGGGTCCACAATCTATCAAAAGTGTGAAAATGTAAATCGAAAACCCCTAAGTCACCAGAATGTTCCACAACTTTGGTTTTCACCCACATCATCAGAAGAGAGAGAGAGAGCAAGAAAGATAATCAGGTCTGGCAACGTTCATTTGGCAAACACACTGGCTCTCCCCCGGCTGGCTCTGGGTGTCCCCGGTGGCGGGCGGGCGCAGTTTCCCCGCGGCCCGCTGGGTCGCACTGTGGCCTCGGGAAAGAGCCCGACCCGGGAGGGATGGGGAGGATGGGGCGGCTGCAGCAAAGCCTGCACCGAGATTGCTAGTCCTACAGACTGCACCGCCAGCCCGCAGAACCCACTGGCTTCACTGTCAGGGAGACCTCGGTGTCACAAGCCGTTTCACTGGAGAGCCCGCGCCGAGGATCCTGAGTGGGCCTGGGAAGCGCACGGAGCTGGACAGGCTGGCCTCCAGAATGGGCACAGAGTGCGGCTCCGGGCCATTGCTCTCTATCCCTACGATGTCAGTTTTATTTTGTTAAATTCATTTCCTCGCTGGCGAGCCCCCATCATTTGAGTTTTCTCGCGTGCTCGTTGCTTGAATGGGGTGTGGAATCTAAAAGTACCACGGATCACTGTGATCCTAACTTAATGTTTATTAAAATTTGGTTTTAAAAAGTTTTTTTTTTCTTTTACATGTACGAGTGTTTTGCCTATATGTATGTCTGTGCCATGAGTGTGCCTGGTGCCATCGGAGGGTCAGAAAAGAGCATTGCATCCCCTAGAACTGGAGTTGAAGTGGGTTGTGAGCCACCATTTAGGTGCTGGGACCCGAACCTATGTCCTTTGCAAAAAACAGCAAGTGCTTTTAATGACTAAGCCATCTCTCCAATCCAATTAGCTAGTTTTTAAAATGGCAAATTGAAAGCTGGCTGCTGGCCCCGAGGGTAAAAGACACAGTGCCACCTGGCCTGACGACCTTAGCTGATTCCCTGAACCCGCATAGTGGAAAGAGAGAACCATTCCAGGAAAGTTATCCTCTGACTTGAGTGGGACCATGTGCGCGCACGCCCCCCCCCACCCCCGCACGCATGCACACACGCATACTGAAACGACATAAAAAATAAAACGGAAAATTGAGTGCACAGGCAGAAAAGCCAGTAGCTTCCCTTCTTAACCAGACCTCCCAGAACAAAAGTTTGTAGCCTTCTTTTAAACGCCCTTCACACTACCAAACTGCATCATCCTAGCTGCCTTCTCACCGGATCAAGGATCTTGGAGTCGGCTTCGAATGCACGTGTGGAGACTCAGCATCCTTTAGGAGTGGCTGCCTGGTGTTCTTTTATACAAGGAACCTATAATTATTCAATCAATCCCTGATTGAAGGATATTGAGTTTGCCCCCAGCCTTTTGCTATTATGAACAATTCCACTGTGAACATCTGCGTGTGTCTGTGACTGTGTGTGCATCTGCCTCTATAGGAGACATTCCTAGAAGTTTAATTGTTGCCTTAAAGAATACGTGTATTTAAAACTTTATAGGTCTTCACTAATTACTCTCCAGACTACTTTCCACCCCCATCCTAGAATACTAATGCTAGGTTTTGCTAAGCTTTTTAGATATTTGCCAACATATAGACTAAAATTAGGGCTCTCGTGTTTTTATTTGCATCTTTTAAAATTCTCATTGAGGCCTTGTGAATTCAATAGCTAATGCCCTTTGCCTGTTTCTGATGGACTTTTGCTCTTTTAGGGGTTGCTAATAATTCTGTGTTAATTCATTTCATTTTAGCATAATGGAGGCAGGAAAAGAGGTTTACTTCCTTCACACATTTGCAGGCTAAAAGTCCACGCAGCATGGTGCAGGCTCTGTCCTGCTCTTAACTTCTGAGCCATCTTTCCACCCCATCTTCATGTGTTTTTAACACATAAAGGAAGAAGCATTTCCTTCCAGCGTCTATATTTTAGTACTTCCCACCAGACTGAACACTGAACCCCACGGAACCTCTCTCTCCCCACCTCATCTGCAGAACCCTAGTCTCAGAGTGAGAAACTATTTTAAACTCCAGTCCTTGTGTCTGGAACGGACCCCAGAGGCTGTCTATGCAATCTCTCACTTGCACTCGGGGACCTCAGGCTCTGAGATCTTAGGGCCTTCCAGACTCTAAGATGCCCCATCTGTATGACATGGCCCAGGCTTCATCTTGGGATTTTGTTGTTGTTACTTGTTATCTGAGTGGCACATTCTTTCTCTAACTGCCCCACCTCCAACACACACTGATGGCTTAGCCTTTGTGAATGGAACATGTGTAGAATTCTGGCCTGGCTGCAGAGGAATGACCTGCTTACAGCTCTACACAGCTTCCCTTTTCCCTTCCATCAGTTTCACTAGAGGCTTCTTCCACAGTTTATTCCTTGCCTTCATTCCCCTGCTCTAGGAGTTGAACCTATTTTACCCTGCCCTCCCCTCCCCACCACACATTGTCCAGGAGATTTTTCTTCTGTATCTCACTAAGAAAGTAGGGCTTCTGTGTTATAGCCACCCCCACCCCACATGCTCTCTCTCTCTCTCTCTCTCTCTCTCTCTCTCTCTCTCTTCCTTATGTTGCTGAGCTGTTGGCCCCACCAAGGAGAGATGCTCCTACCTCAGTCTCTCAGGTAGCTGGGACTACAGGTTCAATCCACCATGGTTTACTCTTTATAATGTCTCAAAAGACTCTCTACATTTTCATTTGAAATAAGCTTTATTAAAATTTGCCTTTAAGTTTAAGTAAGTTTGATTGCCTATATCTGAGGTTTCCAACACGAAGCTGTAGGATACACAGTGAGCTGGTTACTGCAGATCATCACGATTGCCACCTCATGTGACGGAAGCAGCTAAATCGGCTCAGTTTTAAAGACTGGTCTTGCTCATCTCTGGAGATACGCTGTGTATACTTTGACTTTTGCCTCCTGAGTCATCTCCCCTTCCTCGGTGATGGAACTGTCAATTTTATTCTCTAGTTTTGTATATTTGATCTTAAACATGGGTTGGGTGGTGGTGGTGCACGCCTTTAATCCCAGCACTCGGGAGGCAGAGGCAGGAAGGCCAGCTTGGTCTACAGAGTGAGGTTCAGGCCACCCAGAACTACCTGAGGAGAGCCTATCTTTAAAAAAATCAGTTGCTGATAATATTTTTGGATAAGAGATAAGCAATGGTAGTGCACTAAAGCCAGCTAGTTGAAAATGTGAAGAATCTGGAGTGAGTGCCAAGCATGAAGATGTCACCGGGACAGAGAGCATCTCTCTTTTCATTCCCCTAGTTGATCTTGCAGATAATTCTGCTTGCCTTTGATGTAGAATAAATAATTTTTGACAGAAAAAGACTAGGAAATTATTTTTTCTCTAGACTTGGCTGCAGATGAATTGTATTCTCGTATAATGAATTCCTTGAACCTCCTTTTCCTGAACAATAAATAGGATTTCCTACTTAGCAATGACATTCGGAATAAGAATATAAAACTTTACTTGGCTCTTGAACGTGACTGAAATTCCTAGTCCTGGAGTGGGGGTTAAGCCTTTGATGAGACAATGGTGACAATAATTAGGGAAGAGCTCTAAAGCTGCGAGGGGGAGAAACATCAAGAAAGCCCAGCTGCTTTTGTCTGGATGCAGTTTGTCTCTGCAAAATCATCATTATATCATATTAAAATATTACCAAGTTGAAGTTTGGTCCCCAATATTATAAGACCGAGAGGCGGTGGCAGCTGTGAGAGGTGAGGTGCAATGGTGAATGATGAGGTCGTGGCCAGCATCAATGCTGGTCTTAAGGAGTGAGTTGGGCTGTATGAGAGCTATCATTACCAAAGAGTGAGCCTGGCCGCTCCATGTCTCCTGCTTCTTCTCTTGCCATGTGATCTCTCTCTGGCTGTGATCTTCCTCTGACCCTGTGATGCCATCTATCCATAGCTAGAAGACCTTCCCAGAGGCCAATCAGATGAGACCATCGGTCGTGGACTATTAGCTTTCAAAACTGTGAGATGAATAAACCTCTTTTTTTCATAAAGTACTCAGCCTCAGAGACTTCCTTATAGCGATGGGAAATGGACTAAGTCATTTCCCATAGACTTATTGGCTATACAAATGGGAAGGCCAAGAGGGTGCTTTTGGTTTTAAGCTTGGTGGAGTCCAGGAACTCAATGATGTTCTCAACTCTGCCTCCATCCTCCAGCCTCCACGTCTCAACTCTGTCACCTCTACCTGCCTGTGTCCTAGTCCTTATTGTCTACACAGATCAAAGCCTAGAGGAAGAAGACATTTTCTTTCCAGGGCTTAGATGCCAAGTCTTAGGGAAGGTTCTGGTTGGTACAACCTAGGACATTGCTTACCCCTCAACTAACACTCATGCCTGGGAGAATGGGATGCTTTTGAAGATGTTGTTGGGTGAAGCCTGGCTTCTCTCTCCACATGAGTTCTTGTCCCACCCTTATCCAAGAATGGAGCAGACAGACAGCAAAGAGTCCAAACTGGGGATACTTTATAGAAATTACAAACTGGGGATACTTCTGAAAAGGAGTAAGTCAATTTGAATCAGATTGCCCTGGAGGATTTAAATGAGCCAAATTTGAACTCTCTAGCAGCAGGGTGCCATTACTATGCTGAAAGTTCTCAAAGGCCTCAAGTATGCCAGTCAGGAGCTATCCCTCACAGAGTGCATGTGCAGCACTGAGACATGCTCCAGCACTTGCAGACTTCTGAAGCAGCAGGACTCTGAAGCAGTGAGCAGTCTTCCCTGGCTCTCCTCCCTTGTGAGTCCAGAAGCTTCCCTAGAAGCCTCCAGCCAGAGCTGGGATCCAGCTCCAAAGTCTTATGTAGCGGTTTGAATGAGAATGTCTCCCATAGGCTCAGCTGTATGAACACTTTGTCCCCAGTTGGTGGCGCTGTTTGAGGTAGTTTAGGTTGCTGGACTTGATGGAGGTATGAAACTGGAAGCAAGTTTTGAGAGTTTAAAGACCCTCATCATTTCCAGTTAGCTTTCCCTGCTTCTTGCTTGGGTTTAAAGACTAGCGCTTTTAGCTTCCTGCTCAGACTGTTATGCCTCTATTTCACCCATGCTTCCTGCTCAATACCAACTTCATTTCTCCATATACTGTGAGCAACTGGTCAGAACCAGTCGGAACTGGCTGGAACCAGACTGGACCGGCTGGAACCAGTCGGAATCGGTAGGAGCCAGTTGGAACCACACAGAACCAGAGTGAACCTGTCAGAACCTGTTGGAACCCGTTGCAACCGGACTGATCTGGAGCGATCCAGTCAGAACCGTTGGAACTGGACCCTACACAGCATCTTCCAGTATAATAAAAGAGAGCCCTCAATTACAACTTGATTTCTCTGTATACTCTGAGAAACTTGTAGGAACCAGACTGAACTGGACGGAACCAGCGGACCTGGCAGGAATCAGAAAGAACTGGTAGAAACCAGTCAGGACAGGACCCAACTGGTTGGAATCAGTCTGAGCCAGTCGGAACTGGCTGGAACCTGACTGTACCAGTCAGAACTGCACCCAACCAGCCAAAACTGGTTATGCCTCTATTTCACCCATGCCTTCCACCCTCATGGCCTCTTATCCCACTGGGCTCAGAATCCCAAATAAACCCTTTCTTCCGTAAGTTGCCTTGGTCACAATGTTTTATCCCAGCAACAGAAATAACTAACACCCGATGTCTTCCTAATCCTTGGAGTTCTGTGGCAAAAAGTGTGCAGCTAAATTCACAGGTTCTAGGTTCACTGAGGGCCAGGTGGTACCTGATTGGTTGAATCTCTCATATCCAACCACTCAGGGAAGAGCTTTTGACTTTTAGTATTGTTTCTGGTTGTTGTGCTGGGTTTTTGTAGGCCCGGTCTGCTGTGTGTCATCATGTACACACCTGTGGCTGTCAAAAGCTTGATCCCTTTTGCAGCAAGGGCTTTTGTTTCCCCTGAAACCCCCTCCAGACTTGAACTTCCTGCCTATCATAGAGCTCTCCAAGCTTGGTACCTGCTGCTCTTTCTACCTGTATTGCTTCATAGAGTCAGCCCATTCTTTGACAGGGGGGAGGTTGGGCACGTTGATAGAAAACAATCCAACATTCCATACAGATGACGGCTGTTGTTTCCAGACACCGAGGGAAGGGTTGCTAGATGGCTACTCCAAAGGCTTCTGAGCTGTATGAGCAGTTAGCTCTGCTTATTTAGTTCAGCATTTAGCCATGTTTACGTCCCACTCCATAAATCTAATTTGGTCATATGTTCACTATTAATTTTTTGTTTTGTTTTTGAGACACTGTCTCATATTCCCAGACTGTCTTCCAACTTATGTGTAGCTGAGGTGAGCTTAAGTGCCTGATCCTCCTGCCTCCACTTTTAAGTGCTGGGACTACAGGCACGAGTCACCAGGTTTGACCATTAATTTTTTTTTTCACTATAAAGTCTGAGCTCCACAGAACAGAAAAGGAACACCATAGATGGGGCTGGAGAGATAGCAGTAAGAGGACCGTGGTTGTCGTGGTTGTCGGGTGGGGTTCCATGTCTTTAATCCCAGGACTTTGGCCGCAGAGGCAGGTGGATCTCCATGAGTTCAAGGCCTGGTCTATAGAGTGAGTTCCAGGACAGCCAAGGCTATACAGAGAAACCCTGTCTCAAAAAACAAAACAAAACAAAAAAAGAGGCCCCCTAGTTCCCACCCAGCACCTTATCAGGAAGCTCTCAACAGCCTCTAATTCCAGCTCTAGGAGAATTCCACCTTTGGCCTCTAGGGGCACCAGCACACACCTACATAGAGACATAAACAAACTATATATATTATATATATATATATATATATATATATATATATATATTGTCTGAGAAATGTCTGAGAAAATTATGAGGTTGTAATGGCCACTCTTCTAGCTGTAGCTACACGGGGGAGCCGCACTAGTCTCATAGGCTGACTGGCAGCTTCAGTCTCCAGTCCCCCTAAAGCAAGCTCCCCATTGTGGCACCATAGTAGGATTGACAAAAAGTCACTTATTAATAAAGAAATGTGTTAGCCTATAGAACTTGAAGTTTAGGGGATGCTTAGCATAGAGATGCTATATTTATCCTTGTTTTCATTGGCCCTGAGCATTATATAAGTTAGAAGGGTTTGAAGGGAATGGGGTAGAAATAAAATTCTCTGTCCCTCCTGTCTTCAGAAATGATAGCTTCTTTTACCACACTCTAGAAACTCTCATGGGTTTGCAAGCAGGTGTGTATATTTCCTTTAGACATGTAAGATCATGCTGTCTGCTCTGTAATTTGCTTTTTTTTCACTGGTACCATATTGCAGAGGGCTTCCCTTGGCTGTGCAGCCAGAGCACCTTCATCCTGCACAATGATCTGTTATATGGATGTGAACAAATATATGTAACTCACCCTTTATTTTAGAGGATCTCATGGCCTTTTTACAAGGTGCTATTCCTATTGTCCTTTCTTCTGCACACCCCCTGGCATGGCCAGAGACCAGTGGCTCGGAGGAACGCCAGGCGTTGGTTATCGCTGGAAGATGTAGCAGAAGCTACTGTGTCATTAGGGATTTCCTAGAGGGAGAGAAATTCCCTCAAGGCTGAGTCAGAGCCTGAATCTGGTCCCATCACTTCCCCATGGTCCTTGCTGTGGTTAACCATGGAGGTGGCTCATTGTTGAGGGTTTGGCAAATGTCTGAGAAAATTACGAGGTTGTAATGGCCACCCTTCTAGCTGTAGCTACACGGGGGAGCCTCACTAGTCTCATAGGCTGACTGGCAGCTTCAGTCTCCAGTCCCCCTAAAGCAAGCTCCCCATTGCCATCCATTTGCTTGTGACAGCCATGGGTGTCTGGGCTGCAATCAGAGAAGAGGCATTCCATATATATTTAGTTTGAAAATGCCCATCCCAGAGTCAATTGTCTTAAATGTCTTGTCTCTTTCCTGCCACCTTATCTCTCTAGATTGTTCAAAAAAGCAGGCTGGGATGTAGGGACAACCTGGCTTGGATGCAGCCAAAGCGAAGGATCCAGACTCAATTCTTTTCTCCACTTCTGCTTCTGAATGGTCCTCCCTCATCTCTCGCCTGCACCACTCTCTCCGTCTTCTAAGCCACAAGAAAGGTTTCATTAAACACTGCCCTGGGTGCTAGAGACTCCAGGCTAGACAGGTCTAGAGTAGAGATGACCCAGGCAATGCAGTCTAATTTGGAAGGAGTCTCATTTCTCTTGCTTTGACTCCTATTTCAATCTCTGCTTTCATCGCCCTTCTTTCACGGCTGCCTACAGAAACTCCGTCTTTCTGCTCCCTGTTTTCATGCCACCATGGTGGGTGGAAATCTCTGCGCATCCAATGGAAAGGCTCCCTTCACCTCTACCGAGGGTACCGGCTGTCCTGTGTGTCTTACTGGGCTCCTGGTCATGCTTGGAGGTGCTGGAGACAAGGATTGCCCCTTCCTCACCAGATACCTCTGTTTCTCTTAGGCAAGGCTCAGAAGATGACAATTCTTAGCCGTCAGAATGATGCTTGGCTCAAAGTGCACAGATTCTCTGTGTTTGTGGGGATGATGAATCTGTGTCCTTCGGTGTCTCCTGTGGGACTTGGATTTAATTTCACAGTTTTAAGTTGCTAGCATCATTTTTAGAATCATCAAGTTTATCCCATTCATTGGCGTTTGGATTCCGATGATGCTTTTAAATGTAAGAAAAGTTATTATTATTGTTTTTTTGGGGGGGATAAAGTCTCATGTGGCCCAGGCAATCCTTGAATATAATATGCAATAGAGAGTGACCTTGATCTCCTGATTTTCCTGCCTCCATGTCCCTAGTGCTGGAATTACAGCGTAGCAACACCCTCCTTGGTGACTTTAACATTTTAAAACTGTTTACATTTTAAAATGAAAACTTTCCCTTCCTTCAGTACACCTTAAAAGTGACAGATAGCAGGAGCTACAGCTGTACAGGGATGGATCCATGTACTTCTAAGACTCTTTGTAAATTCTAAAGTCAGAGGGAAAAGAAAAACAAGAGCTGTAAACAGACCCAGGAAATAGCATCTTGCCATGTCAGGGGTGGGTACAGTCCTCATCTTACCAGGATATAATTTAGGCTCTGGAAACCCTCCTGAGCTTCTTTCTCCAACAAAGGAACAACTTGCAATTTATTAGGAGAGTGGCACTCACTACCTCCCTGGGTGGTTGCAGAACGAAGCCTGGGAAGGCTGAGGCGATGATAGGAGGTGTGCTCTGAGGGGGTGTGCTCTGAGGAAGACTCGGTTTGCTGTAGTTCTCCACACTGCTCTCAAGGCTCTCATAGACAAGCATCTATTGCTTGGGGTCCCTGGCTGCAGCATCAACCTCTTATGGTCACTGAACATTGCCTCAAACGCTATCCTTTTTAAGGTCTTTGGGATATACCTTAGCCTTCTTGTGTGGCTTTCATGACCTCAACAGTCAGCTTTGCTTCTACCATCTAGATGCTTCTGGAAAAATCTTTTTCCGTCTCTCAGGTGGGAAGGATTTGGGTCCCCAACCTCCACTGTCTTCTTCCTTAGTGTCTATGACTTCTATCTGGTGACTCAGGATTCTCATTTTTAATTCCTTTGTGAAGCCTATCTTGAGATATAGGGTTTTCCCTCTTCGTTTAGTCTTTTCAAATCAAACAGTCAATTACAAGTTTTCCCTTCAAATAAAATGTGTACTCATTAGGGAAAACCAGAAAAAGAGTTTTAATGAAATCAGAAGTCAATTTTAAAAAGCTTTAAAACATTTCAGGGTATTTCCTTTTGAAAATCATTTATTTTCGAAACAGGGTTTCTCTGTGTAGCTTTGGAGCCTATCCTGGCACTCACTCTGGAGACCAGTCTGGCCTCGAACTCACAGAGATCCTCCTGCCTCTGCCTCCCAAGTGCTGGGATTAAAGGCATGCGCCACCAACACCTGGTGAAATGATTTATTTCTATAAATCTTTTTTTATTTTAGTATTAGTTTGCATCTTGATTTTTGTTTTCCTAGCTCAGCTTGACACCGGGAGCATGTTACACATTAATAAGGGTTCTTAGAAGCATGTTGGATGTTGTGTAATATTTAATCTATGAGAATTTGCTTGCTTGCTTCCGACTTTCCACCTTGGGCAGATATTTTAAATCTTGTGTCTTCTTTTTCTGTTTTCTGTGTATGAGCTTAAAAGTTAGAATTATTATTTGAGGACCTAGCCAGCCCTCTTTCTCCCTCTCTACCAGACCCACAGTCCTGAGAACTACATCCAGGGACTCCCACAGGCTAGGAGAATGTTCTATCACTGAGCTTTGGCTCCAGCCGAAATGGACAGTTTTACATTGTGGTAAGATATAAGTAACATAAAGTTCACTGGTTTAGCTATTTTGAAATGTGTTCTACAGTGGCATGAAGGACATTCAGATGGGCATGGTGGCTCACATCTGTAATCCTAGGGTTTGGGATGCTGAGGCAGGAAGATCACAAGTTTGAGGCCAGCCTGGGCTACACAATGAGTTCCAGGCAAGCAGAGCTACATAGTGAGACCATTGCCTCAAAAAAAATGAAACAAGCACTTAATTAGCTGAATGACAGTTTGTCTCCTGCCTTATTTTCTGTGCTTTCTTTGTGTGTGTGTGTGTGTGTGTGTGTGTGTGTGAGAGAGAGAGAGAGAGAGAGAGAGAGAGAGAGAGAGAGAGAGTGTGTGTGTGTGTGTGTGTGTGAGTGTGTATATGTGTTTCCAGAAATCACTGTCAGTCCAATCTCTGATGTTTCCCCTCCATTTTCTCCTCAAAATGTGTACTCTCCTTTGATCTATCTTCAGCTTCACTGGTGATTCAGACCTCCACAGCTGGAGTCACAGGCAGTTGAGAGTCGCCAGATGTAGGGGCTGGGGACAGATCTTGGGTCCTTCTCAAGAGTAGTACACGCTCTTAACCATGAAACCATCTCTCCAGCCCTTTGCTGAGTCTTTGGCCTGCACCTAATCTGAGTTTTGAGCTCCAGCTATGAATTGTTTTACTTTAGTCTTTGTTTCCAGACTTCTATTCCGTTTTTTAATACTTCCTCTGTCTTCGCTGTTAGTCACTATTTGTATAGACTATTGATAGATAGCATTTGTCTATATTCTCTTTAGTTCTTAACACACAATGAGTTTTTTTCCCAATATTTTTAAAAATATTCGATTTAAAGCTAGCCATGTTGTGCATGCCTGCAACTGTAGAACTTGTCAGGTGGAGTCTGGAGGATCTGGGGTTGTCCTTGTCCATATAGTGACTTGGAGAATTCAAGGCTACATGAGACCCTGTTACCCTCAAAACAATCAAAGCAAAGTGTTTCCATTTCTTTTAGGAATTCTCTCAGATTCTCTCTCGTAAATGTATATCCTTGTCATGCATTTAACCTCTCTTTCTGCTCTTCTGTCTGGGAGAACCTTTCTCTGTCACCTGTCAGCTTTTAGTCTTTCTTCCATTGTGTCCAGTCGGCAAGCAGATCTGGGAAAGCAGTCTCTGACTACTTTGGTTTTGAGGGTTACTCTTGTCTTTGCAGTATTTGGTGTCTCTCTGTCACAGTGTTCTCTAAATATTTGGTGGTCTGGGGTCATGTGTTCTCTTCTGGTTTGAGAGGCCCAGAGAGTACGACTGAGAATGAGTTCTCTCTAGTGGGGAAGGTATGGGGCTGGGCAATGTGAGCCAGGATATCTTCTGCAGAAGATGCTTCTGTTTCTTCTGGGTGGGGCCAAGGAGCAGATGTCTTGTTTCTTTGAACCAAATTCAAGATGGATACCTCTGGGGCTTATTATCTATACTGCTTGTGTGTTCCTATGGTGTGTGTGTGTGTGTGTGTGTGTGTGTGTGTGTGTGTGTGTGTGTGTGTGTGTACCACTTTCCTGAGTGCTGTACTATATCGTCTCAGCCATTTCTGATGGTGGGTGGCCTAGACCCTTCTACTCTGCACTCAGTATCATCTTCGTCTAATCCGGAGCTCCTTGAAGCATCCCACCAGACAATTGGTCTCTCCTGTCCTGTTTTGGGCTCTTTAATCTGATTATATTTGTTTCATGTCCTTCAGGAATGGGGCATTGTTTCCAGAGGTCACCTTTCTCTATCTTTAGTATTCTAAGTTATTTACTTAAAATTTTTTTCCTATCATTTCTAGGGCTAAAAGTACTCTCTCTGCTCTGGGAGATTTTCTTCTCTTATTTCTCTGAGATTCTCTCAATTCTCCCATTATTTGGAGGAGGTAGAAAAGCAGGCCACAGCATGTAGCCGGTCTCCTCAGGTGATTTTTTTTTTTTTCAAACTCATTTGAAGTTTCCCCATGGATGAAGAATTTAGAAAAACTACCAGTTGATAATTAGAGGGGCAGGGGGTAGCTTAATGTTCATCCTAACATCAAAAGTTGAAGATTCCACATCAGGGTGTAGATTTGGGCTTGACTAAAATCCAGGCTCCACCACCCCATCCACGGTCAAAGGGTACTTTGCCTCAGAACCATGTCTCGAGTGCTGACAACCATGTTGTCGGAGAATTTCTGTGTCTTAACCCTGGATGGCACCTCCTTGGCTTCGGGCACTGTTTTAAAGCTTTGCAATTTCAGGGAGAGGTCTGGGTGGGGTCAAGTTCTAACTGCACCCCATAACATTTCCTAAGTCCTGGCTGTGCGGATGGCAGCTGCTGTCTGCGGCTGGCTGCTCTGGCCAATGAAGGCAGCAGGAGGATAGCTCCAGTTGTGAAATCTCTGAGTCACTGGCAGCTTCTGGCTGTGGTTTGCTCACGTCTGTAGCCCTCTGGGGCTGGTGTTTCTGTGAAATCTTTCAAGTTCATTCCTGTCTCCTGGGCTCACCCTTTCACAAGTACTTGCTTGCCCTGCGTGCCTCGAATGGCAAAAGAACATCAGCTCTGCATGGCCACTTGCAAGTGATTGTTTTCCTGCACTACTTTGTGCATCTCAGAACCGTCCCTATCCCCCCTCACTCCGGGGGGGGGGGAGTGGTGGTGTTCGGGGGACTTTGTATATTTAAAGACCGAAGTTCAGCAATGCTTTTCAATTTGAGGCAAATGTTCTTTTGTTAATTTTTAAGGCAATGAAATTGACTTTGAAGGTAACACCTCAGGGTTTTAATTTTACCACAGAACAAAAGAGCTCTGTCTCCCCAAAGCCCGTGGAGAAGCATACACTTCATATTTACCAGGGGCGTGGATCTGTGTGTAGACATCTTTCATTTTATGACCCAGTAAAGTTGGTTACAGGCTATTTGCCATAAAACCCATTTTATTTCCCCAAGCAGGTTAGATAGCAAATTAGAGTGGTTCTACAGGGAAGCATTCTCACAAAAAATGACCAGAGTTTGTGAGGTAAGACTTAGAAGCCTAGGTCTGGTGTCCAGAACTGTCATTCGGAAGCCATGTCTACACACCAAACTCCCTCACACCTGGCATCTTTTTAGAAAACACCAGCACTTGGAATCTGCAGAGGTTAGAAGTGGACCACAGTGGTGTTTGGGGATGAGACACAAAATGGGAAAAGAATGGGACTGACTGATGGCTCAGAGATTAAGACAAAGAGTGCTCTTGCAAAGGACCAGGATTTGATTACAGCACGCAGCTCACGCTGCCTGTAATTCCAGCTCCATGGGCTTCTGATGCCTTTGCCTCCTTGGGCACCTGCACTCATGTGTGCATACCCCTGTCCCATAATTAAAATGTTTTAAAATAAAACTTTAAAAAAATGAGGAAACTACTCATTGACTCTGTAGACTCTGGAGGGAAGAGATAAGCTAGGCTGGACTGTCAAGCTGGTGGCACAATTGTGTCCTCACAAAATATCATTCAACTTACAATGATGAATTTTATCGTATACAAGTTATATCCAAATAAAACTCTCTAAAGAGCCTGCCTGGGTACCACTGTAGACCACTGAGTCAGGCTTTCTGAGGTAGGACCTTAATATCAGTGTTTTCCATAAGTTTCCCCAGGTAATTTGAATATGCCTCCAGGGGAGGGGCTTGCTGGCTTGCAACCTTGTTCATCTCAGTTACATTCTGCATCTGATTTAGTATTACTAATGTCCTCTGGTTCCATTCATTTTACTGAAAAATTTGTAAAGCAGTTATTAATTTTATCTGTGTTTGGGCACCTATTATCCAGCCTCCCACCCCCCACTTCTCTTAGCCAATAGTAATCACAATTCCATATAGCCTCTAAGAGTTCTACAAGATAATCTATTATTTTATAAACAACTGAGAGCGAACAGCTTGAAGGCACCATACTCCAAGTAAAGATAAAGAGAGGAAACATTAGTTACCTTTATTGGATCCGTACATATCCTATTCATGTATTGAAACCCCATAAATACATATAATTAAAATTAATAACAAAAGAAAAAAGAAAAGAAAATCCGACCAGTCCAGGCCCCTTCTCACCCCTAAAAGAAAGAAGACATAAAGACAAAAATGACTGAATGGCTGATGTATCTTGACTGGTGTGCTGGGAACACAGTCACGGCTTGCACAGACCACACATGCAATGGTGGCTCTATAGGGTCAGATCACCTAATGAGGCAGCCATCTTAGCTCGTGCAAGTATACCTGATGCTCTCATGAAGATGAGACAGGCTAATGATGAAGGCTACCTTCTCAGAAGGGCTTCTTGGCAATGGTTATTTTGAGAGAAGTCCCAGCCTTTGCATGTCTAGTAAGAGCTAGTTCCAGGGTAAGGTGTGGGACACTCACCTCGTATGCAAAACGGTAGAAGGCTAGCACCCAAACACTTGGTACTCAAGATGCATAGTATTGTTGAAATTCATGATGTGTATGCCACCAGCTTTTTACATCAAAGCAGGGTCCCCCTAGTACCCAAGATGAGGCTTGGCTAGCAATCATCCCCAGGGACACATCTGGCTGGTTCTCCAAGGAGGGCCTGATAACCAGGATTCACACACAGTCTTGTTACTAGGAGGTGTAAAGTGTCTTGTTTTACTTGATAGCGAATGGTCTTTTATAAAGAGATGGTACATAATCTGTAAGGTTAAGATATCTTTTATTAGATAAATGCCAGCCAAACGCAAGCCAGAGCATGCCAGGGGCAGCAAGGCCAGGGAGGCCAAAGAGAAGGGCCCCCATGTGCCTTGTCTGTCCCTTTAAACCCTATCTCGAGTCACCCTGACATCACCTTGACCACGCCCTGATGGGCATGGTCCGGCACACCTGTAGCCAGCTTCTTGCAGGCGTGGCTTACAGTGTCTCCTACAGCTTTAAAACCGCAGGAGTGTGAACTGTCTAGATAATTGAGATAGCCTGTGTGGATGAATGAGCAATAGCTCCTAACTAGCCTTCCCCCTGGGGCACAAAAGAGCAATGGTGGTCTTCAAGGCTGTTTGTATTTTTCTTTTGTTGTTTTCCCCATACCCCGCCGTCCAGTCTATTTTTATTTCTGTGTATGAGTGTTCTGCCTGCATCTATATATATGTACCATATGCTTGCCTGGTGCCTGTGGAGACCAGAAGATGGCATTAGATTGCTGGAAGAGGAGTTACAGACGGTTATGAACCGCCATGTAGGTGCTGGGAACTGAACCTGAGTCCTCTGCAAGAGCAGCTAGAGCTCTTAACCATTAAGTTATCTAGCCCTTTTGTTGTCTCTGTGAGTGAGATAGGGTCTCAGCAGTGTCTCTCAGGTTGGTCTGGAACTCGTTTTGTAGCAACACAGGCTGTTCTGGAACTCCCAATGATCTGCTTGCCTCAGCTTCTGAATGCTGGGATAGTATAAATGTGACTCTTACGCCTGCCTTATTTGTTTTTTCAAGTCAGGGTTTCTCTGTGCACCCCTGGCTGCCCTGGGATCTTGATCTGCCTGCTCCTGTCTCCTGAGTGCTGGGATGAAAGGCATATACCACCACCACCTGCATATTTATTTGTACTTTTTAAGAACCATCTTCTGATGAAGATGGACATGGTGGCACATCCCTGCAATCCCAGCCCTTGGAATAGGTGAGGAAGTAAGTCAGGAGTTCAAGGCCAACCTCAGCTAAAAAGAGGGTTTGAAGCTAGCTTGAGCTACATAAGACCCTGTATCAAAAATAAATAAATAAATAAATAACTAGGGGGCTGAGTGGTTAAGAGCCCTGGCAGCTTTTGCAGAACTCGGGGGTTTCATCTCTGGAACCCACATGGCAGCTCACAACTGTGTGTAACTCCACTTCCGGAGTGTCCAGTGCATGTGTTGTTCAGACATGCGTGCAGGCAAAGCACCCATACATATAAAACAAATATAGATCAATCTTAAAAAACCCAAATAGCTACAGGAATAAATAAACAACCAAGCAACTAAATCCAGTCCGTATTCTGCAGGTCTGCCTCTGCTCACACTTCAGATCTGGAACTTGAGTCTCTAATCTGATCCATGTGGATCCCAGCTTTCTCCCCTCAGGGGATGATCTCAACACAAATCTACATTCATACACAAAATGCAGTTTAGGACTCGGAAAGAGTTCCTTTATGGTGAAAAACAACACGAGAGCATCTCTTGCCTCACGGTAAATGGGTCTCCAGTGTTGCCTCGGCACTGCGGTGTCCTTCGGCATTGCAGGCCATTCTCTGTGCTGGCTGTGTGTGCCCAGAGACTTTGGGACTCTCAAGCTTTCAAAAGTCCCAGCTCTAAAAACAAAAACTTTGTGAAGCAGCGAATCGTTTTAAAAGACTCAATTACAGCCTCAGACTGGCTGCGTTTGTAGCCTGTCTCCACCAAGCTAATCACGTGACTCGGGGAGGTTAGCCTTTTCTTGCCTCTTTTCTGGCCATTTTTATCCTGTGAAGTATTGTTGGGGGCGGACCAGCCGAGAGGTGTGGTGGTGTAAGACAGTGCCTGCCAGCCACACAAATTCTTGACTGTGTTCCAGCTAAAGATGCTAGTTCTACCCAACAGAAATTTACTCTGCTACCTTAAATGGAGAGGCATTTATTGGAAGAATCGTGGGTAGTTGGAAGAATTTACAGCATGTGTGGAGAGGCATGGCTAGAAGCAGGAAGTGTGGGGGGGAAGACGGGGGCAACATAGAAGAAAGGAAGGAGGGGGACATAGTAGAAATAATCAGATCAGAACATTTGTGGTTTGGCTGGGACACCATTACCGGGTTCTGCTTTGGTTGTGCCTCTATGCTGCCAGTCTTTCTCTTGAGATTCAAAATCATTGGCGATCCTATTTAATGGGCTGAGCTTGTCAGCTTTTGCCTCTGTGTTAGAAGCTGGAATCTCTTATTAGGCAGCAAGCCACTCACTTTGGAAGAGGGGTTAGGATGGCTAGCAAACTCTCCTCCAACCATTGTGATAGGCTCATGAATGTCTAGTAGAACTGAGCTGCAGTGTGCTATGCTACCAGTAGGCGTCGCCCTTTAACAAGCGTGACCTTGCCCTCCCGCTGAATTTCCCATTGTGTTTCCCCAGATTCCTAACTGATGGTCAGTTCTTGGGTCATGGAAAATGGATTCAGTTCTCTAAAATGATACCTTGCTGCCTACAGTTCATGTTATTCTAGTATCGTCAATTGTCTGACAATAGTAAGTTAAACTTGATGGGAAAACTCACTGTCAGTTTAGAGGCTTGGTTCACTGATTTTTTTTTTTTTTTTCATGATTTGCTTTCAGGATTGTGTGTGGTATTATATTGCGTCTATCAAAATGTTGTTTTCAGAGAGAAGTGTTTTCCTAGGACATGATAGAATCAGGGGGAACAACAAAACATGCCACTCTCCAAATGCTTAGTATTATCCTTCACATTATGATACTAATGTGACCTGCTTGGTGTTACTTGGTATTGTCCCAAGAGCAGTTAAACCACAGGTTCCCTAAAGTCAGGAGCCCCACCTTTCATTTAGCAATGGCACTCAGCTAGGTTCATAGGCAGCTTTTGAATGAAGAGTGAATAAACTTGCTGGTGTGGCTTTGATTTTCTAGTACCTGATAAACTTAGTTCCCAGGTTGGCTGGTGTGTGAGCCTTCTGTGACTGTAACAGAATACTTGAGATGAACAAGTTTTAAAAAGGGCCATCAGTCAGAGTAGAAAGCTTTGCGGCAGAATAGACAGGAAAAAACCTACCTTGTTTTTATACAAGTTGTTGCTAGTATTAAATAAAACTTGCAGTCCAATTAATCTGGCCTACACTCTGTGATCAAAATGATTTTGTGTGCTATTGGAGGCAAGTTGAAAACAGAAGCACAGTCTACAGTGAAGATACATACATTGATGTATTTTACACATGCTTCTTTCTTTCCTTTTTAAAAAATTGATTTATAGATCTTTATTTTATGTGCATTGGTGTTTTACCTGCAGTATGTCTATGTGAGGGTGTCAGATCTCCTGGACCTACAGTTACAGACAGTTGTGAGCTGTCATGTGCGTGCTGGAAATTGAACTCAGGTCTTCTGGAAGAGCTGCCAGTGCTTAACCATTGAGCTATCTCTCCAGCCTCCAACCTCCCCTTCTCTTCTTCTTCTGACAAGGTCTCTCTATATAGTGCAGGGTGGCCTTAAACTAGAGATCATCCTGCCTTAGTCTCCTGAGTGCTGGGATAACGGGTGTAACCACCATACATAGCTGAGCATAAGTTTAATAGCCAAACCAATATTCTCAATGATATTGTCTTTATATAACTGGAATTTGCAACATTTGTGCTATTTAGTTTTCTCCTGGCATTTGTAGTTTTATTTTTTAATTTATTTTATTTTATGTGTATGAGTATTTTTCCTGCATATACATATGTGTGCCATGGGCATGACTAGTGCCCTGGGAGACTGGAAGAGGGCATTTGATCCCTGAAGCTGGAGATATGGATGGTTGTGAGCTATCGTGGGGAGGGGGTTGGGAATTGAACTCAGCTCCAAGAGCAGCCATTTCTCTAACCACCAAGTCATCTCTCCTACCCTCACATTTGCATTTTAAATGAAAGTCATTTCCCAGAGGCTCCAAGCGATAAGCTGAAGGTCTCTGTATCCTGATGAATTCCTGCTCTCCAGGCTGGGTTCCTCTGGACTTCTCTCTGCAGCTCCAGTTGAGAGCTTGCTACCAGTCCTTATGGAAACCAAGCCCCTGGCTTCTCTTGTGTGTAGCCACCTTTCCTCTAAGAAAATTCTTTGTGTTTCCCTTGTCCTTGGCAGTCAGTGTGATGCAGTGGCCCAGCGCTGTGGCTCTGACCTTGGCTGAAGTATTCACCTTCTCCTTGCCTTTTACCTTCTCCATAAAATAGGGTTAGCACTGATACCTGCCTCACTGGGTAGTAGCAGCTAGTTGCATTTATACATAGAAAGTGAATAGCACTTGGCACCGAGTTCTGCTTAAGCATTCTATAATGACAGAATAATGATAATTATCAAAATTGGGAAAATGCAATTACCCGAGCACACAATTCTTGTGATTGTGTGCTCAGTTATACAATATGATGCCAGATCGTCACATCTGCTTATTTGCTTTGGGTAAGGGGGGGCACTAAAAAGGAGAGGGGCTGGGGGAATGGCTCAGTCGTTAAAGCATGTGCCACACAAGTATGAGGACTGGAGTTCTGGTGCCCAGAGCCCATATAAATTGGGGAGTGGGTGTGGAAGCCTGGCCGGGAAGCCTTTGTTTGTCCATCCCTACAGCTAACACCCACTTCCTTTGAGCTTTTCCTTAAGGTTGGGGTTTGGCTCTAGCCTGCTTGCCTGTCTCTGCTTCATTCTGGACTCTAATGATGCCTAAGAGATTGCTCGTGGGAATGAAGTTCCATAGTGTCAGAAAGGAAATCCACAGTGTTCCCTGCACCTGGCTGTTCCCTGTTTATGGAAGGCTCCTTCCTCAGAGGCCTCCAGAGCTCCTGCCTTCACTTCTTGTAAGCCTCTTCCTAACAGGCACATTTTCAAGGGGGTCTGGTTTAAACTGAGTTTGAGAGCCAGCCAGTTGTTGGGAGCTTATAGTGACTTGTTATATAGTATCTTGGAAATCACTTGCCAATCAACACACTCTTTTGGCATGTATAGTGGTTTTGCAAAAAAAAAAAAAAAATGTTGTCTGAGAAGACCCTGTTGGTGGGTGTTTCTGTGAACTCTAGCCATCTGCTTCATCGTAACTCAAGCGGCAGAGGTCTAGACAGCCGTGTAATAGCTGTGCAGTGTGCTGCCAGCTGTTTGGGTCATCATACCACCCCTCCCTTTGAGTGTCCCTCCTCAATAAACAGTGCCTTGAGGCACAGAGGCTGATGGATGAGGGTACATGTGTGTCCTCAGAAACCTGCCCTGAGAGTGAACGCCAATGCCTTGTCACAGACAAATGTTTCTACCCCAGAAGTTCTGGAGCTCCTCATCATCTCCCACTGTACCGTTATGGAAGGGCTTGGTGGCTGAAACAGGTTGAAACCAGACACACAGGTTATCTCCTCCTCCACTCCCACCTGATGGGGGATGTCCTTCTGTATGCTGGGAAGATGTTTCTCTTATGGGTTGGTAAGTAAATGCTGATTGGCCAGTAGCCAGGCCGGAAGTATAGGCAGAGCTACCAGACTAGGAATTCTGGGAAGAGAGAGAGAGAGAGAGAGAGAGAGAGAGAGAGAGAGAGAGAGAGAGAGAGAGCGCCATAATGGCAGAGAAGGGGCATAGCAGGCGTGTGCAGTGACTGGTTACAATGTGTCTACAGTCAGCAAGCAGAGAGAATGAATGTTGGTGCCCTGCCCACCACCTTTTTCCTGGTTGCTCAGACTGGAGGAGATGCTACAGCCTTCATCTACGGTGGGTGTTCTCTCATCAGCTAAACCTCTCAAGAATTCCCTTACAAACATACCTAGAAGTGTTTCTCCAGAATCCAGTCACACAGGTGTGTTTCTAAATCCCAGTCACGTGAGGAAGATTGGCCATCACAGAAGGAGAGGTACATCTCCAGCCAGGGGAGAGGTCAGATGTGTTTCCCCAGGCCTTGGTAAGGAAAACAGCCTGATCCTTACTAGGCATGCATTCACATCTTAAAGTCAAAGCCGAACTCCGTGCCGATGATGCTTCTGACGGTTAATTTTTGATTTTTGACTCCAGAACCAATGTTCAGAGCGAAGGCTGGGAGAGCAAAGCAATCCCTGTATGATGCTCACGTTGTGAAAATAGAATCGAGGAGGGAATTGGTTTTCTCTTCTGAGATGGCAGCTTCTAAAGGGGGAAAAAAGATTGTCCAACAGTCTAAAGAAGGAAGAGGCTGCAGACTGATTGGTAGCTCTCTTTCCAAAGACGCTCACCAAAGATGGGGAACATGGGACCCTGGCCAGATGTTTCCTCCTGGCTCCAAGATGTTCCTGGTGCAGCTCTGAGCTTCCTGACACATCAGTTTCCTTTTCACACTCCTGCTGAACAATTTTAGGAAAACGCTGGGCCTGAGATGCTGAACAGAAGGGAAGCACACGCTACGGATCAGGGGCCCGTGATGGCCAAGTGTGCAGAGCTAATATGCTCTGAAAAGTCAGAATCAACTATTTTTCTGAAATGTGGAGATTTTCTAGCTCCTACCAATCTTTCTCGTGCACTTCTACTCATCCTTGCTAAGGCTCTCATTTATTTTTGTATTGCAAATTAATTTCTTTCAGCCTGGGGCTCAAACTCAGCTTCACTCAGGATAGGCGAGCACTCCACCGCTGAACTTTATCCTGAGCCCTAGCACAGGAGCAAAGGCTTGGCCCTCTTTGCTCGTTCTTTTTCCTAGTACCTTGCTCTTGGATGGCGCAAAAGTTGCCCAGTGAGATAAACTCCATGAGAAAGGCCTGCCCTGGAATAGAAGGCATTTGGATGAGCTTGAAACCAGTGTGGATTTGACCAGGGTCCACAAGAAAGCTGGGACAAAGTGAGGAGAGCCTTTGCAGAATATAGACTGTTCTAAATAAAACCATAGAGGCTGATTTATGCAATAAGCGACCACAAAGAGTGATGGATGGAGCAGAGTCTCAGAGACAGAGAATTTTGCTGTGAGAGTGCATGAGCAGTGGGAGCTAGAGTGAGCACTGCCTCTGCAGGGCCTGGTCATTTCACTGCAGGGCTGTTCATGGTCTCCAAAGTTTCTGCCTTTCCTGTACACATCTGTTGTCCTGTCCATCAAGAAATGGACATGGTAGCATACACCTCTAATCCCAGCACTCGGAAGGCAGAGACAGGCAGATCTCTGTGAGTTTGAGGTCAGTCTGATCTACAGAGTAAGTTCCAGGATAGCCAGGGCTACACAGAGAAACCCTGCCCCTCCCCACAAAAAAAAAATCAAAAAGAAAAGAAAAAAAGGAGTGGGTTCAACTCTCTCCTTTGAATCTGTGCTGTTTTAGTGACTTTCTGACTGTTGCTGAAATGGCATTTTGAGTTTTCTCAGGCTACATAGTAGTCTTGGAAATTTCCTCCCAAGTGCCTTTGAAGATTCAATCTTGGGCTCAGAGTCTCAGAACCCTTGGCTGCACACTTGCCTGCTGAATCAAGACCCTCACTTCCTTTATGAGAGTCCCGTCCTGTCTCTCCCCCACCCATACCCCTGTTTCTTTCAGCTAAATACATTGAAAGTGAGATATAAGAATCCTGGGTTAGCTCTTAGTTCCGTTTCTCAGGTCTAACTGGGATCAGGGTGGGCCAGCTCACTACTTCCTATCCCCTTTTTATGCAACTGATCTCCACATTGCCCCGAGGTGTCCCCATTTCCTTTGTTCCAGATAGAAGTACTTCCCTGGGTCTTGTCCCCCACACTCTGAAAAATTCTGCAGATGCCAGCATCCTTTCTCATCATCTGGGGAGGGCAGAAATGCTCATTCTGTGACGAATGACAGGTGGCATGAGTGCACAGTGAGTGTGGGGTGGGACAATGGCTTGCTTAGGAAGTTTATTTATTTATTGTATTTTGGTCCTGGGGATTGAACCACAAGGCCTTCCGCATGCTAGACAAGTGCCCTATTCTTTGAGCTGCACCACTAACCCTTGGGGTTTTTCTTAAGAAAGTTTTGCTATGTAATCCAGGTTGATGTAAAACTCAGGCTATTCCTGGCTTTGTTTTCCAACTGCTAAGATTCTGCCATCATGTCTAGCTATGAAGCAACTAGAGACATAAAGCTTAAGAATGCCGATGCCTAGCCTGTCTCTATCCTTATCTTGCTACAGAGGTGCTTCTGTGTTCTTTGCTTTGCTATTCTTTTCATTTGTGTGTTTAGATAGAGTCTCACCCTGGCCTAGAACTCAAGATATAGTGCATGGTGGCCCCTAACTTGCAAAAGTCCTCTTGCTTCAGCCTCCTGAGTACTGGGTTTATAAATGTGGCTCACCACACCTGGCCAATTATTTGATATTGTTAAATAGTTCAGCTTAATCTCAGAGCCATGGAGATACAGGAGAACCTCAGTTCTAGGTAATCTTTGACTTCTAGACTTTGGCTTTGGCAAATCACTTGAGAACAGTTGTGTAACTCCCAGTCACCGGGCAATGGAGTAGAACAAAAGGATCAAAAATGGCACTTGGAAAACAGCAGAGCTTAGGTCTCAGCCTACTTGTATTTTCTCTAAGGTGTTTTGGGTGGAATGTATGAAGTCATCAAAAAAAAAAAAAAAAAAAAAAAAAAAAAAAAAAAAGCCAGGCTTGAAACATTCCAAATAGATTCTCTAAGTCATAGGCTCAGAGACCTATCTTCTTCTTCGTAAGTCCTGACAGAGAGATGGGAAGTGTAAGCAGTAACAGATGGAGGGGGGAGGGGTAGCAGGAGGAGAACCCGCCCCCACCCACAGTGTCCATCGTCTCCATACATCAAGCTGCTGACTCGACAGTTACTTGGTTAATCCGAAGGCTGCATGTAGACAGACACCAGATAATTACAAGGGGGAAACATTGACTTTGGGACATGATTTGCCCCAGATTGGCTGTCTAGAATGATCTAATTATCAGGATAACTAGCAAACCTACATTTCACTTGAGGCTAGGGAGTTATGGCTGGTTTTATGTCACAGGAAGCAATGTTTAAAGACATACAATATCTCTGGTTAGAGCAGCGTGGACTTCCCCCCATTAAGGCTTCCTTACTGACTATTTGGAGAGAATGCTATGTGCAATCCGCCAGCCCTCACTCCATCCCCCAGGAGGAGGTACGGTCTTCACGCCCCCACACGCATGTAGTTATGGATTATTTAGCATTACCACATATTTAAAAGCGCCCCCCCACCCCGCCGCCGCCCCCAGTTTCATTCATTAGTGATGGGAGGAAGATTGTGGCCTACATTCCCAATCTTCATAAAAAAACAAGAAAGGAAATTGGCTGGCCTCTTATTTATTCATCTTCACTGACTTCCTAAATTTTTCCAAATTACCTACAGGGTTGTATGCCCACCAGGGTGGTTAGCATTCTATTGATGTGGGAGTCCATTTCCTGCTCGCCAGGCCTTAACTGGAGTGCCACACGGCTTTCTTTAAATGAGCCTCTCAGAGCAGCATGGCTAAGAGTGCTGATAGGGCCTGGCCGACTCCCATTCACTAGGCTACCTGTTCTCTGGTGTTAAAATGGCGGCCCATTATCCCAAGGGTGGGAGAAAGGCCAGTAGAAAGCGCGAGAATAAAGTAACGGCAGTGTATTGTTCTCAGGGCAAAGGGTTTCAAATCTAAGAGCACAACAAAAGAGTGGAGAGAAAGTGCTTTTTGTCACCCTGGAGGAAAAACCTCCCTCTTTGCCAAGACTCCTCTCTTCTTGGAAGGGATGAAGGGCTTTTACAGGCTAGAAAAAAAGGAACAAGGAAATAGGGTTTCAATCCCATGTCGGGCCCTGCTATTTCTTAGTGGGCACAGAAGGGCACTTGTACACACTCAGTCAATTACAGGAAAGAGACATTTACTAGCAGAGTGTGGCACACTTGGAACAGGTACCTGACCTTCCTTTCCCTCCAAATGGAAAATGACAATTTGGTAGAGGGGAGCCAGTTCGTTCCCACGGACAATGCGAGCTGTGTTGCAATTCTTATTGTAGTCTTATTGCAAATCGCCCTCCCTTAATGGTGAAAGCCTTCCTGTATAGAGTGTACTTAATAAATCGGGACAAGAAGCTGGAAGCTTCCAGATGGTGAGGAGGTCTGCTATCTAAATCCAAATTCAGATCTTTAGGGTGGGAAGAGGTAATAACTTAATTCACGTGAATCAGTGTGATTTCCATAGCTCGGTAAGTCTCACACTACGCACACATGGTAATCACTTGTAGGGCTTGTTAAAACACAGAAGGAGCCAGGCAGTGGTGGCGCCCACCTTTAATCCCAGCACTCAGGAGGCAGAGGCAGGCGATCTCTGTGGGTTTGAGACCAGCCTGGTCTACAAGAGCTAGTTCCAGAACAGCCTCTAAAGCCACAGAAAAACACTTTCTTGAAAAACAAAAAAAGAAAGAAAGAAAGAAAGAAAGAAAGAAAGAAAGAAAGAAAGAAAGAATCCAACAAATACAGAAGGAAGGAAGGACACACACATGTTGATATCACAGGCCAGCAGTTCACAAAGTTTGGTACGCAGCAGAAACACGTGGAAGTCTGGTAAACTCGGCATGGCTCAACTGTGTCTCCCACGGCCTCCACTTCAGTGCGGAGTGTAGGACAGAACCTGAGAACATGCATTTCCAGCCAGCTCCCTGGAGATATCCAGCCCCGAATTTATGAGCACTGACAGTAATAAGGCTGCCTAAAGGGCCTAACACTGAGGCTGAGGAGGTGACCCAATTAGTAGAGTCCTTGCCATGCTAGCATTCTGGTGAGCAATCCCAGTGCCAGGGCAGAGGCACACGGGTCCCTGTGACTGCCTGACAATCCAGCCTGGCCTACTTGGCAAGTTCAGGGCCTTAACCACCCCCCCCCCCCAAAAAAGGTGTCCGTACCTGAGGAATAAATGACACTCAAGACTGTCCTCTACTTCCCCCCACCTCCCGAAACACGCACTATCTAAAACTCTGCCCTGATTATATCAAACATGAAATAATAAAGCAATAAATGGAATGTTAGGGGGCTCCATAAGACCAGCCTATGTTGACCAGGCATAGACTCAAGTTCACATCTGGATTCCATTTGTTAAAGACGTCTTGACAGGAAAGATTCTTTTATATGCCCAGCAGTACAAATTGGTACAATATTTCAAACAGGCCATGTATGATAAAATCATTTTTCTTCCCTTAATTGTCCTTATTTCCTGATTTGTTTGCATTTACAAACAACTTACTTTTAAGTAGGATTGAATTAGACAATATATATGTATATATGTATATATATACACATATATATAATACATATATATATTTTCTGTACCACTTCTAATGATAAGCCTTGGGGTCTTTTGTTCCTGAAGTTTCTCAATAGTTAGCCAAAATCACTTTGGGCCAGGTTGCCAGGATTTTGAATTGTTTGCCTGTGGCTGAATGAAACCCATGTGGGCAGATGTGTCGAGGAACTAGCCATAGGCCAACGCAAACAATACAGGTGTCATAAGATGATGGTGGAGGGGGAGGACTCCCAAGTCTCCTTCTGTCTGTTCCCTTGTCACCTAAGTAGCTGTTAGCCCCGAGTGTTGGAAGGAGGGCACTCTGGGAGAATCTGCACATTTCTCGCCAGGCCAACGGTGTTGGGTCTGGACACAGAGAGTGCAGTGTAAGGAGCTGATGTATCCTGTTGAATTGTTGGATCGGTGCCACATTGACTGGTGGACCTGCCCGTGTGACCCAGTGTGTGGAGACGGGCACTCCAGCAGAAGAGGACATTATGAGATCTGGCAGCTGAATTGCACAACCCCTTCCCCAGGATTTCACGGAGTGCCTTGTCTTGTTGATTGGGAGGCCAGCCAACTTGCTGTCTGCCTCTGAGTGTGGGTGAGGAAATGGGAGGAAAGCACAGCATGATGAGAGGGGGAGGAATGCCATGAAGAATGAAAGAACTGTCGAGGGCTCCTAGGAAAGGCGAGTGAATACCACTGTAAAACAGACCTTCTACAGCAGACCAGGACTCACATGTGTCGTTTTTCCCAGTAGCTCTGGTGTCCTCATCCTCAAATGTATGTAGCCCCTAAGCTGTGGCATAGGGGAGCCAATTACAGGGCATGGCTCCAGGGTACCTCTGTGGGGGTGTAAGGTAGAAGGGACTGGTCCAGTTGAAGGGGTGTGTGTTTGAGTGTTTGTGTGTGTGTGTATGAATGTGTGTACATGTGTATGTATGTAAATATATCATGTGTATGTACTTTAAATATGTGTATGTATGTGTGCATGTGTATGTATATGTGTGTGTAAATATGCATGTATATGTATGAGTGTGGGGTGTGTGTGGGCAGGTGGTGGGGAAATCAGAGATTTCACCCCTCTTCCATGAGGCTGTTTTTGCAGAAAATCTACCATATTGGACTCCAGAGACCCAGGGTCTTCAGGTGACCCTGAACTCTAGAATTCCATCTCTTGTCTTTGTCTTCTGCCAGAAGGATGGCAGGAGCTTCTATTTCAGCTCTTTCATTTGGGGAAAATGATTCCTGGTCTTTCTATAATAAATACTTAAAAATAATTTCTGCTTATTGGTTAGCTTCAGGATCCAGGCTGGAGCTGCTGTTTTTAGTAAACCAATGAGGAGATTGAAGTCTCTGTAGGTTAAATAACTACTCAAGACCATGGCAACTAGCAAGTGACAGTATTACTCTTCAAAATATGGTCTCAGAGGTCATAGTCACACCACACCCCATGGGGCCTCTCAGAAAGAGTATGAGGCAATTAAAAAGAAGGAAGGAAAAATATCCTTATGCATGGAGCAGTGGCAATGAAAATAGTGTCGTGGGAATGTTGCTTTGAACCTCTGGTAGGATGCCTAGTGTCCCATGGACCTAAATCTCAGGGAATTAATTCCAGTCAGGCCTGGTGCTAGTCTTTGATTAGTCCTCATTTTCTTGGTTGATCACAAGGAGTTACTTATTTTCTACTCATCTAGCTGCAGTTGGTGAAAATGTGGCCTGAGCCTTGTTCTGGAACTTGGGTTGCTATAGAAACCTTTGACTAGAGGTGAATGGATCAGGAAGGTTTATTAATGAGAATTTCCCCATACTACCTCTGGGCACACTCTACATGAGAATATAAGAAAGGTGCATTAATGTTTGCACAAGGAAGGGAGTGGGGAGAGGGAGAGAGATTGAGCATTTGAAAGCTTTGAAAGCTAGAGGGCAGTGGTTCTCATGTAGTGGTCCCCACTGCCAACAGCCTCAGTGTAAGTCAGGAAATTGGTACAAAGGCAAATTCTTGCCTCATCTTGGATCCACTGAATAAAAAACTCTGAAGTCGGGCCCAGAACGCTGTGTTTTAACAAGCCCTCCTACCTGATTTGGATGCAGGCACAAATCTGAAAGCTCGTGGTGCAAGCTGTAGCAGGGTTTCTCAGACTGGGATCCCTGGAACCCTGTGGGTCAGAAATGCGTTCTTAGTGTCGTATAGCTTTTCTGAGTTGAAGCATTTCCTTCTGGAAGGGGGAGACGCCTAAGACACAGGAAACTAAGGAAACTCAGAAGAAGCTTAGGAAATTTCAAGGTTCTTAAGTCCCTTCTCCAAGGTTACGTAAATAATAGGAGGAGACCGTCTTCAGTGGAGCCACCTGCAGGTTGGGCAGGGGCGATGCAGCGCTCCTGAGATCTTTTCGTGCCTTGGTTGCCTTTCAGTCACTCTTTCCCCCCCAAACTCTGTAATTCACCAAACTAGACGTGGTAGTCATATGTTCTTTCGTCCATTGTGGGTGCTGTAGATGTTACAGATGGTCTGATGCAGATCTAGGGCAAAGGAAAAACTACAGGGTACTGAGATACATGAGATTTTACTAAAGAATAAAAATACTAACTGCCTTATTTTGTCAGGAAGAAAAAAAAAAAACCATTATAAATATGCTCTAGGTAATCTTTATGAACAAGTCCTGACACACTCCTTTGCCTGTGGTTCAGGGGTTGGCTTTTGTGTTAATGTAGAGCAGAATTTCTTGGCCATAGATTTATGAGAGTGGACAGTGGGTGAACAGATTCATTTCGGGAATTTGAACAGTTGAAGTGTCACGAACAAGACACTATTTGCAAGTGGGAGAGGACTGGGTCACAGCTGTGTCTACCCAAGCGTGGTACAGTGTCAGAAAACAGCATCATCTCCTTTGTCAATTTAATGCTGATAACTTGATTTCTTGTAGTTTTGATTATACTTAATTTGCAAGCTTATTTTGTCTGTATAATGGCTTGCATGTATAAATCCAAGAACCTTAAACTGAAACTTATGTTTGCACATACTTAGATAAGATAATAACAAAAATAATTTAAATGAGCTTTGGGATTCATAGAGATTTGTTTAGTTTGAGAGAGTTGTAGCAAGCTTTCTTGTCAGACTATCTTCGGACAGCCAGCCTGCCAATAATGACCTGGAGACTTATTATTAACTAGGAAAACTTGGCTTTAGCTTAGGCTTTTTCCCAACTAGCTTTTATAACTTAATTAACCTGTTTTTTTTTAAACCTACATTCTGCCACATGGCTCAGATACCTGTTCTTAGCACAGCACATCTAACTTGTTCCATGTCTGCTGGTGAAATTGAGCACCTAGATTCTTTCTCCTAGTTTCTCTCTCTCTGCCTAGAAGTCCTGCCTATTCTCTCCTGCCTAGCTATTGGCCATTTAGCTCTTTATTAAACCAATCAGAAAACACATTAGGCAGAGCTACATCTTTACAGTGTAAAATATTCTGCAACAGAGAGTCTGTAGGACTGACACAATAGGTAGACACCTGCTGTCAAGCCTGATGACCTGAGTTGGATTCCCAGACCCTTATGGAGAAAGGAAAGAAGTAATTCTGACTTTTTCCCACACATATACCTATTCCTCAATCCCCACAATAGTAAAAATTTAAAATTATAAAAATGAGTCTTTAATTACTCAACAGATGTTAAAGTGGTTTTGCTACTTGAGATTACTCTGTGAACTAGGCTGATGAGGTTTTAGTTTGATTTCTGAATTCATTTTCTTTCAATTTTTGTTTTGTTTTTAAAATTAATTTTTTCTTTTCATTTGTTTAATGTTTGTTGGTGTTTTTCCTGCATGTGTGTCTGTGTGAGGGTGTAGGAACCCCCAAACTGTGAGCTGCCATGTGGGTGCTGGGAATTGGACCCAGGTCTTTTGGAAGAGCAGCCACTGCTCTTGACCACTGAGCCATCTCTCCAACCTGTTTTTAGCATTTTAAGACAAGGTCTTGCTCTAACCGTGGATGGCTTTGAATACCAGATATTTGCTCCACTTCCCATTCTCAGCTAAAGTGTGTGTGTGTGTGTTGTTTACTTATGTTTGTGTGTGTATGTGTGGGGTGATGTATGCATGTGAGTATGTATGTGTGTAGTGTGTGTGTGTACATATGTGTGTATATGTGGTGTGTGCATGGGGGGTATGGAAGCCAGTGGTTAGGTTGGTCAAGGTCAGCTGTCTGCCTCTGTAGATGCTGACCTATTTTTGAGGCAGAGTCATCCACTGAAACTGGAGCTGACTGGATCATTCTCCATTCTGTCTCCACCTCCCAATCTCGGGATTACAATTACATACTGCAACACCCACGTTTTAAGCCAGAGCTGGGGATTTAAATTCAGGCCCTTATGCTTGTATAGCAAGCATTTATTCATTTAGCCTGAGCTCCTGCTGGGGATCAAACCCAGGGACCTTGTGCATGCTATGTAGGTGCTCTACCACTGAGCCCAGTCTCTAACTCAGCCTTGGGATTCTTTGAGGAAACCCCATATTGAGATATAATTTACATGCCACTACAATGTGACATTTTAAGGTGCACAATTACATGGGTTTTGTTTATATTTATGTGTTGCACAATCTAATCTATCACCCTTACTAATTCCATAATGCTTTAATCACCTCAGAAAGAAACCCTGTAGTTACTAGCAGGATTCCCCCTGGGTATTGATTCTTGGTGGTCACTAATTTACTTTTGTCACTGTGTGTTGATCTATTCTGTATGGTTCTCATATATGACTTCTCTCACCTGCCACATTATTTTAAAGACTCATTCATGTTATAGTACATAACAGAACTTTATTCCTTTTTGTGTTGCATAATATCCCATTGAACGAACATGCCACATTTTATTTATCTATGTATTGATGGATGGATATTTGAGGGTATTGTAAATAATGCAACTAATGAACATGTGTGTATACATTTTGTGTGGATTTGTGTTTTTAATTTTCTTGAGCATATAGCTAGGAATGAAGTTGTTAAATTACATGATAACTCTGCGTTTAACCTTTTGAGATATTGTTAGTGTTTTCTGCGGCGCTGGACCATTTTTCATACCTACCAGCAGTGAAGAGTTCTGATTTCTTTAATTTCTTTCCAGCGCCTCCTGTCTGTCTTTTTCATTGTAGCTGACTCAGTAGTTGTGGTGCAGCTTAGAATTGCATTTCTCTGTTGACTAATGATGTCGGCATCTTTCCATGTGTTTATTGTCTCCGTGTGTTTATTCTTTGGAGAAATACTTACTTAAATCCTCTTTACTTGTATTATTATTATTTTATTTTATTTTTTGTGTGTGTGGTGTTGGTGAGGCAGTAGTTGGCTTTCTGTGGGTAGTAACGGAAAAAGCCCATAGTGGAAACTACCAGCTGGACACATAAATGTCAAGAAAACAGAGCATAGTTGGGTTGACAGCCAGCAAGATACCAGCCAGACAAGGTTGGAGATCAGCAACATCTGCAAGTTGGGCAGCAGTGTGCTGGCCAGGGCTAACAGTTAGCAGACAGTCAAGGTCAGGGAAAGAGATCCACAAGATGGACAGCAGGGAACTTCAACCACTGCTGACTGCATGAGGGGTGAGGGAATTGTACTCAATTATTTCCTGGTAGGCCAGAAGACCATGAACAGAGTGTGCCATCCCGAATTGGCTCAGCCCCAGACACAAGCAGTCTCAATAGCAATCGCCTCATCTTTGTCCGATTTCTACCACAGGTCTTCTAAGGCGGCCCTAGATGAACAGCTCTCTTCTCTTGGTGTCCCTCCCAACACTGAGTAGTTTCTTTCACCTTCCCCCATAAATTCTATGTAATAAAGCTTGCTTTGCTTTGCTTTGCTTATGCCCACACATTTCTGTGTGTTGAATCATCACTGGAAGACAATGAACTCAGAGCCACTGACTTTTAGTGTCTGTTCAATGTCCAGCAGCCTGAATGCCCAAGTCACTGAATCTAGGCTGAGAGAAGTTCCACTGCTTTCAAAAACCCACGGTATTGGGAGTTAGATCCAATACCTGTGGGTGCCTGGAATGGCTCTTGCTCTGGGCTGTAGCCCCAGGCCTCTTATTTATTTTAAAACTGTGTTATGTGTCCTCTGCTTGTTGGTAGTAGTAACTTATGTATTTTGGTCAGTATATCCCTTTAATATATATGATTAAAAACATTTCTCTCATTGTGTGGCTTGCCTTTTTATTTTTGGTGCTAATGTAGTGTGTGTGTGTGTGTGTGTGTGTGTGTGTGTGTGTGTGTGTGTGTTTGCACGCGCACATGTGTGCTGGTGTACATTGAGGCCACATGTGAACCTCATCTATCATTCTTCAAATGCTGCAAACCTTAGTTTTCTTTTTGTTTTGAGACAAGACCTCTCTATGTATATCAGGCTAGCCTCAAACTCACAGAGATCCTCCTGCCTCTGCCTCCCAAGAGCTCCCAAGTAGGATTAAATGCTACCACAGCTGGCATGATGTGGTTTTATGAGATAGGATCTCTCATTGGCCTGAAACTTACCAGGAAGCTAAACTGCATGGCTAGCATCATGCTCTAGATCAGTCTGTCCCCGCCTCCCTAACTCTGGGATTTCAACTACATTATGTTTACCCCCCTTTAATTTTTAAAGATTTATTTATGCATATCATACACATACATAATAACACATATATAATGTACATATAACATATATAGTATACATAACATGCATATATCACACACATTTATTTATGTATATGACATACATAATATAAATATGTGTATTTATTTATATATATTATTTTATGTGTATGAATATTTTGCCTGCATGTTTGTCTGTGCACTCTTTGAATGTCTGGTGCCTATGGAGTGCAGAAGAGGTCATCAGATCCCTGGGGAACTAGAATTACATATGGTTGTGAGCCACCGTATGATTGCTGAGAAAACAGAACCCAGTTCTTTTAACTGTTGAGTATCTCTCCAGCCTGTCCAGTGGCTTTTGTTTTGCTTTTCTTTTAAAAATATTTATTCATATATTTTATGTATATGAGTCGTCTGTTTTCATACACAGCAGAAGGAGGGCATCAGATTCCATTACAGATGGTTGTGATCTACCATGTGGTGTTGAAAATTGAACTCAGGACCTCTGGAAGGGCAGCCAAGTGCTCTTAATTGCTGACCCATCTCTCTAGCCCTTATTTTTGTTTTTAAAAAGTGGGTTCTGGGAAATTAAATTCAGGTCCTCACACCTGGGCAAGTTCACTTTAGCAACAGAACTGCATCCCAGGTGTATCGTGAATTCTAATTGTCTTAATAATAACCCAGAGTCAGCTATCAGGGGTAAAAGCTGAAAGATCAGAGAAGCAGAGCAGCCGGCCACTAGAGTTCTTATCTCTCTACCAATGCTCAGATCAAAGGAGAGATCCTGTCTCTAAGAATCCTCAGACTGAATGCTCAGACTGAATGCAATGAGCTCCTGTCTCCCCTCTCTCCCTTTATATTCCTCTCTCCACCCAGCCCAGACATATCACTCCTGTCTCCACCTCCTTAGTACTGGGATTAAAGGCATGTCACTCCAAGTGCTGGGATCACTTTTGTGTGAGCTCTGATTCTCTTTTAGACCGGATCAATTTCATGTAGCCGGGGGTGGCCTTGATCTAACAGAGATCTATCTGTTTCTGTCTCCCAAATCCTGGGATTAAAAGTGTGTACCACCACTGCCTGGCCTCGATTGCTAACTAGTGTGGCTAGCTCTGCACTCTTAATATTCAGGCAAGCTTTATTTGTTACAGCACAAATAAAATATCATCACACCTAGGAATGTCCTTTGATGCACACAAGTTTTAAAAACCTTTTTTAAAGTCCAGTTTACCTATTTTTAATTTGGCTGCATATAATTATATGTATCAGAAGTAAGCAATATGTCAAACACATATTGGTAACTTGGTAACCGCACAATGTTATGGCAAAAGATATCCAGATTTACATTTTCACTTGGTAACTCCACATATTGCTAATATAATGTTCACATTTCGTTGGCCATAGACCGTCACATGGTTTCAGATACGTATTCTTTCTTTTCTTTTTTTCTGGATTGGAAGTTAGGGTATTACTCTGGAAATGAGGCAAACCAGAAAGATTGGGTGAACATCGCCAAAAATGACCAGCGTAATTGAACTCATATTTGAGAAACACCAAAGTTAAGATCATCAGACCCCAACAGATCTGGTTTTTGTTAGAATCAAAAGATCCTTTTGCTGGATGTGGTGCCAGCACTGAGTGAACAGAGGCAGGGAAATCGTGAATGAATGTGAGTCCAGGAAGAAGAGGGGAGGGCCAGCAGGAGGTTGAGGAGAGGAAAACCAAGCCTACAATTCTGTTCTTACTGAAACAGGGCCTGCTCTTCTGTCCTGGCTTTTTCTGAAGGGTCTGTAGAAACAGTTACGTTAAATTCTGACATCTCCAGGAAGTTCAGGCTGCGATACATTGTTGTTACTTTGTGTCTTTTACATAAGGCACTCACAATAATTATCAACCTAATAACAGGAAGGAAGTCATTGATTCCTAGATGCATTTCTGCGAGTTCCTTTTATTTTGGAGTGGGAAGTCTGTTTCTAATTTTACTTTGGTTGTTAGGAAGCTCAGTGCTGAAGTAGATAGCCATGTCACACTGTTCCCCTACTAAATCTCTGGTCCTCTAATATTAAGAATTTTTTTTCTTTCAGGGCATGGGGTTGCACACCTTTAATCACAGCACTTGTTGGGAGGCAGAGGCAGGTAGATCTCTGAGTTTGAGGTCTGCCTGGTCTACATAGTGGCCAAAACAGCCAGTACTATATATAGAGAGACCCTATCTTAAAAACAAACAAACAAACAAACAAACCCAAAATACCCACTGTGGTGGTTTGAAAGAAAATGGCTCCCAAAGGGAGTGGCACTACTAGGACGTGTGGCCTTGTTGGAGGAAGTGTGTCACTGTGGGGGCAGGCTTTGAGGTCTCTTTTGCTCAAGCTTTGCTCAGTGTGACTTTCAGCCGACTTCCTGTTGCCTGCAAGCTATAGGAATCTCAGCTACTCCAGCGGTCTGTCTGCCTGCATGCCGCCATGCTCCCCATCAGGATGCTAATGGGCTGAACCTCTGAAACTGTAAGAGAGTTCTCTCAGGTAAATATTTTCCTTTATAAGAGTGGCTGTGGTCATGGTGTCTCTTCACAGCAACAAAACCCCCAAGTTTTTGGTTTTGGGGAATCCCAAAACCAACTAAACAAACAAAAACCCACAAATTTTTTCTTGATTATTTTTAACTGTATTATGCTATTTTTACCCTGAAGTTGTTTTTTTTTTGTTTGTTTGTTTGTTTTGTTTTTGTTTTTTGTTTTTTTGGTTTATTTTTTTTTTTGAAGGGGACACGCAGCTAGCAAACAAATTACAAATAAACGATACCTTTTACTCTTTTATTTTGTTTTGTTTTTTTGAGACAGAGTCTCACTATATCACCCTATATGGCTTGGAATTTGATGTCAGGCCTGGCTCCTCAGTGCTGGGATAAAGATATATACCACCACATCTGGCACCACCACTTCTGGCCTTTTTAATAGATACAATATTTGGGAAAACATGTTTAATTTTCAAATATGACAGATCATTCTTCTGTGTTAATGTATCAAAGCTACAATATTTAAGGTAACTTTAAAATTTAAAGTGTGTGAGTAAAGGTTTGGAGGAAATGGACAAAGGTCCTTTTTTATTGTTTGTTTTTTGAGACAGGGTCTCTTGCCATGCCTCTGGCTGTCCTGGAACTCACTCTGTAGAGCAGGCTGGCCTCGAACTCACAGAGATCTGCCTGTCTCTACCTCCCAAGTGCTGATATTCAAGACGTGTCCACTATGCCCACGTGACTGGACAAAGGTACTTTTTATCATTAGATGCTTCAGGGATTGTGCAACACTCAGAATCTACACTCTGATGCACGTAGGGTAGTTTGGTAATTATATCATAAACCTCAAGACTCACATGTTGTTAGATTTGTAGTTGATAGTCTGAGTAAAACCCTCAGAAAACAATACTGGATGTGGCAAAGATGAACAGTAACAAAGTAGCTAATGCTTTTGAAGTCACTACTTAGTGATTCCTGGGCATGGTATCAAGTAGAAGGTAGCATCATAGCTGGGTGTTGGTGGCGCACGCCTTTAATCCCAGCACTTGGGAGGCAGAGGCAGGTAGATCTCTGTGAGCTTGAGGTCAGCCTGGTCTACAGAGTGAGCGCCAGGATAGGCTCCAAAGCCACACAGAGAAACCCTGTCTGGAAAAACAAAACAACAAACAAGAAGGTAACATCATTGTCACCCCATTTAACAAATGAGAAATCTGAGGCTCAACAACTTACTCATAATTCAAGTTTTTGTGCTCAAAGTTCCCTCTCCCAGGAAATCTCTCAGTCTTGAGCAGTCACCCTGTGCCTGCCCTGATGACAATGTCATCTTGTGCCCTTCCACTCTGACTCTTTCTGAGCCAAAGCATTGTCATTTTCTCCATAATGACCTAGCCCAACTTGGGGAGGTGAGAGGGAAAAAACTTGAACAGTATTTGTTTCAGGGTTAATGGACAAACAAGAACGATTGGTTTTTTTCTTTGTATCCATTTATCTTTCGCTTAGAAAGACAAGGATAACTGTAAGCCCAATAGTACAGGATTTATGTCTTGATTTTGCTCTGAGTGTCCTCATGGCCTTGAACATGCTCAATTTTCTAATCTATAGGAGATCTATGGCTATTGCTGAACAGTCTATTTCTTCAGAATTCCTGGGTCATAATATATTTTTCTAGGGTATGTTGGAGGCTTGCCAATCAGGCTTTTATTGTGTCTTACTTTAGGACAGATTTTGTCCAATGTTGGCCTGGATTTTACTTAATATAACTTTAGGAAATTGAATCCATCAAAATAATCTATTTCTTTTTATATCTCTAAATTGATGTTTGATCTGGTCCATTTGCTAAGTTTTGGTACTTGTTTTAAATTATGAATCATCTTTTTTTATATGGTAACTGATAAAACAAACTTTTATCCAAAAGGCATACACAAAATATATCAAATCTTACTGATTTATTAGAATATTTTCAATGAAACAACATTGTAACATTTATAATAAATAACTTTCTTCTTGTTTTGTATGTGACAGAGTTTTCTCTGTGTAACTCTCCTGGTTGTCCTGGAACTCGATTTGTAGACCAGGTTGGCTTTGAACTCATAGAGATCCACCTGCCTCTGCCTCCCAAGTATTGGGAATAAAGGAGTGTGCCACCACCACCCAGCTATAATAACTTTTTTAAACTTGACACATTACACATTTCTCCATGTATTTGTACAAATATCATCTTTACCTATCAATTTCCACTTAATGGTGGCACATAGCTGACCCATATAAGTTAAACAAGAGTGTCTTTAATCCATAAAAACAACAAGCCCTTAGCAAATCAAGCTGCACTATCAAGTTACAGTCAAATCTAGTTTGTCAGATGGAATGGAAGATTCAAGGTCAAAGACTATGTTAAATATGGTGAGGTTGTATATTCCCTTTACAGAACTGGGAAATATCAGGCTTGATGGTGCATACCTTTAAAATCAGGTCCCTGGAGGAAGATGCAGGTAGATTTATGTGAGTTTGAAACCAGCTTGGGCTACATAGTCTCAAACAACAGCAGCAGCAGCAACAACAACACACACACACCTATAAAATAGTCATCATTGTGGACCAGAACTGTGTCAAACATTTGCTCTTTTGTAACAGCTGTCCACTCGAGGAAAACAAGCTTCAGTAGGTAAAATTTCTCCAGGCACACTTACTGTCTTCAGATGACTTTGGTACATGGAAAAGCAACAATAATAAATCCTTTCTTTTATAAATTCTAAGTTCTTTTTTGAATTATATATATATATATATATATATATGTTATATATAAACATATAGTATACATTACACATATAAAATATAAATATTTATAAAATAAATATTCAGATAAATAAGTATTTAAAAATAAGTGTGTACACACATACATATATATCATATATATATATATGTTCATATATATATGATATATATATATCATATATATATGTTAAGAGCATTTGCTGCTCTTGCAGAGGACTGAGGTACAGTTCTTAGCACCAACATGGCAGCTCACAACCATTTATAACTCCAGTTCCAGGAGGTCTTGTGCCCTCCTCTGTCCTCCATGGGTGCCAGGCATGCACCAAGTGCACATAAAGACAAAATACTCATATCTATAAAAAAACTAATCTCTTTTAAAAATATTAAGATTTAGCCAGCAGTGTCGGTGCACACTTTTAATCCCAGCACTTGGGAGGCAGAGGCAGGTGGATCTCTGTGAGTTCAAGGCCAGCCTGGTCTCCAGAGTGTGTTCCAAGGCATCTAGGGCTACACAGAGAAAAACCTGTCTTGTAAAACCCAAATAAATGATTTTTTTAAAAAAATATTCATGGAAGAGGTTGCATTTTCTTGAGCTAAAATAGTGGTACCTATAGGATAAATGACTTGACACCCTGCCTGTCCATGCCTGCTGGTTACAGACAAGTAAGAAGACCAGTTAGATGAACAGGATGAGTTTGCCATCAGGCTCGGGAGGGGCGTCCTTTTCAGGACCCAGGTTCTGTTGTCTGTCTTGCACACTTTCCTGCACCTGTAGAAGCACTTTTGTGTCATTTTTCATTTCTCTTTGTGACTTGCATGCTTCTGATGAGAGTGGCTCAGCAAACCTCCGTTCTTCCTCTGCTCCTTCATTCATTTCTACTATTATTTCCTGGGTCCTTTAGAACAGAAGTTAGTGCTCTTAACTACTGAACTCTCATCTCTCCAAAAACCAGGACTTTAAAGAAGTAACCTGCTATAGATAGTATTGCTACTTTTCTAAACTTCCTTCCCATCCTTCATGGCCAAGCCTTTTGGTCTCAACTCATACATTCAAACCTTCTTATCCTCCGAGATGCCTGCTCAGATCTCTCTCTGTCTCTGTCTCTGTCTCTATCTCTCTCTGTGTGTGTAGTGTGCCTATGTGCATAGGTGTGGGTGTGAGCTTGGCCATACGGATACACACAGAGACCAGAGGTTGATGTCAGCATGCCTTCCTCAACCATTTTTCTACCTCACTTCAGGTCATTTCATCAACCTGAACTCATTGTTTTGGCTAGAGCGGCTGGCTAGTGAGCCACGGGGATCTGCTGTGGGGCCCCACCCATCCAGTGCTAGAGTTTTGGATGCACACTGTCATGCCTAGCTTTTCTAGAGAGCTGGGGATCCTCACTCAGGTCCTGCCTCATGCTTTGCACAGTGAGCACAGTAACCTGTGAAGTTGCCTCCCCAGCTCCAGGTCATGGTTCTTTTGTTTTAGTGTTGTTTTCTCAGTGAGTATTCCATGGGACTGTACCTCCTTGGTCACTTTAGGAAAGTAGTGTCCTTGTTTTCCTTCATTGCGAACAATGTTTGAAAAGATGTTATTTCCCCAATAATGTTCACACATGGTAGGCAGCATTCTAAGATGTGCCCCGGTGATACGGTAAAGGAGAATGGAATTATCTTGATGTCTTGACCTAACAGGGTGAGGCCTTTCAAAAGTTCTAAAGTCAAAGATTTGACACAAGAGGAGGATTTGCCATGCCATTTGTGGCTTGAAGGTGGAGGCCATGATGTAAGGGAGGGGGAATGCTCTCCAGGAGCTAAGACAGTGCCAGATGATAGACAGCTCCTCAGAGACCCCAGTCCCACAGATGCAAGGAAATGAACTGTACCAAAGACCAAGGAATCAAGGTGGGGGAAGCCGGCTGTGTGCCTAGACTTCAGAATGGTGAACAAATAGGCTAACACAGCAACAAGAAAACTGATATCCAAGTGTTTGTCTTTTAAAAGTTTTGTCTTGGGGGCTGGGGAGATGACTCAGCAGTTAAAATTTTTGCTGTGCACCCAAGCAGGAGGACTGGAGTTTGGACCCTTAGAACGCATGTAAATGCTGGACAGGCATGACAGCTCACCTGCAGTTCCAGTATCGAAAGACAGAGATAAGGTGTCTTTGAACATGTCAGCTAAGAAGATGGGCTGTGTAGGGAGCCATCCCTGCATTCTCCATTACAATGATGGCGCCTGCATCCGGCAGGCACCGAATGTAAACAAGATTATTGCGCAGGCGCTGGGTAATTTTCCATTCCTTGATCTCTGCCTATTCCGTGGTGTCATATGGCCCTATGAGCTACAGCCAATCATGGGATGACACGTCCGAGGCGGCGGTTGCCAGCCTTTATTAGGGGACGGGATTCTTGGCTCGGGGTCTCTGCTCTGGTAAGCTTATGCTCTCCTCTCAAGACACATTAAAAGCTTTACTGCAGAAAGATCCGAATGTCCTGTATGGTTCTTGCCGGCAAGACGATCGCGCGGTGCCGAAACCCGGGAACTTGTTAACATCGCCGGCACCGCGGAGACCCCTCGGACGGGGCGGATTCAGAACTGCAGGGTGGTAAGTTCGGAGAGGTATGCTTTATTCTGACACCTTCTTTTTTGACTTTGCTTTTAATTTGTCACCACTATGGGATGGATCAGTAAAAGCCTTAATTCTAGTCTTTATTACATTGGTCTTATATTGTGCCCACCGTGGCTGGTGTTCCAGTTCGCGACCAAGCTTACCCCAGGTAGCCTCCAGCATAATGGGCTCTTCAAAACAGAGAGACCTAATTAAAAACTGTCTAGAGATTGAGGCTTGCTGTCCCATGGTAACAGAGAGTCAAAAAACGCTTAAAGAGGTACAGGATAATATATCAAAAACCAAACGAGATAAGAGATTAGGAGCTCAAAAAAGGAAGGACATGTCTAAGGAAAAAGGCCCTACCCAGGATACAAAAAAAGGGGGAGAGAAAATAGGGAATAACCGGTCACACCCCGGTAAATTTAAGAGAAATAAAGACTCAGAACCTAGCCTCTACCCTACGGTGAAACTAGAGGCCTTGGAGCTGAGCAACTCAGACTCTGAGATTTTAGACTCTAGCGAGGAAGCAGAGCTAGAGGAGGAGGCAGCACGATATAAAGAGGACAGATACCACCCCAATAGATATCGGCTGCCAAAAGTGAAAGCAAATATGAGGCCACCGCCTGTTAATCCAGCGGGTGTACTTCCATCAGCACCCCCATTATTTGGTACCGACTCCTTTTTACCATTAGAGGAGCGGAGGAAACTGCAGATGGCTTTCCCAGTCTTTGACAGGGGAAAACCAAACAAAAGGAGGGAATGGGAGCATCCTTACCCTCGGTGCCAAGAGTTGCAATATCCATGGCACTCTTTACCCTTAATTTTCTAAACATTGACGCTCAGGGCCATACTACAGCCAAGCGTCACACCTCAGAACCTGAAAGGCCAAAGGAAATGGTAAATTGAAAAGATATCTTAACTGGTCTTTGGAGAGGCCCGGATCCTATTCTCATAAGATCCAGGGGAGCTATATATGTTTTTCCACAGGATGAAGAGAATCCCCTGTGGATCCTGGAAAGACTCACCCGAAGAGCCCCTTCGGACCCTCAAAAGTCAGAACTCCACCCTCTCCCCGGGAGTTGAGAGCCGCTATTATCCAGATTAACTCCTGTCCTTGACGGAGAGATTGTCATCATAGATCACTTCAGCTGTCTCCTATTTTAAGGAATGGGTGGGGATGGGATTGTTTGGTGCAGCCGTTTGCTGCGGATTGGTGTTGCTTCTCTGGCTGGTCTGTAGGCTCAGGGCTCAAACTAAGAGAGACAAGATGGTTATCGCCCAAGCGCTTATAGCTTTGGAACAAGGGGCTTCCACTGACATTTGGTTAACAATGCTTAAGCAATAGGCCGCCGGCCAGACAGCTCTTGCACACCCGGAGCCTAGGCTCATTGCACAGGGTAGAATGCCTGGCTTGAGCAGCCCATGAGGGATGTCGAGCAAGGCATCGCACAGAGAGTTGCCCAGTATGCAGGCTTCTCTGGGAGGCATGTTGTCCTGCATAAGGGTTGCCTGCCGTAGTCTCCCTTTCCCAAAAAAACGACAGAGGACAGGTCGAGAGCGCTTCGGGTCAAGCTAACAGCCTGATGGCGACTCTTGTACACAGTCTTAATGTTTGATTGGGAAGATACAACCTCTGCCTCTATCCCTCAACATTTGGGTGACCTATTTGCTTGTAAAAATATGAAGCCTTATCATTAATTAATAAAAAAGGGGGAGATGTAGGGAGCCGTCCCTGCATTCTCCATTACAATGATGGCGCCTGCATCCGGCAGGCACCGAATGTAAACAAGATTATTGCGCAGGCGCTGGGTAATTTTCCATTCCTTGATCTCTGCCTATTCCGTGGTGTCATATGGCCCTATGAGCTACAGCCAATCATGGGATAACACGTCCGAGGCGGCGGTTGCCAGCCTTTATTAGGGGACGGGATTCTTGGCTCGGGGTCTCCGCTCTGGTAAGCTTATGCTCTCCTCTCAAGACACATTAAAAGCTTTACTGCAGAAGGATCCAAATGTCCTGTATGGTTCTTGCCGGCAAGATGATCGCGCGGGACAGGGCTGTATTGGTAAGCTCTGGGTTTGACTGAGAAACCCTGCCCCAGAAAGAGTCAGGTGGAAAGTGATCAAGGAAGACCCCTGATATCAACCTCCACCCCAATGTGCACACACAAGCCTGTGCACCCTTGAATACACACACACACACACACACACACACACACACACACACACACACACACACAGGAGCACACACGTAAAACATAAATATACACATCACACATATATACACCTGAAAAGAAGAAAGGGAGGAGAGGAGGGAGAGAGAGGGGGGGAGGGAGGGAGGGAGGAGGAAGAGAGAGAGAGAGAAAGAGTGAGAACAGGCTGCAGAATTTTCCAATAGTCTGTATTCTTCTAATGATCTGGATGTCACTACCTCACTTTGGGGTCTAACACCATGCCTGGGGGTGCTTTGTTGTAGAATTACTCAGTTAAACCTGTCTAGTAACTGAAAGATCTATTGGATTTCACCTGCTGAATCACTTCATTTTCTGTCATCAGTAACACATCCCCTCACACTGGATACAGCTGAGAAAGAAGAAGTTTGTTTTGTCTCCTGGTTCTAAGGTCCAAGGTCAAGGTGTTACAACTAGTGATGGCCACATTACTGGCAGATCCATCGTTTATTTGTTTGTTTGTTTGTCGAGACAGGGTTTCTCTGTGTAGTTTTGGAGCCTGTCCTGGAACTCACTCTGTAGACCAGTCTGGCCTTGAACTCACAGAGATCTGTCTGCCTCTGCCTCCTGAATACTGGGATTAAAGGTGTGTGTCACCACTGTCCAGTTCTTAACCCACTCTTTAGCTGGGCATTCCTCTCTCTGCCAATCTGACCTTGTGGGATGTCGGAGGAATAAGCAGAACGTCTTATGTAAACAGTTTAGCACAGTGCCTGGTATCAGGTGGCTCTTAATCACTAGCTACTATTGCAACCCTGAAATGTAGAAGACTGACTCCTGTCACTTCCAGGAATGGAGCTTTTCTTCTGTAATGGAAAAACAATAGGCATTCAAATTTGAAAACATAAATTAGCATGCTATTAAATATAGTTGAAATGTCTTCCTAACATTGACTCTTTTTTGTGGGGGAAGGCAGGCTTTCTCTGTGAGAATCATTGGTCCTGGGTGTAGAGCCACAGTAACTGCCCTGAGGGTTATCCAAGGCTCCAAAACGCTTCTCTGATCCTTAGGGCTCAGACTGGTCAAACCAGGCAGTTTTGAAACTGGAAGAGGGATTGACTTACGTGTGTGGGATAGCCTGAAGCTGGTTTTTTTTTTTTTTTTTTTGGCTTGTCTAGAGTAAGCTGGGGTCAGACTGCTAGGCTCTTAGAAAAGGAGGTTTGCTCTCTCTCTCTCTCTCTCTCTCTCTCTCTCTCTCTCTCTGTGTGTGTGTGTGTGTGTGTGTTACACCGATAACTTATGAGTTGTTTCTTTACTCAGAACAGTGGAATTGACTCTCACAAAAGGTGAGATGGAAACTGTGGCATTTGCTTCTCTGCAGAGCAGGAAGGAAGGGAGAGAATTTAGTGTCAGGAAAGCCCAGTTACTGCTCTCTCAGATTCTCATTTTGAAATGGCATCTAGATTTCAGAACATGCCCACACTTGAAAGATGAACACATCGGCCAGGGCTGCTATTTACCAGTGTGAACTTGTTCTGGCATTCGGTATAATTTGGGGGAGGGGGTGGCAGGCTATATAACTGCCGCTTTCCCCTTCTGCTCTCCCATAAGAGGGAGGGAGATTCTTGGTTCCTTTGTTTAAAATAGATGGCAGGGTGGGAGCAGAAAGGAGTTTCCTGCCTCTGGCAGAGGAGGATGTGACATGGGGACATTCTGTGAAAGGCAGCCGAGGAAAAAGCTGTGTTTCTGCAGCTACTGAGACCAGTGTGACAGGGACGCACCAGTGGTCTTTAGGAACATTTCCAGGGTTGTGGCTGTTCTGCTCCAGCCTGTCCTAGTGGGAAGTTCCCATCAGGTAACGATGGAAGATCCTGTCTTAGTTTGCTTTCTATTATTGTAATAAAGATTATGACCAGAAGCAGGGTGGAGAGGAAGGGCTTTATTTGGTTTACATATCCGGAGTCCCAGACCATTGAGGGAAGCCAAAGCAGGATCCCAGAGGCAGGAATTGTAGCAGAAACCATGGAGGAGTGCTGCTTACTGGCTTGCTACTCCTGGCTTGCTCAGCCTGCTTTTAAAAATACAATTTAGGACCACCTGCCCAGGGGTGGCACACCCACTAGGTTGGACCCTTCCACATAAAAAAAAAAAAAAAAAAAAAAAAAAAAGCTCCACAGATCTGCCTACCTGGCAGGCTGATGAGATATTTTCTCAGTTGAGGTTCCTTTTCCCTAAATGTCATGTCAAGTTGATAAAACAACAAGAACCAAACAGCACAGATCCTCTGGGTCTTAATTTGGAGTCCAGGTGACTTGGGTAAATTCAGTCATCATTCCAGTGGTAGTTTCTAATCTTTACTAGCTGGGGTTTTTTGTTGTTGTTTTGTTTTCTTTAAGGGAATGGCGCTACATTAGGGATCCCAGGCAAGGTAGGAGACATCGGCTAAGTCTAAATTCCATATTTCAGCATAATTATTTGTAGATATCACATGAGATGAGTTTCAAAAGTTGTTCATTATTTACCTGAAATCCAAGTTTAGCTGGGGTATTGTTTTGTTTCGGCTAAATTTGACAACCCTTGTTCCATGGGACTTTGGTGACCTGAGTTGGAATTAGGTTGCAAGTACCAGGATGTTCATAGCACTAATTGTGACAAGGGAAACTTTACAGTCAGATTGGCCTGGCTTCAAAGCTTGCAGCCAGCACTTGCTGGTTATGGGACCTGCAGAACTGGGACTTTATTTCTTTATCTTTTAAAATCCGGTTAGCAGTGACACTTCTCGGGGTTGATGGCAAATGAGAGAAACTATTTGAGGCTTTAAGGTAGTACATTATTTGGCACAACCCCGGATTAACGATATCACTTAATGTCTATCAACATACTAGTGTTGTTTCCTCCTTGCCACCCCCATGACCGTGAGTATCCTTTCGATCTTGCCTTGAGCTCATGCAAATGGGAGCATTGAATACTCTCTTTTTGACATTAGAGAGAAGGCTGGTTGGCCCTTGAGGCTCATTCTAGATGGCTCCCGAGGTTTCTTAGCACCCTGACCGTGGCTGCAGCGCTAATGTAGGGTAGAAACTGGGTACTTGGTTTCATACGTTCCTTCTTAAAACTTCTGTATGGTAACAGCACATCTGCATCTTGCTTGCTCTGCAACACTAGCAAGAACAGGCGGGTCTCTGTTCTCCTGATCAGGTTGTAGCCCCAGACCTCTGCATAATAATATTAGGGGCCAACCATGGGCCAGATGATGAAAAGTGCTGGAGGAGCTCGGTGTCACCAACTGCTCCCTGTTGATACCATCAGGTTTTATTTCTGTGAGAATACAGATAGAAGAAACAAGAAATGCACAAACTATTCTAGAAGCTTCATCATTTAGGGAAAAAAAAAGGGCTCTATTAGCATAGTGATGGCTCTGCATCCAGTAGAATATGCTGATGTATTACAATAAAGGGAGGAAGGGTGGATGATAGGGCAGCTTTAATGGAACTGATGGGCTTTTAGAAAAGGCAGTAGGAGAAAGTTCCAATGACATTTTACAGTAATTGATTACACATAAGGATGAGGGAGGCGAATTTGAGGGCTTGGAGCATAGATGCAGAGGCTGCCTCGGTGGGAACTGGAACCCCAGGAAAGGGCAGAGCTGGTGAAAAGTCCTCAGCTACACAGGACTAGTTCCTCCTCTAGGCAGCTGGAGCCAGCTTTGCCGAGGCCCCCAGAGACTCAATTGGCTGGTGGGTTGGCTGACAGGGGTGATGTGTGCTGAATTCCTTTCCAAGGAGGAGGAGGAGATGCCAGCTCTCCTCCTATACATCACCCTCTGCCACCTGCCAAGGAGGCGAGATACCGCTGTGGAGAAAAAAGCTTTTACTCATTCCTTTGTATCAGGGCCCAAATACAAGCCAGAATCGGTGGGGTTTGGTTAATAAGCTAGCTGTAAATCATGCTAATGGGAGTGCTGTTGCTGGGAGCCTCCCGGCTGGGGAGTGTGTTGATTGAATGTTGAGACTCTCAAGGAGATTTTTCCCCCTCCTCATGGTCTGTTTTCACAGCCATCCTGGTACAATGACATTGGCATGGCTGGATATGAGCAGCAGCAGTGACGGGGAGGGACAGGCAGAGGTAGAATGAGAATCACTGTGAAGTCTTTCTGTTATGTGGTTTTTGAGGGCTGGCAGGGAACAAGCTATTGCCAAGGACTCTCTGAATGGTGAAGGGCCTTAGACACAGAGAGATGGGACAGTCATCAATGCCATCTGCAAGCTCAACTATCCCCAGCATGCTAGGTGGTGTTTCCCTTGGAACAATGTCTTCTCTCAATATGGCCAAGTTAGGTACCATACATAAAGTGCCCACCATGCACAGAAGGAATTCTTCCAGGCTCAGAGAAACTGGGTTCGACATTGCCTGCCTTCTGCCTGCCCCTTGTGTATCCTGGTCCTGGTTCTCAGCTCAGATCTGAGTTCCTTACTGCTTCCACTGTTCTAGAGATCCTGTTCTACTGTAGGATCCTCCGCACTCCTCCAGCAGGCAACAAAAGGTGCTTGTGGGACTTGGGATTTATGGAGGCAGAGGAGGTAGAAGACTCCGGAGAAGGGTGGAGAGGTGATCACACTGGCTCCTTCCCAGTTTTCTAAGCCATTTCAGGGAAAACAGACGTTTTCCTTTCCCCACTCACTAGAGTTTGTGCCTCTCCTCGCCTACCTTGCCCCAAGTTCATGTCTGTACTCTTTTTAGGTCACTTCTATCCCTTGGTAACTAGAAACTTTAAGAGTCCAATATACTTACAATGTTTTTTAAGGCATGGCTGACCTTTCCCTGCCTGCCCTCTTGAGTCTTTGCCCTGCCCAGCTGCCTTTGGTGAGTTGGGAGAAGGGAAGGGAGACTAATGACACTTTAAAGAGAATCTTTAGCCTGGAGAGCCATTTCCTGGTGCCAAATCAGTGTGTGGAAGGAGTGTGTGTATAACTGGATAGTTTTCCAAGGCGAGCTGTTCTCAGCATCAGCATTGCCTGGGACTGGGCAGGGTCACCAAGGATGTTATGAGGTCGACATGATGTCATGCTCTTCTCCTTCTCAGGGTCTGACAAAGAACCCCACAGTAGCTTTGCTGCTGCAGCCTGATGAGGAAACATCTTTTGCAAGTCATTTTTCATTCAGCTCAATGGCTATCCTTGGGTTTACTAATCCCAGTTCTTTTCTTGGGTAAACCAGTGTGGAGAGTGCTAAATCGAATCTTTTTTTTTTTTTTGCTTCTTCACCTTCTCCAAACTGTAAAAGTGAGCATATATGCTTTCAGATTAGAGGTTTCTCTCTAAAATGACCCATCAGAAGGAGAAATACATTTTTCAAAATAAGCCATTAGAAGGAGAAATACAATCCTTCCGCAAATTCTTTACTTTCTGTGCCCTCAGAGAAGGGATCCATTTGGAAGACAAGGATCATGTATCCAAACACTACACCTCCATCCTGCCAGCAAAGTGGATCTGTGGCTTTATTTATAATGTATTTACACAGCTCAGCAGCCATTGAAGATGCCTGTTTAATGAAATGCTAGGCTTGTATGCAGACGGGACTGTTGGGAATCATTATGAGTAAACACATGTACAGATTTATTTTCCTTCCCCCAGAGGTCTCTCAAAGGTCCCTGAAGGTAAATATTTGTGTGGTGTTCAGTTTGTTCCCCAGCCGCCTAATGTGGCACCGAGGTAAGTGCCTTGCCTCCTTCCACCACGCTTATTAACATTCAGAGACACTCTCATTCCTACTGTGGGTGGCATTCTAACTCTGCTGGGAGACAGTGCCTGGGCTGGGCTGGCAGCCATTTAGACAACTTAATGCAGGCATGGGCTTGCTGCATCTGAGTAACTGTATGTCGAATCAACTTGCATCTGATGAAATAATTCTGTGTTCAGGAAGTGCAGTCCTTCGTGGATCTATATTGCTGTTCTGGCTTTGGGGGAGTGCAGGGGTGGTGGACACAATTCTCAAGAATCCTGAGAAACTAAAATCTCTTGAATTCTCAGAGTACTCTTTAGGAAGTTGAAAATAACTTTGTTCACATTATCTGTTTTTCTCCCAGACTGTTAATAAGTATTCCAAAATCAACTAGAAGCTGCTAAGTTGAGGGTTATTTTTTTTAAGAATGCTTATCATTTATTTTCTTAGTCTAAAAAGGAAACAAGGGATTATAGAATGCTTTTAACACACACACACACACACACACACACACACACACACACACACACTCCTTAATTGAAAGTTAGAAAATGAGATCTAAGTTTACTTCAGAAAGGATATATGATCGATCACTTTAGAATGTGTCACCATCAACCCAAAATGAGCTTAAGAAGAGGTCTTGAGAATCTACCTTATGTCTCTGTATTTGAGTGAGACAGAAGTTTTAGAAATTCATGTGGGAAAAAATTTACACTCTCAGTTGAGACTCTAGTAGAAGGTGGACAGTACTGTAGCCTACAGAAATGCTATTGGCTCAAATCTGTAGACTTGAATTTGTCGAACAAATCCAAGGACAGGCTGGAGAAAGGTTTTGATTACATGTTTTGGGGATCTAGGAAAGTTTATGGCCGTTTGAATGACATTTGTATAGGAATAGCAACTAAAACTGGGCTTGGCTGCTGCATGGGGCAAGCTCCAACTGTTGATGGTTTTCAGATCATTGTTGGAAACTCAGGGCAGAAAGCATTTTTGCTTCTTGGGAAACTCACAGCCTCTGTAGGGGAGTCAGCCCAAAATGAGGAAAGGGGAGTGCAGAAGGCCAGTGAATTTTTTGAGAAACTGGCAGCCCGGCAGACTTTCTGGCGCCAGCAGGACATCCCTGGAACTGAAGGTCTTTGTACCAGGAATAAAACAGTGCCTCTTCCTTGAAAGAGAGTCCTGCCACTTGGAAGCCGTTGGTAGGACCTGGGTAGGGAAGCTTGGGGGAAGGGCCTGTGGACTACAGAGTAGTAGTATGGTATAGTGGTGTGTGTGTGCGTGTGCGTGTGCGTGTGCGTGTGTGTGTGTGTGTGTGTGTGTGTGTGTGTGTGTGTGTGGTGTGTGAGGGCGTGGGACGCACACTGAGAAATCTGAGTTCTCTAGGACTAAACAAGTTCTTGGTGTTGGAGGCATACGAAAAGTGTCCCTTTCCTGTGGAAAACTTCTTTGCAGCGACACTATAGCAGATGCTTCTTTGGGGGACACACCGGAAGGGTTTGCATTCTGCATTTCGGGTAGGCGAGGCAATGAAAGCTTCCCGGGAGAGAATCTGGAACATACCTAGATTGTAGAATTGGTAGGTTCAAGACGACTACATTTAGATCCCACAGAGAAGATCCGAACATGGCATCTGGGCCACACATTTTACATAATGTCTGCACGAACATCTATCTGTCCAACAAACTCGCAAGGCATTATTAGGCTTCCCAAGCCGTTCTCTGGATTCTGTTTTCACGTCTCAGAGATATGGGAACCCGAGGGATGCTCCCAGGAGAGAGTTTTGGGGCTGTTGCGAGGAAGGCGGGGAGCCGGGTCCGGTGGCGGGCCCGGTGGGGGGCGCAAGGCAGCAGTGCATGGAGTGCGGCCAGCGGTGGGCAGCTGCTCAGCGAGGGCCCGGCAGCGCTGTCAGGAGTAGGCGGCGCGGGGAAAGCCACGCTCTAGGACAGCTGGTGCGGCTGTAGCAGCGTTGAGAACGCTGACAGGTTCTGCAAATAACAGCTGCGGAACAATCTTTCTGTTTGGACAACGTGGGAAGGGCCATTGTTCACAAATTGGTCTCTTCAATAACACCTGCATGCACAGTTAATAATCTATTGTCGGTCTCCCCCGGCTTCCAAAGACAAAAGACAGCGGCGGAGGGAGGAGCGAGAGGTGACTGGAGAGAGCAGAGCAACTTGGGAACCAGGCAGGGTGCAAGTGAGGACTCCGGGTCCCGTTCCTGGATCCATTTCGGTTGTTCACGGTGGACCTGCTTTCATTAGCCTCCACCGCTTTTATCCTTGCAGGCCACCAACATCGCAGGAGCAAGCATCATTTCCTATGCAGTTGCTAAGCGCCCTTCCTTGAAAGTCAGTGGTCAATACTGCTAAAGTGGCCCCAGGATGGGAAAGGTCACACGTGTGTATGTAAATCAAAAGGTTTATGAGGCGCAGGTGGCTCATACTCCTCAGGGATCTCAGGATTAGCATGTCAAAGCCAAAATGGAACAGAGGTGTGTGAGCACAGCCTCCCCCTAGCCCAGTTAGTCTGGTGCCTCCGGTATGCGCAATGCTTTGCAAATATGGATTGGTATTCTCTCTTGCACTTTCCCATTCAAGCCCCAATCACAATAGCCTGATGTTTGCGTGGAAGACATTCAGGCCACATCCTAAACGAGCAGGAGCCAAACTCAAGATTGGTTCTTGAGTTTGCTGGCTCACATCCGTGTCATGTCTCTTCCTTACACTATTTAGTACAGCTACACCATTGTGGGGTTATTTGCATTTTATTTTTGCCTTTTTCTACCTTTACTACCAGGCCTACAATTAGGGAATAGGCCTATGGACTGTATCTTTCCCACCTTTACTGTACTGTTCAATGTAGTTTCCCAGGTCACATGGAGTAATTTAAATTTAATTAAGATAAACTGAGGGACTGGAGTGATAGCTCAGGTTCTGTTCCCTACACTCGTACCAGCTGGCTTACAACTGCATCTAATTCTAGCTCCAGGAGGGTCTGCTGCCCCTGGGGCACAAACACTCATATGCACATATACAATTTTAAATAAAATAAATATTTTTTAAAAAATGAAATGAAGACATGTTATCAATTGTATGTTAGCCACATTAAAAATACTGAATAGCACTGGGAGGGGTGGTGCACATCTTTAGTCTCAGCACTCAGGAGGCAGGGGCAGGAGGATCTCTGTGAGTTCAAGGCCAGCCTGATCCACATAAAGAGTTTTAGAACAGCCAGACCTACTTAGAGAGACCCCATCTCAAACAAAACAAATGCCAAATAGCCCCATTTACTGTCTCTTAGTCACCGTATTGTTAGAAAAAAGTTCTGTTGTATAGTGTTGTTGAAAGAGCCCCCAGAAGCTCAGGCTTCCAGGATCTCAGCCCAGAACCTCGGTCACCCCAATCACCCCGTGGAGGCGGAAACTTGAAGCAAACTGCACGAAGCTTTATTATAGTTGTTTAATGAGCTAATCCCATGTTTGCTCAGGCCTTCCATTCACCCACCATGGCGAATGGCCAGGAAAGACGGCTCGAAGCGTCTGCACAGAGATCTTATAGGGCAGTGTAAGGGGAGTGTCTAGGGGTATGCACAGGCTCAGGATTGGTGTGCCTCCAGGCTTGGAGGGTTTGCCCTGTGTTGATTGGTCAACTGGTTGTTATGGCCCATAGGCCCTCCCAGGGTGGTTGCTATGCTCTGCATGTCATTGCTGTGCACGGTCTGTAAAGCACACCCAGAGCCGTAAAGCATAGCACCACCAGCTAACTTCTGATTGGTTCCTTGCCACGAGGCAGGCATCTGACCTCCTAGTGACCAAGGCAAGGTCAGGGCAAGTATGTGTTCGACTGTTACGGCTGCCGATATGGGGAGCTGGTCCCTTCATTGTATCTGCAGACTAAGATGTAGTGAGGATCTGGGCAGTTTCATCCCTTTTCTGTCTTATTTGAAGTTGGGCTACTTTTTGGGCATACATACCTATTGCTTCCTAAAAGGTAGCCTGAGAAGGTTCCAGGTTTATTGAGGTAAAATATACAGGCAATGAATTTACTCATTTTGATGCATAGGTCAGTGAGTTTTGGCCTAGGTGAATCACCCTATGACCACCGTCTTCAAGACACAGACTATTCATGTTCACTGTAACCTTTCCTTTTGCCTCTTTCTCTCTTGTTCCAGGTAAGCACTGATCTGCTTTCTGCCATAACATATTAAAATTGACACCCCTAGAACTCTATATGAATAGACTCCTATAGCATTCTCTCATGTCTGGACTCATATCCTCAGAATCGTGTTTTTGAGATATGTCCATGTCATTGCACTCTATCGTCAGTCCCTTTCTATGGATGACTTAGTTACTTTTCTAGTACCATGACCAAAGCAACTTGTGAAAGAAAGCATTTAATTTGAGGCTCAGGGTTCCAGAGGGTTACAGTCCATGACCATCATGGTGGGGAGTATGGCAGCAGGCCGGCATGGCACTGGAGCAGGAGTGGAAGACAGAGTCCACTGGAAATGGTGTGAGCATTTGAAATCTCAAAGCCCCCAGTGACCCATCTCCTCCAACAAGGCCACACCTCCTAATCCTTCTCAAACAGTTCCACCAACTAAGGACCAAGCCTGCAAATATTTGAGCCTAGGAAGGCCATTCTCATTCAAACCACCATAGTGGCTAAGTGGTGGTTCTTTGGCATAGACATATTTCAATTTGTTTATCTATTTACCTGTCAATTGACATTTGGGGTAGTTTCCAGTTCTAACTGGTGTGAAGGAAGCTGTTATAAACATTTGTATACCAGTCTTCATGAGGGCATGTTTCCATTTCTTAAAAGTGGACTTGATGAGCCATATTGTAGCTGTAGGTTTAGCTCATTAGAAACTGCTAAAGTGTTCCCAAAGTGACTGACACTTGGCATCCTGTTTATCAAGGCTGCAGGAAACAAGGTCAACATGTAACAATCAGTTCTATTTCTGCATGATAGTGTTCAGAAATATAACTTTACAACATTGTTTGTGCCTGGTGGTCGTGGCACACGCCTTTGATCCAAGCACTTAGGAGGCAAAGCCAGGAGAATTCTGTCTGCATGTGGCCATGCTCCCTGCCCTGGTGATAATGGACTGAACCTCTGAAACTGAAAGCAAGCTGTCCCAATTAAATGTTTTCCTTATAAGACTTACTGTGGTCTGGCTGGAGAGATGACTCAGCGGTTAAGAGCGCTAGCTGTTCTTCCAGAGGTCTTGAGTTCAATTCCTAGCAACCACATGGTGGCTCACAACCATCTATAATGAGATCTGGTGCCCTCTTCTGGTATGCAGGCATACATGCAGGCAGAACACTGCATAAGATAACAAATAGATAAATCTAAAACAAACAAACAAACAAACAGAAAGAGTTGCTATAGACATGATGTTTCTTCACAGCCATAAAAACCTTAAGATACATAGAGTTAAATTTAGTAAACTACATGTTTGATCCAAACATTGAAAACTACAAAATACTACTGAGAGAAACTTTAGGACTTAAATGCATTCTATGCTCATGGGCTGGACAAACTTGATTTCATTAAGACAATATTTCTCAGACAGAAGGGTCAGTAATTAAGAGCACTTGGTGCTCTGGCCGAGGACCCACATGTGACTCACATCTGTAACTCCAGTTCTAGGGGATCTAACACCTTCCTCCCCTGAACTTTGTGGACACCAGACATTTAAATGGCACACACACACACACACACACACACACACACACACACACACACACGCGCGCGCGCATGCGCGCGCACGCGTGCGTGCACGCACACTCACATATATATACATACATATATATATACATATGTACATGTATATGTATATATCACGCAAAACACTCATACACATAAAATAAAATATAAAAAGGTTCTATAAATGGCATTTCTCCTCAAGACAAAGTTTTAGTAGAAACTGATAAGTTGGTTCTAAAATTGATATTGACACCTGGAGAATTTAGGATAATATTGAGTAGAAGAATAAAGTTGGAAGATTTGTATGACTTCATTTCAGGACATAAAGCCACAGTAATGAAGATGTTTGGGATCTGGTATAGAGTCTAGTTCATCATTTCTCAACCTGTGGGTCATGACCCCTTTGGGGGCTGATGGACCTTTCACAGGGTCACCTAAGACTATCAGAAAACACAGATATTTATAGGACTATTCATAACAGAAGCAAAATTACAGTTATGAAGTAGCAACAAAATAATTTTATGGGTGGGGTCAGCACAACATGAGGAACTGCATTAAAGGGCTACAGCATTAGGAAGGTTGAGAAGCACTGGTCTAGCTGAAGATGCTGGAGAAGGGCTACAGCAGGGAAACACTGGGTGGAGAGAATTGAAAGAGGAGCTTTGGAAGAATTTGTGGAGACAGCAAAAAGGTATCATGCCAGTTTGCTCTCTCTGGTATGTGATGCAATTCTTTTATGAGTGACCGTCCTCAATGCCTCTTGTTCAGCTAGTTTCAATGCATTTACAAAGTCCTAATTAATAATTAAGCATGCCCTGTGTTATTCTTTAGCTTAAATTAGAAATTCGAGAGATGGACATGGACTATAGAGAGCACATTAACCAGTTTATTGTAGGGCAGGAAAGAGAGAGAGAGAGAGAGAGAGAGAGAGAGAGAGAGAGAGAGAGGAGCAGGGCAAAGAGTAAGAGAGAAGAGAGACAGAGAGTAAGAGAGAGCAGAAGAGAAGAGAAGAGAAGAGAAGAGAAGAGAAGAGAAGAGAAGAGAAGAGACTCTGACCCCTTTGTACCAGCCTGGTGTTGGTCCTAATACCCTGCACCTCAAGTCAAACAGTTTTACTGACATCCATTCCACCTCTTTAAGAGTGGTACTCTGGGGACTGTAGAGAGATGGCTTAGAGGTTAAGAGGCCTGATTGCTTTTCCAGAGGACCTGGGTTCAATTCCCAGCACCCACATGGCAGCTCACGATTGTCTGTAACTCCAGTTCCAGGGGATCCAACACCCCCACACAAACATACATGTAGGTAAAATGCACATAAAACAAAAAATAAATACATGCAAAAAGAAGAGTGGTATTTTGATGTCTTTGTGGGGAGCCTTACTCTGTGTTGCTTCACTTTCTTCCTAGTGTTGGAATGAAACATTCTGTTCCACCCAGAGATAGCCAAGGCCAGCACCATACTTCCTGGCTTTTCTGATTGGTTCCTAGGTGGACATATGACCTAAACTGAGTTAGTCAGATTGATTATTACTACTGTGGGAAAGACTTTTAGTCTATACTAAAGCTAGAAGCTTCCTCAATAACTTCTTTATTGTCCTTTAGGTTTATTTAGGCCTGGCTTTATTTCTTTGTTTTTGAGACAGGATCTCATGTAGCCCAGGTTAGCCTTGGATGCCCTAGTTAGCCGAGACTGGCCCAAAACTCCTGATCCTCCTGCCTCTACCTACTAAGTGCTAAGATTACAAGGGTTTGCCAGGCTCATCTTAGGTCTTGTTTGATATTATTGTAAAACAAAATAACTTGAGATGAGGTACTCAATTTTTTATTTTTTCTGTCCCATCCCCACTTCCTGTATTTGTTCCTAAGATGGCAGAGCTAGGAGCTAGAGAGACAACTCAGCAGTTTAAAATACTGCCTGCTCTTCCAGAGGGTCTGGGGTAAATCCCCAGCACCCAAATGGTGGCTCACCTAGGGGATCTGAGGATGTCTTCTAGCCTCACCAGGCATGCATGGGGAGTATAGGCATATTACAGGCAAACACCTATACACATTTTTTAAAAATGGCATAGATACTGTTTTAGTCTCAAGGAAAGTCAACTGCCATGAAAAGCAACCCCAAATTCTTCAGCCTCAGAGTCGACGTCATTCGTCAGGAAAATGAGAAGGAACAACAGAGCAGCCTCGAGGGAAGTGTTTTATGATCACACTTCTTTGGGGAAACTCTACTTCCACTCGCAGTCTGCTCAGAACTCAGGGCAATAAGCTCACTGCATGAGAGGTGCTTGACTGTGACCCACGGAGGAAAAAAGCTACACTTAAGATTCAAGATTTAAGTGCTAGGTGGTGGAGGCGCACGCCTTTAATCCCAGCATGGAGGCAGAGGCAGGCAGATCTCTGTGAGTTCAAAGCCATCCTGGTCTCCGGAGTGAGTTCCAGAACAGCCAGGGCTACACAGAGAGACAGTGTCTCCAAAACAAAACAAAACTAAAACAAACAAACAAACAACCCTCCCCTCCAAAAAAAACAAAATAAAAGTTTCAAGATTTAAAATCAGAGTTCCTTGTTAATTTTCATTCGGCCAAATCCTGCTGTTTCTCTCGTATTTCCTTTTCTTTTTTAAAAATTAAGTAAAAGAAATAAAGACACCTTAATAAGAAGAGAGGAAGCACCTCTCAGGGGAAAGTGGGCTAGTGAACTGGAAAAGGAAGCTAAAAAGTACCAGGCAGAGAGGGGATCATTTCTCCTTTCCCCCTGCTTCTCCAATACCACCTCCTGGGTCTACCTACACCCCAGGGGTCCACACGGCTTCCCCTTTCCATTCTGCCCACCCTCCTGGCCCACCCTCTCCCCTGGACTCTGGCAACCTGTATTGTCAACAACCAGAGTGCCCTAGGTCCTGACTCCTCCAGAGACCATGCAGATGATTTGTCTTCTTGCCCAGTACACCGGACTTCATGCTTCACGTGAGAAAGACCGGGAAGGAAGTGCTGTGACCGCAGGAATGTGGGCGGGAAAGGGGGGGGTGTTGCTTCTCAAGGTTCAGAGTTATATAACAGTACTGGTTCCTCCCGGACTTACTGACTTGAAATCAGTTCAGATCGGAGGGTTTGAAATGGCATGAGATTAGCCAGGACCGATGACTAAAACTATGAACTCATGCTAGTGATTCAAACAAAGGGAGATAAAGTGGGAACCCAGAAAAACAAAAGTAAGCTTGAATAGCGAGGACGGTGAGCTTCTTTTGTGCCAGACGTAAGGGTGATAATGTAATGACACTAACTCGAGTCCAAAGGTCTCGTGTGCTACTTTAAATGCAACTAAGGGAAAGCCTCCCCCAACCCCCCTTACTCTAACTTCAAAGCTTACTAACCTACTCTAGTATTTTAGCTTCTTTAAAGTTCCTCTGTACTCTTTCTCTTTTTCATTCTAACTCACCCCAGGTATTTGAGAGCCTCATTTGTGCCAAGTGTTTGGCGTTAACAGTGAGACGAACCCTGTAACTATTTCACCATGATTTTTGACATGGTGGAGTGTGTGCATGGACTTAGCCTGAGTGGTGAACACACACACACACACACACACACACACACACACACACACACACACACACACACACCAGCCACAGTTGTTGACAGGAAATGAATAAATACCTTTAGATTAGATGACTCAGATCTCAAAGCTAGTCAGTTCTTCAATTATGCTAAACAATGATATAAATCAGTTTTTTAAAGGAGACGGGCTCCACAGATCATAGAACAAAGTCGAGAAGGAAGCTGTGTGAAGCAAGGCTGAGGGGATGTGGACTGCACAGCACGTGGCTGGGAGAGGCTGTGTGAAAGGAAGAGATGTGAGCACAGTGGAGAGGGGGCGTGAAGGTGAGGGACATAAAGATGTGGCGTCCTGGAGCTTCCACCTTTGACACAGGATTCGGTGTCTTTTCTACACTCTGACTTGGGTCAGGGACCTGGCATTGCATGTGTGTATGTGACGCTTTTGTTTCTCAGCTCTTAAGGGAAAACATTTGAACCATAGGAAAGCTTGCCAGACCAAAATCTAGTGCAAAGAATAGGAAAACCAGGCTACTTTCAAAAAGCAGGACTGTGCCATCAGGGTGATCAGTTCATCTGCACAGGGGCCCAGGCTGAGACAGCGGCTGCTAATGCAATCCAGCTCCACACTGGCACAGCTGTCTCAGTACATGGCACTTTGCCCCAGTTTACTCTAAGTCATCTCTCCAAGCCAAATGTCCACAGCTCCCTTTTCTAGTTTGTATAAAGACACTATGTAAGTGCATAGTGAGCAGAAAAGGGAGAGAAGGCAAAAAGTGTACCCAAGGGATGATGGCCCAAGGTGCTGAGGCTTATCTAGCCGGACTAAAACATTTCACCTGCCATTCCTTGGGAATTTGGCATCCAAATACCAAAATAAGTTTAGCTGGTAGCAGTTGGAAAAGGCGAAAGAATGTTTACCGAGTGAAGGAACTGCGTTGTTGCTGTGGTCAAAAAAAGCTTTGTGAAAACTCTGGACCCTAATACAGAAGTTTTCAACCTGTGAAGCCTTTCACAGGGGGATCAAAACACCCTTTCACAGGGGTGGCCTGAGATCACTGGAAAACACAGATATTTACATATAACTTATAACAGTAGAAAACTAGTAATGAAAATAATTTTATGGATGGGGTCACCACAACATGAGGAACTGTATTAAAGGGTCGCAGAATTAGGAAGGTTGACAACCACGGCTCTAATACAAGGAAGGCAGAGAAGGTTTGGTGGGCTAGGCCTGGAACTGGACATAGTCAACTGCACGGGTGCATGCTGGGAACAAGACTGCTTGAGAGCCATTGTTTGGGACTGTATGAGAACACTGAAGGCACGAGAGAGAGTCCTCTCACACTTCTGTTGGCTGCTAGTGCCTCCTCCTCCTCTTCCTCCCCCCACGTTGGCGTTTAGATTAATCTTAACCCCAAACTTGGGAAAGACAAAGGATGACTACTAAAGAAATCACGCCACGCCATCGAAGATGGAAAGGGAAAATTGTGCTGTAATAATCTTGCCGACAGAATAAATGTTGTAGTGGATTATTATGTTGTCTAAAAACAGTCTTTTCGAGTCGTGAATGACACTTGTGAGATTTTCGGCTATTTGCTTTGCAGCGCTTTCATTTCCATTCGATTTGGAGTGATGGATTCTCTTTTCCACCGCCTCCCATCTGCCTTCATCTTGGCAGTGGGAAATAACCTGACAGAGTGTCTTGAGGAGCTCTCAAGGCTCAGCTACTCAAAGTTCCCAAAGATTCTGGAAAATTCCACTCCTTCAGTTGTGTCTGATTCTCTCTCTCTCTCTCTCTCTCTCTCTCTGTGTGTGTGTGTGTGTGTGTGTGTGAGAGAGAGAGAGAGAGAGAGAGAGAGAGAACACGCCTGAATGGGAACCACAAAGGAGCCAGCAGCACTGGCCAGCTGCCATGGAGACAGCTTCTATAGAGAGGCATTTGAGAAGAAGCAGCCAGGGCCTGGGGGAGATGCCGGGGGACAAAGCAAAATCTTTATTGACCTGCGGCTTCTCACAACAAACCTGAATGTGCTCATGTATCTTTCTAAACCTTCAATTTAATTTTTAATAGTTCACAATAAAAATCAAGTATCTAGAGCATAGTGTTTAATCAATCTAATTAATAATTCCTCATGTATATGAGCAATTGTAGTGGAAATTCATCCACTTTTCCACTTGTAGCCCCTAGTGTCTTTTTTTTTTCTGAGATGACCTTTCCTGCCCTAGGCCATGGAAATCCCAAGATGGTCCATATACTGGCTAGTGCACAGGTTAGCCAAATGAAATCATATTATTCCATTCTTACTTCAGTATTTCATTGTTTAATATAGAATTTAATATAGAATTCTTCATTACTCATAATATACTTATCTTGGAGATTACTCCGGAGCTTCTAAAATAGGATTTATATTGCTGCCTTATTTTTAACAGTTTAGAGCACACCAATGGGAGACATCCCCAAGTTCACATGTTCACATCCAAAACCCACGTAGTATACCTGGAGATGCCATCCACTTTATATGAACAGATTGTATTTAGTTTGCTTCTGCTCAGTTTGCCAAAAATATATGTCTATCTGAGAGTTGGTCTCATGAAGACATTTGTTGGTACTGGTTATCATGGGAAGAGGCACAAGGCTTCCATCTTGCTTCCACCCTGCCCCGCCCACCATAAGGGTGGCAGATCAGAGCACAGATTGAAGGGCACTTGGACCTTGACCATCAGCTGGCTTGATGTCATGCTGAGTTCTTCTCAGCCTCCTGACTTCATTGTATGGTGATAAACAATATAGTCCGTACATGACACTGTCACTTAAAATGGCCCCGATTGTCAAGGGTTTCTAGCTTCCCTAAGTTTGTGCTTGAGTGTCACAAACCTTAGGAGACCGTGGGGAGCATCAGGGTTCCAGGGATTCCTGAAAAGAAGCAGCCTTCTGCAGTGTCAGAAGGGTCCTTCTGTGATCCCACTGCCCAGAAACAACTAGTGCTGTTCTAGAAACCGGTTTCTGCCGTATCCTCTGTGCTTCAAGGGCATTTGCTTTTCCCAGGAACATCATAAAAATGTGTACTCAGAGGCAAGTGGAAACTGTCACCATTCTCATTTTGCTTTACAAGGAATGGAAGAGGAAGTTAAGGTGACTCCTGGCTAGGCGTCGTGACGTCTGACTGAGACTGCTTTGGGAGAAGCATCTGCCTGTGACTGTTTTCTCTGCTGTGTAGCCAGCCTTGTCTTGCTGGCTAGGCTTCTAATTCTCTCTCCACTTTTCTGTCTCTGTTTCTTCCTCACACCATTTACTATGCCTGGAACCTTTCCAGTTTTACTCAGCCTGCAAGGCCCAGGCGGAGACGAAGTCTTGGGAGCAATCTCCTGAGTGGAAAGAGCCCTTCTCCTGCCTCTTAAACATGACACTGATACATCTATGGAAGCGGCCAAAGCAGTAGCCCTATACCTCTATTCGAAACACGGCCTGTGCTTTGTGTTTGCAGCCTGTGTTTGCCAGGACACAGTCCTCTGGGCCTCTCATGGTATGTGAACCACTGCTGTTTCTCGGACTCTGGCCTCACTTGCTGCGCAGGCAGGTCCTTTTGTTCCGGTCAGGTCACCTTCACTGTTTGAAGACTCCCCAGAGTGGCCTGTGTGTGGTCTGGACACAGTTTCCCTACTCTAGCCCTGAGCTTTCAGGAGCTGGCCTCCAGCTGGCCTTGTATTGAGTCGAGGAGCCGCTGGCTTATACCTCTGTGCTGTTCTCTGTCGTGGGTCTAGATCAGAGAGGCCCCGCTCCATTTGGAACAAAGCATTTCAGGTTCAATAGCTCTTCACCTTTTAGTTGCTGTCCCCTCTCTACCTAGAAGGCATTGCTGGGACCCAGAGCCTGTACTCTGTTTCAGGGTGCCACCAGGGTCCAAATACTTCTTGCCTGACTCTCTTATTTCTTTTCTTTTCTCTTCCTCCTCCTCCTTCTTTTGAGACAAGGTTTCTCTGTAGCTTTGGAGTCTGTCCTGGGACTCGCTCTGAAAATCAGGCTGACCTCAAACTCACAGAGATCCTCCTGTCTCTGCCTCCCAAGTGTTGGTATTAAGGGCTTGCACCACCACCTGGCTCCTGGCTCTCTTTCTCCTGAGTGTTTGTGGGAGAAGGGAGGCTCTTTTCTAGGATACCTCTCAGCACTAATGCTCTGCAACAGGCCCTAGTTGCAAGCTTTGTACCCTTGCATCATAGAAACCTCACCAGGATCCAACACAGGTGGTGGGTGAAGAAACAACAGACCAGGACTACAGAAGACTGAAGGAAGCCTTCAGTGGCTTTCCAGGTCTTTTGTTTGTTGTTGCTGTTTTTGCTTTTAACTTTTTTTCTTTTTTTTGTATTTTTTTAATTTGAGTTACAAACATGATTGAATTACATGACAATCCCAGTTCCCTTCTCCCTCCCCTCCGCTTTTAATTTTTGAAAAAGATTTATTTATTTTTATTTTATGTGTATGAACATTTTGCTTGCTTGTGTGTATAGGTATCATGTGCATACTTGGTGCCCACAGAGGCCAAAAGAGGGCATCAAATTCCCTAGAACTGGAGTTACAGATAGTTGCGAGCCACTATATGGATGCTGGGAACAGAACCTGGGTCCTGTGTAAGAATAGCAGGTGCTTTTAACCATTGAGCAATTTCTCCAGACCCCCACCCTGAGACAGGGCTTTTCTGGGAAGCCCTGGCTGTTCTAGAACTCTCTCTTGTAGATCAGGCTGGCCTCCAGCTCAGAAATCTGCCTACCCCTGACTCCAGCGTGCTAGGATTAAAGGAATATACCACCCTGCCTTCTTACCCTGGCTTTATTCTTAAAACACAGTATATAACTTTCATTAGATCAGTTTGGCTGTGGTGGTTCCAATGAAAATGGAGTGAGCTGGTTCCTGCACTCAACTACCCTGTTCCCAAGTCAGCAGGGTTGCGCTTTGTCTGAGGAGGCATGTCCTGGACCTGGTCCTCTACAGCCCAGTCACGCCATGCACACGGATGAAAAGGGACATTTCCCACCCAGGAAGGACACAAGTTCACTTTTACATAGGCCAGCACAGCATCCAGCTTAACCTGGTTGGGGAGTTTTTTCTTCCTTATAGTACAGGAGATCCTAAGACAGGCCCCACCACCTCTCACCCCCCTCCCCTCCACACACACACACACACACACACACACACACACACACACACACACACACAGGGCAAGTACTCTGCCACTCACCTATACCCCCAACCATTCTTTTCCTTTAAATTTTTTTGAGACAGGATCACATTGAGTTGCCCAGGCTAGCCTAGAACTTGCTCTGTAGCCCAGGCAGACATAGAACTCACAGGCCTCCTGCTTCAGCTCCTGAGTAGCTGGGATTGCAAGACTGTGCCAACAGGCCTGGCTGCAATTTGTTTTCATCTTTCTTTGCTCTTGACGCTTCTCTGTACTTTATCTCCAGGCTCTGTGTGACTACCGTTACTCACCCCTTCCTTCCCATACTTCCTTTTATAGAAACTCTTTAATCCTGGCAGGCAATTGTCTCAAGCATCTAAGGAGTGGTCAAGCGGGCTAGTAAATAATCAGAAGCCCAAGGCTGCTGTAGGTAATGTTAGTTTGGTCTCACTCACACTCCCTCTGAGCTTTAGGTTTTTCCATTCAAGCCCATGAATGCCACACCCAGGGCATTCCAGCTGAGCTCTCTGTAGCTGAGCCAGACTCTTCAGACAACTGGAGAAAAGAATGTGCTGAAGAAGCAAGACCTCCATGCTGTCATCCTGTGGGACTCTCCCCGGTAGCCTCAGCTGGGACCATCATCCCCAGGGCAGGAATGGGCAGCCCTGGGTCATGAGAAGTGTAAGTAGAAACCAAAGCCTGCTTCCTTTCTTCCTGTTCCTGCAGAGTTGGGAATGACTGAAGAATGAGCCAGCATCAAGGGTACAGGATGCATTTGTCAAAGTGAGAGAGGTGTGCACAATCACTTAGTATGACTTGAGATTTCCACCTTACAAAGGAATGTCTCTGCCCTTCCGGGAGATGAGTTAAGAGATGCTCAATTTCAGCAAATCCTCCACCAAGGCTACACATGGTAAAGCCCAGGCTGCTCCCATCTGCCAGGGAGGGGGAAACAAGGCTATCAAAGGGGCGCTGAATTGCAAACTGACACTCAGAAACATACATGTTTCACTGATTCTGAATTGTAGGATTAAATAAGGAGGCAATTCAGGAGCCTTAATGAGCATAGCTACATTTCCAAAGCAGTTTATAGTTCAAGAGGTAATTTCTCATGTCCATCAGACAAGTTCAGTGCAGATAAACTGAGAAGTTCAGGCAGAAAGGACTTACTATAGGAGAGTAGGCACTGACAATGTGGTGACAAAAGCTAGAGGGACAGGCATCAGGCTGGATTTTTTAAAAGATTTCATTTATTTATTATGTATACAACATTCTGCTTCCATGTATATCTGCACACCAGAAGAGGGCACCAGATCTCATAACGGATGGTTGTGAGCCACCATGTGGTTGCTGGGAATTGAACTCAGGACCTCTGGAAGAGCAGTCGGTGCTCTTAACCTCTGAGTCACCTCTGCAGCCCCCCAGGCTGGATCTTTAGGATGACTTCCACAACTGTATCCCCAAAATGGCTTGCTGAGACACTGTCCACTTCTGCCATAGTCAGGAAGCTATGGCCAGAAGGGTAGGCTTTAAGCCAGGTATCAGTCAGTACTGCTAAGGCCAGGCCCTTAGGACTATGACTGCACACATAGGTTATATACCTCCTACTTAGCCCTCTCCCTTCTCAGCTTTCTACATAGCACTTGCAAGCAGACACATGCCTGTTAGGATCCCCATGCCATCTGAAAACGTAGCTACAAGGGAGTGAGTCTAGGAATTGTAGGTTTGTAACTTTCTAGTCTTTGCAAAACAGGATGGACATTGGAAGGCCAGACTAGATATCTGTTCTCTACCTGCCATTGAAAAACTATCTAATGTTCTCAGGAAATCTGGAAACAAGAGGAGGGGTGTTCGTCTTATTTGTCACATGAGGAAAATTGAAGTGATGATAAGGATATAGTGAACCTGAAGAGTCCCAGGGGTTTAACTAGGTGATGGGCTGAGCAAGAACTGTATTTTTTTTTCCCCGAGGGTTTCTCTGTGTAGCTTTGGAGCCTATCCTGGCACTCGCTCTGGAGACCAGGCTGTCCTCGAACTCACAGAGATCTGCCTGCCTCTGCCTCCCGAGTACTGGGATTAAAAGCATGCACCACCAATGCCCGGCAAGAACTGTATTTTATAGATAAGGATTAGAATGTGCAAAGATCCTGTGGTATAAGCACAGAGCCGAATGAAAAGGATGTTGCTGTCAGCGATACAGGAGAATTCAAAGCAAACCTGGGAGGTGCAAGGGGATGGGCAGACAGGCAAGTCTGAAGGTCTTGTTAGGATCTGGCCTTTGTCCTAAGAGGGATAGGAAACCAGACGTTCAAGGCCTGGGAGGGGCATGCTTAGGGGAGGTGTGCGTGGGACTTGGCCGCACATTTTGAAGAGGCCACTGTGCTTCCTGATTGCATGATTGCTGTTTTTACTGCAGTCTACAAACATGTTGCTGTCCCAAACTGTTCCTCCCTGGGTTTTGTGCATAATTCCCATGGGTTTTAGATCCAAGAAAAAGGATTTTGAAAAATCACAGCAGGTGGGAAGAATGGGAAGGTGTTAGTAGAGTTCGGTATTTATATAAATAAAGGCCTCTAGAGAAGCCGTTGCTTCTCTTCACACACGCTTTGCATGTTTTTCTGTCCTTTTCAGTGGTCCCAGTTAAATCTCAAAACATTCATGAGAACTATCATGCTGCTCACAATGCCAAGAAAGCTGCTTTAAAATATTTATGAATCTTGAGATTATTGATGCTTAACAGTCACAGTGGCAATGGGGTAAGATGTTCATGGACCCTGAGGGTGAGAGCATTTGCTTAGGCTAAACGACCCCCCACCCCCACCCCAGGGCTTCTCAGCAGTGAACCTCTTCTTAAGTCTTCTGTGTACTGGGCACACAGGTGGGGGATGGGGTCATCCATGTTGGCCTTGGGGTGGGTGGCTAGGCACAGAGAGTATGTCTGTGAGATTTTCCTCAGGGAACAGTGATTGGACAAATGACTTCCCATATCCCGAGAGCTGGAGCTGGTCTGTGGATGCAAGGTGTGAAACAGTAAGACATGGATGATACGGCTCACCCTGCACTTCTTCCTTTGGTTCCAGAAGGCTTTGGCTGGGAGACTCTGAGATATTGTGGCTCCCTTTCAGAGCATCTCCCCTACACATAGGGAGCACAGATTGGGGCAAATGGGCACTTAAAAAAGTATTGGATTTAGCTTTCTTAAGCAAACTTAATTGCTCAGTTGGGACAATCTTTGGGCACCTCTCTTTCTCTATCTACAGCTACTAGATAGGAGGAGAAAGCCCAGTCATTTCCATTTATATATTGGGAACTCTGAAAGAAATAAGAATTCAAACCGTGTGTGTGTGTGTGTGTGTGTGTGTGTGTGTGTGTGTGTGTGTGTGTGTGTTTTAAAGAAATCATGTGAAAACCTAAATGATTAGCTAAATATAACAGCAACGGGAGATAATCAGGCTCACAGAGGCTGAGGGAAGAGGTTGCCAGTGATGAGTGATGGCAGGAAAGGAGTTGGTGAAAGATGTTGGTGGTAGTGGTGGCAGCACAGGACCAGTCTTAGTATTAATTGGTAGTTTCAGTTTGGGAAGATGCCAAAGTCCTGGAGACAGACTGTGGTGACATTTACACAATAGTGTAGCATACTTAGTGCCACCGGGCTACACACTTTAAATGATTAAAATGCTAAATCTGATGCTATTTACGTTTTTTCCACCACAATTAAAAAAAAAAAGTCATCATGAACAGAGCACTGTTTTAATGAGGAGACACTAAGCTTGTGACTTTTAGTTCAGATGCTGTGCATATGTAGTTGTACTAAAAACAACCTGTTTCCTGAAAGCACATAGCTCACCCAGGCTCACGGGTGCTTTTCTCTTTTCCTGTGCTTTTTTGTGCATCCTGAGGCTGTCTCCATAGTGTGCTGGTCAGGAAGCAAATGACTCATGGAGCCTTTATGACAGATCTGTGAATCACGCACACACACACACACACACACACACACACACACACACACACACACACCACATGTGAGTCACCCATGCAGGCTTGTAAAACAGGCAATGATGTGATGCCAGAGAGATGTGCCTGGGGGCATACAAAAGGCAGCAGCCTGCTTATGACCAGTGCATTCTTGAACAGCCTCTCCCAGGGCTTAGTAATGAGCTGAAGCTGTGACTACAGCTCCTGATCCAGCCCTGTAATGCTCTCTCTGGCCCTCTTTAAGGACACCCTTACTGGCAGCTACAGGGTTGGTGACAATAAGTAGGGAACCATCTGGTGCCCACTAGGCTCCTGTGGGTAACACCTGTTTCAGGGCCCTCTTTCCCTCCTAACATGAGGGGCACTGGATTCAGTCACATGGAGACTTTTGTGCTAACAGTTTGCTTAACTGCCAGGCTGCCCTTACATTCTCCTGGGCATCTTGAGTCAAGGTGGCATTCACTCAGTTGTGTCGACAACTTGACTAAGAGATGAAAACTGAGTTTAGCCTTGGCTTCTCACTAGTTTTGTTTTGTTACCATAGTAAGATCCATAAGTGTTGTGGTTTCAGTTTCTTCATTTTTAAAGAGAAGGAGCTGTGCATAGGTTAGCACACAGCTCACAGAATGCTCTCTTTTGTCCAATACCTCAAACCCCAGCTCCCTGTACCCAAGACAGACAAGTTCTATTACCTACCTACTGCCTATGGTCCCTATTCTCAGCACTCTGCCTCTGAGCCCAGGGGATCATGGTCTTTCCCAGATTCCTCACACCACCATCTATTAATGGGGATTAAGCATCAGAGATAATGCCCACTTGCCATCTTAAGTGCCACAGTGTTGGTCCTCAACTCTGACTTGTTGTACAAATTTTCCTGGTATATCTATTTCTGTTCACCCGAAACAGGGAAGGCAATGATGGACCAAAGAAGTGACTCCATGCATGTCCTGCCTGGTGAACCAATGAGTTTATTAGGATCTCTTAGAGGAACATGGGTGACTTGGGCAGTTGTATCCCTGAAAAGCCCACCCCAGTGTGGGTGACGGCTGCATCACTGCAGTCCTCTGTCCAACTTTCAGGCAGCTATACTGCCTAAGTGTCCCCTGACAATTTCATATTGCATAATAACCACTGAAAGGGACCTCATGAATCTTGGGAGCCTTGCTCCTTTGTCTTTGTGGAATTTTCAACTCAGGGAAGATTGCTATGTGATAGACTATACATTATTGAGAACTTTTATAAAATACATCTGTCTGAGCAAACTGGGACTAATAATCCCTGAGGATACTGATCCAGTAACAATCATTAGGTATCCAGTTTTACTATATTCTTAGGACAAGAGATTAATAGATATATAAGAGGACAGTGCTACTGTACCACATAATTTTTCCATTTTATAACCTACATACTGCCCCCAAGGACAAGTAAAATTGAAATTAAAATTTTAGTTTATACCTTGTGGTGATATTGTAAAGATCCAATGGGATGCCATATACAACAGCCCCAGCTGATGCCTGGTGGGTGGGCAATGAAAAATTGTTTGAATATCTCCGGAAGGTTATGGAATATTATTCACAGAGTTCTATGGTCTTTGGAGGAAGAGTGAGCTCACATGTGGTTGGTTGGTTAGAACTCTGAATTTTCTAATGTGAAAAAATTATGCATACATGTGATGCCTGAAATATTTTCACGAGAAAATATTAAATGCTAAGTAAAAAGAGCAAACTTGGAAAGTCCTCTTGTCCTCTCTAACTCCAGGATTAAGTAGTCCATGACTTCGAGTTAAGTGTGACTGTCCTTATCCATCTTTCAGGAGCTTCCCATGACTCCTGGAAAACTACAGTGTTCTGTGCCTTAGTTCCCCCGTCTGTAAATGGGGATGATAATATCAGATTATTATAAAATTATATTCGTATTTCCATGTTTAAAATGGTACCTGTCACTTTCACATGGTTAAACTGACAATAACTTTTTTTTTTCCCTAGGGCTGGAAATTCAACTCAGGTCATCCTGAGGGCTGGGCAAGTGCTCTGCCCCTGAGCTATACACTCGGCCTTCCACAGTAATTCATAGAAAGACTTGTTTCCTACCAAATTCGTGTTGATTATGTAGTGTTTGTTTAAAAAGCCCTTTGTCTTCATTTGTGTTGAATATGGGGGCAATGTAAGAGACAGTACTACCTCCCCTGAAGTCAAGTGTGAGGAAGAGGCTAGTTGGAAAACATGTACATCTATTACTGACTACGTGTCAGGTGATGAATGGTGGACTCGGGGACCCATGTCTGGAAACTTTCGATTCCCTTCTATGTCTCAGTTTCTCTCCCAGAAAGCTAGGTCTCATATTATCCTTTAACAGGAGGTGTTCAGTAGAATTGTTCCCCAAGTCATGGGTGGGCAGCCGGTGACATCTTGAGTGTTAACCTCGTGGCTGAAAAGCTAAGATCGTGACCTTGTCTCCTACCTCTTTCCTGACTGCTGAGGGAAGGTGGGAGAAAAGAGAGTTGGCATCTTGCCTCTAGAAGAATTTTGATTAAGGATAAACATCTTCCAAGATGCCATGAAGCTGAAGTCACATGAATGCTAAGTGATTTCTTGGCATCAAAAAAATCAATCTCTTTTATGTCAGTCCTAAAAAAATAAACACTTTTCCCTTTTTCGATACCAGAAATAGCCAGAGAGGCTTCAGCTATTATAGCAAAAGCTTTTAAAATAATTACTTCTAGAATACGATAATATTAATGATTAGCTTTGTGTGAACATTGAAAAGATAAGTAGTTAAATACTGGGAATAATAAACCTTGGAAGTGTCACTGTGTAATAAGTTTGCCCTTTAAAAGTATCATTTTTCAATGATTTTTTTTTTTCTCACAATGAATTGTTCAGGAAAAGTTAAATTCTTCACTAAATAATCCCTTTTCTATGATTAAGGTGACTTCTTGAAATGATGTTTGATTTTTCATAACCTACAGTCAGAGCCTTTGGGATCAAAATGCTTAAAGTCCTTTCGTGATTGTTTGTTTGTAGTGTGCTGTGTGCTGTATATCACGAGGTCTTATTAATTAACTCTCAAGTGTCTCTGTGGGGTGGTTATGCCACTGTTTTGGAGATGAAGAAACTAAGGCTTAAAGAAGTTGAGTCGAGGCTGGGGTTACCTGAGAGTACCTGTTGCTCAAAATATGAGGACCTGAGTTCGGATCCCAGGACCTATGGAAAACAATGGATGTGGAGACTCATGTTTATAACCCTAGTTCTGGGAAGGTGGAGACAGGTAGATTCCTGGACCTCATTGGCCAGCCAGTCTAGCCTAATTAGTGAGTTCCGGGTTCAGTGAAATAGCCGGTCTCAAACAACAACAACAACAACAACAACAACAACAACAACAACAAAACAAAACAAAAAAACAAAAAAGAGACACTAACATTGACAGCTGGTCACCTCAAGCATAAATGCACGCATGCAGTTTAATTCTATTGGTCAATAGAATTCAACACAGAAGTCAAAAACCTGAGATTGAAGGTCCATTTGCCTATTTAGGAGCCCAAGTTTCTGGCAAGTTATCCCAAGGACCAGAGAAGCATGTTATAATGAGACTAATTACTCCAGGAGTCAGTATTTATCAGCGGCCAAAAAGCCCCGGATCCTCAGAGGTATGTGTAGCTCAAGAATGCGCATGTGTGAAACAAAGAAGGAAGCTCTGGGTGGGAGGGTGGGGATCTGATGAGCCTCACAAAATGTAATTCTATTGGAAAAAGCTGTCTGTCCAGGTCAGATGCCTTTGCCTGGGCCCAGATCAGCTGGCAGAGGGGAAAGGCAGCTAGGCAGTTCCCCTGGGCAAACAGTTGGCAGTCTGGAGGGCTCTGGAAAGCGCACTCGCGGTCAGTTGGGAATGTGGGTTTTATAATTAAATTAAGGATAAAGGAAGCTACAAGAAAATAGTGACTCAGAATTGAAGTTCTACCTGAGAACTTCTACTCTTATTACTGCAGTGATAAAATAAATGGCAGAGATTTTTAAAGAGCAAAGACCAGATCTTTGCTTGTCATTCTATGGCCAGTTATCAGGTAACAAATGAAAACCCCGCATGTGTGTTACCTCTCTTCCCACATACATGTATACACATGTATATGAATGCAGCAAAGTTAACTGTAGACCTGATACGATTCCACCCCTTCACTCCACGCCTCCTAAAAGCAGTCATTCTCCAGTCGTGTCTGACAATGATCACATCTGAGAGCAGTTTTTGTTTTGCTTTTTATTTTTAGAGACTGGGTTTCTCTGTGTAGCCTTGGCTGTCCTGGAACTTACTCTGTAGACAAGGCTGACCTTGAACTCAGATCTGCCTGCTTCTGCCTCCTGAGTGCTGGGACTAAAGGCGAACACCACCGCTGTCCGGCACATCTGGGAGTTTTAACATTGATCACAAATAAAATTCCAGTTTCCAATAGTCTATATTGCAATTTCTCAATCCTCCCAGTAATTCCATTTATTTATTTGCTTGAGACACAGTCTCTTTATGTGCCTTTGGCCAGCCTGGAACAAACAAGGCTGGCCTCAGATTTCCAAGTTTAGGGATGAAAGGTATGCACCACTACACCTGACTATTAATTCATTTATTTTTGAGACAGTATCTCATAATGTAGCCTTGGATGATTTTGAACTCAAGCTCCTCCTGCCTCAGTCTTCTGAGTGCTGTAGTTACAGGATATCACCACCACACCTTAGCTTAATGATGCAGCTTAATTAAAAATTAGTTTCAGATCCAGGCTCCAGCCAAGTTTCATGCACTGCAGCTTTTCTTAGGCCTGTTCAGTATCTCATAATCTGGGGTACTCCTACTGAACTTTTTTTTCCCACTGATATTTGTAAAGTGTCCAAATAAGAGATACTTCATGATAACAATATGCTATATTTTAAAAGTTGTGAGATAGTATACTTTAAGTGTTCTCAAAACAAAAATGATGAATATGTGTGATATAACATGTTAATTGGTTTAATTTAGCCATGCCATTGTGAACATACTGTATTCTGTATCATAATTGTGCATGACTTTATTTATGAACTAAATAAATGAATGGGAAAAAATGCTTTGGGTGTTAAAACACTACACTTTGTTATTCAGGGTTCTGAGGGATGAACAAGTATGCTGACCAACTCCAAATTACACTTACAATGCAGCTAGATTTATGCTGGTGAAGCAACATGTACATATGTTCAGACATGGTCTACTGGGACACTTTCTTAACTGTGCCCTACAAATAACAACTGGATCCTAGACTTGCAACCAAATTTTGTAGAATCCAACATTAGCCCCCACAGGAATAAAACCTTCTGTTTCTCACTGTATCTTTTGATATCCTAGCAATATTCAAAAAATGAGAGCCTTTAGAAGCTTAATGTTTTGCGATTGCTGAAGAGAAAGAGATACAATGGGATAACAACCCAACTTCAGTCTGCTCCAGGTCAAAATGATCTGATCTTGCTTCTTCTGAACTCTCTCCAGAAAGAGAAAGGCACACCCAGGAGAAAAAAAAAAGAGAGAGAGAGAGATACTTCAATTTGAACTCTACTGATTGTTCCACAACAGGACCCAGTTAGTAATTCAGGTGATCTGCTGGGACTCTTAAAATGTATGTGTTATTTATAAGTGTATGCAAACATACATCTAGCAGTATATTTTTTAAGACTTATTTATTATGTATACAGTGTTCTGTCTGCATCTATCCCTGCACACCAGAAGAGGGCACAAGATCTCATTACAGATGGTTATGAGCCACCATGTGGTTGCTGGGAATTGAGCTCAGGACCTCTAGAAGAGCAGGCAGTGCTCTTAATCTCTGAGCCATCTCTCCAGTCCTGTATAGCAGTATATTTTATGTGTTATAAAAGTCTTAGAATTAGATGATTAGAGCTAGGAGTAGTGGTGCACAACTTTAATCCCAGTACTTGGGAGGCAGAGGCATACGGATCACTGTGTGGTCAGCCAGGTCTACATATACATAGTGAGTTCCAGGACAGCTAGTTACATATTGAGACACTGTCTTGAAAGCAACAACAAACAAACAAAAGAATTAAAGGATTAGAAAATTAAGTTTTTTTTTAATTAAAAAAGTGCTTATTTTGTATGTATGGGTGCTTGCCTGCATGTAAGCCTTTGTACCATTCTCATGCCTAGTACCCATAGAGTCCAGAAGAGAGCATGGGACCCCTGAACTGGGGTTACAGAGATTCTGAGCTCCTGTGTGGGTGTTGGAAAGCCAACCTGGTTCCCTGGTGAGCAGCCCTCTTAAGCACTGGGCCACATCTCCAGCCCCTATTTTTTTTTTTCTTGTTGTTTTTCAAGACAGGGTTTCTTTGTATAGCCCTGACTGTCCTGGAACTAACTCGCTCTGTAGACCAGGTTGGCCTCGAACTCACAGAGATCCCCCTGTCTCTTGCCTCCTGAGTGCTGGGATCAAAGGAGCTCACCACCACTGCCCGGCTCCTAGAGATTCCTTTTAAAGTAGAAAATATCCAAGTTCTTCTGCTCCTGTCCCTAAGGAACACTAAGGATAGGGTTTTGTGTTTCTGTCCTGAAAAGCATTTTTTTTTTTTTTAAGCAAAAATTCCAGTCTGTCTGTCTCCACTCTAACAAAGGAGTGGCACCATGAAAGGCATGTTGTCCTCTGTGGTTGGGTGAGGGCAAACTCCTAGGCTTCAGTGTGTCTTCCAGTTCCCTGGGCTGGACAGGCTCATCTCAGTTCTGCTGCTTCCTTAGCCTCTTAACGAAGCCTCCTTGGGCTTGCATAAGACTTGGCCTTACCGTGCTTAACACTGACCAAGGTCAGTATACAGGGAGCTGCTGCCACTGGCTCATCTAATCAAATGTTTCCTTTATTGGATTGATTGGGGAAAATTGGTGGTTGATTAACTCTGGGAAGCTTTTAACAAGTTCCAATTTAGTAATTTGAGTCTAAACTCAGGAATGAAGCCTTCTGCTAAAGATGAAGGTTAAGACAGCCCCCTACTTAAAGTCTAGCATTTAAAAATTTCATATAATTTACAATCTGTCATTTGGGGATGTTTAATCTATCTCGATGATGTCCAACTATCACTACTATTTAATTGCAAAGTGTCCCCACTGGCCATCACTCATTCTTTCTGTGCTCGGTGCTTGTTACAAATCTGCTGTCTGCCTCTACAGATCTGACAGTTCGGATGTTTCATGACATCACCCAACGTGTGACTTTTTGTGGCTTCTTTCACTTCGCATGAACTTTTATAAAATTAAAAATATATTATTGTGTGTATGGTGTGTGTTTATGGGGGGTGTCAGACAACAGCTGTGTGAAGTCATTTTCTCCTTCCACCTTTATACGAATTTGATTCTGAGGGTTGAACTTAGCTTCTCAGGCTTTTGTCTCCCCCAGCACAAAACCTCTGAGATTCATCCATAACATTGGCTAGATGGAGCCTTACTGCTCTTTATGGTGGGATAATATTCAATCTATGAGTAATTACAATAAAAAATGCACATATCAATGGATGGCTCATTTGCAAAATGAGCTGCAAACCTTGGATGAAGGGAGCCTCCTGCATGGAATTTTTAAAAACTGCAACAATCAAACTACATCAGTGGTTTCCTTCCATCCACAGTTTAGCATCAGGCCCCTGACAATAGTATTTTGAAAGCTAAAAAGCAGAATGACTTCTTGACCAGAAAAAAATGTAGTCTCTAAGGTTTGTGACAACAGTGACCTGTCTTCTTATGACATCCACCCTCCTACACAGCCACTCAAGACTGGTAAGTCCCAGAGCTCCAAGCCACTGAGTGGCTCAACCAAGAGGGATTGTTGATGCCACACCCACAGGGCAGTTCAATGACGGCTACCAGGCTCCACCACCCCAGAGAGAGGCTTCCCTGGACTTCTGATGTGCTTATTGCCCACAAACCCCCAGGACATTCCTTTTCTTTGAACAAATAATTTAGGATTGCTGTCATCAATATGGCTCTGCCTGCTGCTTGCTTCAGCCTGACTGTGTGTATGTGTGTGTCTGCAATCGCCTAGACAGGGATTAGCAAGAAACTGTTTAAGAATTCATTTGATGGTTAATGATGGAAAATCCCAGGATTTAAAAGGAGCAGGGAGTGGGGGGGGGGAGGTGGAGAGAGGGGACTGACTGGTTTTCCAGAGATATGCAAAATCCTTCACCTTCTCTGTAATTAAGGTCCTGAGCCTTAATGAGGGGCAGGGAGGGAAGTAGAAGCTCTGAGTGCAGGAAGATAGTGTCACATCGCTGATCCTTTGGTGACACCAGGCATTGTTTAAGCAAAGAAATCTGATGACAAATAGCCAATTTCCCTGCCCCCTTCCCAAGCCTGTCTCAGGCTTTTCCATACTCTGCACTTTGCAGATCTCAATAAGAAAGGCTGATGCCAGCCAGGGAGTGAGCGGAGATGAGTTCAGGAATAGGGATGCTGTAAATAGAGGGACTTCCAGTTTGTCCTCCATATTTCCCCTTCTAAGTCCAGATGGCCATAGAGTGTCTTTTATCATTTATCCACACTGTCCTTCTCTGTTTTTCTTCTGATTCTTCTCAAAAGCCTGGCAGCTGTCTCTTCAGTTGTGCTTTCTTCTTTCAGCATGGACCCTACCGACCATCCTCCTAAGGCCTCTGTCAAGGCCATCCAGGGCAGGAAGAGGGCAGCATCTTGCTTTGAAGGTCTGGCACAGCATAACAATCAACGCATGTTTTTGAGACCCACTTGAGGATATGGGTGTGGTGGGAGGGATCAAGAGTTTGGCCTGTCCCAGGGGATATTAGTCACCCAAATTATGTCTCAGGATTGAAAAAATATTCGACAAGTTCATACATGGGGAGTAGCGGTCAGACTGGGCCACTCCTTGTTGAAACTTGAGGTTTGGAATTCTGATTTGCCTTCTTTAAGCATTTTCTTCCCTTAAATGAATAACGCCTTCAAGAAGCAAGCCAGAAACTTTTGGGAATACAATTTCCTTAGTAAGCAGGCATAGCAATGATATACACATATATGTAAATGCCATAATGAAATTCATTATATTTTTGTCTGACAATTTTAAAAACTAATAAAAATTGGTTTTAAAAAGAAAGGAGAGAATGAAGAGTAAAAGGCAGGCGTGATTAAAATAGTTGTGAACCAACCCCTCTCTCACATCACCTCACACCATCTATGCATAGGTGGACTGCTGAGCGGGTCCATATATTCAGGACAGACTGTACAAAACTTCAAAGGAAAAGAAAAGCAAAGTCAAGGAAACAGAAGGAGTCGAGGGGCTCGAGTGTGAGACTCCAGATTTTGAAAAGTTGTATCTGTTAGTGGAACAAGTTCCTGGACTCATTAGAGGGTATGGGTAAGTCAGAGGCACCCGAGGGCCCACCAGGAAAGACTGGGGTTGCCAGGATCTTCACCACATTCCAGTCAAGAAAAGGTCTCCTTGAGTGCTTAAGAGGCAGAAACAGGGGATCCCTGGAGTTTTCTGGCTAACCAGTCTAGCTGAATCCTGAGCTCCAGTGACCTAGCCTACACACACACACACACACACACACACACACACACACACACACACACACACACACACTCGTGCATATGCACACAAATGCACGAACTCTAACACATATGCACAACTACCAAGAAAGCAAATTTTAACAGTTTCTATCAGCACATACAAAGAAAATGCTAAGCACTTCAAAATATATACCTATGTCCAAACATCGCATGGTGCCTGACAAACATGTACAATTATTTTCTGTGAATTAAACCTCGTACAAAAAAAAAAAATAGTCTCGAAGGTTTCCATGACATTTCACATCTTAAATCAGGAAGGAACATGCAACGAAGTATAAGGGCACATGTATGAATGAAAATGCCGTAATGAAACTCGTTGCTTTGGATGCTAACTTTAAATGTTAACTTAAAAATAAAATGAAATAAAATCAGATGAAAGAAAAAACGTTTGCATTTCCCAGGAGTCTGGCAGGTGGCCCAGGGAGGAGGTTCTCAGTTCTGTCTCCTTGTGGAGACCTGGAAGCTGCACAGTAGGCAACCCTCTTGTGCGTGTGTGTGTGTGTGTGTGTGTGTGTGTGTTGTCATGCTTCCCAGTGCACTAAGACTGGCTGCTGCTGCTTCTGTGTGTGAGTCTGTGTAGGGGTGTTGTCACTTCCTATACACGCTTCCCAGTGCACTGAAGACTGGCTGCCTCTGCTTCTGTCCTGAAGGTCAAATCCCCACAGAGCAGGCTGGCCTAAGAAGCAACGGGTGGCGAGTCTGACTGTAGGAACCTGTTCTGTGGGTCACGGTTAGCCCCAGTCCTTCTCTGAGGTCAGGCTGACCCCGTGGGTCTGTCCAGCCAAAGTTCACGCCTATGCCTCCATATACAGCAGCTGTAGCCTACCCCACCCAGGGGACGCTAGCTCAGGGTGTTCTTTGGTGGTCGAGTCTGGTGTTTCCACAAGCTGCTTTGTGCCAATCCTACACCCACCCAGCCTTCCAATTTTCAGGTTTGTAAAAAGAAAACAACCCGCAAAAAAAGTTTGGTTGATGCAGAATCCTAAAAATGACAAGGGGTAAGAACTGTGCTCCCCAAACACATTCAAGCCCCAGGAGTGAATCCACATCTACATGGTGGGTAACTGTTTTAATGTCACAAAATCCGGAGGATGCTCCCCTTCACCTTGTTGCAAGTGAAGCCGGGATGGTGAGCACTGTCAGATCCTTTCACTCTTGGCTAAGCATCCTGCTGTGGGCTTCCCTTTCTCTCGGCTCAGGCCTGCCCCGCCCCCACCTCAAAGCCTTCCCAGGTCTTTGTATCCGCCGAGAAAGGAGGAGCTGGAATTAGATTGTGTGGGAGGTCAGCAAAAAGCGGGAGAGGAGCCCCAGTGGACAGAATTTTCCTAAGTGACTTTGCAGGCTCTTGGTAGCCCCTGCCCCCACAGGTCTCCCGTCCACATTTCACGGCTGTGACAGTACAGTGACAATAGAATCGAAGCGACTTATAGTAGGGGCCGGGGCGCCGCTATGGTAAAGGGCTTGCCCAGCTTGTGGGAGGCCCTGGGCTGGATCATTATTGTTCTTGGTGGGAAGGAATGACCTTACAGGTTATTCCCAGGCCTTCCCCTCTCCCATTAGCTCAACTGGACATTCCGTTGGGAAGAAACCATCTCCAAAATGGATGAGAAGATCTTGTCTCAGAATTACCATTTGAGGCGCAACAAGGAAGACTGCTCCTGAGCTTACAGATACCTGAAAGTACTTTCTCTCAGTGATGGCTATGTTGCTGGGGGTGATGGTGGTGGTGGTGGTGGTATTTCAGTCAAACAAAATTCCCCGGGTGTCTGCTGGGGGTGCACTAGTGAGCCAGAGTCCTGCTTTTACAGAATGTCACCCAGCGCCCTTGTCTCCAAACTTTAGTCACTGTACACTCATATAGGAGGGAAATTGAGCTGCCCTGCCCTTTTATGTACTGATACATTATATGATATATTTCTATATTCTATATGCATATAAATTAAATTATTTATGAGTGTTAGATGAGATTAATCAGATATGTTTTTTAAAAGTTGAGGATTGTGCAAATCCTGTCACTGCCTTCAGATCTAGACCCCATGGGTCAGCTCAGTGCGCTTGCCTGAGAGCCCTCAAGACCATCTTTTTTAGGAAATGGGTCCTGAGGATACATGAAGCCCTAGGAGTGAGACCTGTCTGCAAAAGGAGCAGGAAAAGGCTGGTTTTTTGCTTACTGGGCTTCTAACATGAAGAAGAAAGCACCTCTAAGGTGTATAACTCTCCAAGAGCAGGAATGATGTCAGGAGTTTGGGGTGCAGCTACTTTCACCACGTCAGATGCTCAGCTGTGACAAGCAGCAGTGTTAGAGAGAAGCAGGGAGGCTTAAACATTATCTTGGCAAAAATAAACAAAAAACAACAACAATAAAACAAAACAAACGCAAAAAAGACAACCCACAACCAAACTTTAAAGCTGATGACAAAATTGCTGCTCCAATAAGAAGAGCAATCGATTTAGGGAGCAGTTGAAGAGTGTTCAGGAGTGACTTGGGATGTATGTGCAACCAAGGCTGGACAAGCATCCCTCGAAGTCTGTGCGGTTCCAGACTCCAGCCCCTTCCCAGCTAAGCCACCATCTTTTGTGCAAAATGGCAAGCTACAAAGCTATGACTCAGTGTATGTTCATCTGTGTGGTGGTGGGCCAAGACCTGGAATGAGTTAAAGGGACAGAAATTAGAGAGGAAAGTGCTTTGTTGTGTCTGAAGATGAATCAAGACAAAGGTCAGAGAAGTCACTTTTATTTTTATTCATTTTTAATAAATAAATTGATACCGTGATTTTTTTTTTCTTTTGTCGTTGTTGATTCAGGAAGCTGGTTGATTTGGCAAAGCTTATGGGTATTAACAGAAACCAATTGCTGTTTTAGTTCAAGTAATAAATAGCGCACTTCTAAACATAGAGTGAAATATATTTTAAAAATAGCTGTGGAATAGAAGGTCAAAATGAAAGTAGGGTAAGGTGATTTCTGTGCAGCTCTACATTCTCCGTTTAGTAGTCTGGCTTTTGGGCCCCAAATAGGATTTTTGCTCAATAGTAACTTTTTCTTTTTTCTGTTTTGTTTTGTTTTGGGGATAAGATTTCTTTGCGTAACAGTCTTGGCTCTCTTGGAACTTGCTCTGTAGACCAGGCTGGCCTCAAACTTATAGAGCTATGCCTGTCTCAGCCTCCCAGGTGCTGGGATTAAAGGTGTGTACCATCACACCTGACAGATCACAAATTCCTGTTTAACTCTTGAGTTAAAATCACTGTGGGCCAGTTAAATGTGAAGAGCCTTCCAACCCTGTACATGCGGATAGCATAGATGCTGCTGATCTCTGGCTGTGTTGATAACAGTGGTTCCCAACTAACTGGGGGCTCACAGCTCCCTTTACTCTGTCTCTGTCTCACCCTGTTCGGGCCCAGGCTTACTGTCACAAAAAAAAAAAAAAAAATCAGTGTGTAGTTTTTGTTGTTTTTGGTTTTTTGTTTTGTTTTTGTTTTTCAAGATAGGGTCTCTCTGTGTATCTCTGGCTGTCCTGGAACTTGCCCGGTAGAACAGGCTGGCTTTTAACTCACAGAGATCCACCTGTGTGTGCCTCCTGAGTGCCACCACTGGGGGACTTCAGTGTGTAGTTTTAAGGAGACTCAAGGACTCTTGCCTTAAGCCCTGGTTTTCTCCCTATAAATCATGGTGAGCGGAGACAAGAAGCTCAGGCTGATGGCTGGTGGTGATGTTCCCTGTGATGGACAGTCCCAACTATGGCAGTGGAAGTGGCCTGTTTATATCTAGTCCCCTGAAGTACTGGATTTGCTGGGGCAGGTTTCCTAGTCAAGAGGAATTTTGCATCAGCAGGAATTTATTTATTCACTGTGGTGGTTTGAATAAGAATGTCCCCATAGGCTTATATATTTGAATGCTTAGTCGTCAAGGAGTCCCACTGTTTGAAAAAGATGAGGAGGTGTGGCCTTATTGGAGCAGGTGAGGCTTTGTTAGAGGAAGTGAGTCGCTGGGGTTGGGCTTTGAGGTTTCAAAAGCCCAAGTCAGGCCCAGTGGCTCTCTCTCTCTTTCTGCTCCTGAGGATCTGGAGGTAGAACTCCAGCTCCTTCTCCAGTACCATGTCTGCCTGCATGCTGCCATGCTTCCCACCATGATAATAAAGAACTGAACTTCTGAAACTATAAGCCAACCCCAACTAAATGCTTTCTTTTTATTGGAGTTTCCATGGTCGTGGTGTCTTCACACACTAGAACAGTGACCAAGACATTTATTTATTCACTGGGGCCAGAGATATGTGGGGACCAGAAGAAAACTTGTGGGAGCTGTTTTGCTTTTTCCACCACATGGGTCCCTGGGATCGAAATCAGATCATGAGGTTGGTGGCAGGTGCCTTAACTGGCTGAGCCATCTCCCTGGCCCCAGTCAGATGGTTTTTAATAACTATAGTATCCTTCGTAGAATGTAAGTGAGAATAGTCACAGTACCAGTTGCCCTCTAGGTACCCAGAATCCTCTGCTTTTGTGCCCAAAGCAAAACAAACCCTGCCAGGACCAACACTTTGCCTTCCTCCCAGGGGTCCTTTGGTATTACCGTTTTTCAATGATACATTCTCCTCATTAGTTCTTAATGACCCAAGGGAGCATCTGTATTGAGTTTCTCCTTCCAGGTAGACATAGGCATCAGGAAACAAAGAGGACTTAAAAATACTTAGCTCAAACAACATTTAGTGGCAAAGTCCTCTTGGACAGGCAGAGTGGTGGGGGCAGGAGCCAGCAGCAGAGTTAGGGGACAGATCCTTAAACTCTTGAACCTTTGGAATGGAAGACAGATGTTAAATCTCAATATTCCACTCAAGGATGAAATATGATACCTTTTCGAAGGGTGAACTGGAAGGTGCTGGCAGACGCCAGTTCTTTTCTGGAAGTTATGGGTTGAGAGTGACAGCTCTGCTTCCAATCCCAGCTCTGCATTTTGCTAGCAGCAGGGATAGAAGAACCGAGGGCTCCTTAATGAGGGCTTTCGCCTGAGTGCCCTATGTAGTATCAACATCTCAACACCATCAGGGAAATCATGGTTCTGGGAAACCATCTTACCTTCTCCAGCCCAGTTTCCCTCATCTGTAAAATGATCATTCTGACCTCACAGTGTTGTATTGTGGAACCAAATGAAATAACATGTACTATGTATTTTATAAACTCCACCATGCATACTTCCTCCCTATATGCTAAAATGTTCTCTGAAATTGGGATGGCATCCGGACAGCATCTAGGTTACGGGCCTGAGCTTTAGATTATTTGGTAAAAAGAAAGGTAGAAATCATGTAAATATAGTACTCAATGAAATTCTCCCTCCCAAAATTAAAAAGAGAGTACAAGCTATGTATTAAAAATTAGGCAACAACATATTGTTTAGATGAAGAATCAACAAAATTAACCATTTTTAAAAGGACACAAACAATATAAATATTGTAAATACTCCCTCTCCCAAATATTTCATGATATTTTAAAGATTAACTGTGTAGCTAGGTGGTGGTGGCGCATCTTTAATCCCAGCAGAGGCAGAGACAGGTGGATCTCTGTGAGTTCAAGGCCAGCTTGATTTACAGAGTGAGTTCCAGAATAGTTACACAGAGAAACCCTGTCTTGAAAAAAAAATTTTAACTGTGTGACCCCCTTCTGTAATGTCTCTGAACTAATTTTCTTTGGTCAAAGCTGGCTCTACAATAATGAATTTATTATGTCAATTTTCTATCAAGAGAATAGTTAGACTACTCAGCTATCTCTATGGTTGATGGAAAGTTGTATTTTCCTATTGATAATTTATAAAAGTGTTTTCCAACTTCATCACTTATTTTTGACAATGTCATAGAAATTGCCAGGATGGTTGCTAAGTTTGGAGAAATCGTTATGAAGTTTCTCTTATATGTGAGCTATGAGGTTTGGGGGGATTTTCCCACAGACTTTTGGACTCAAATCTTGTTCCTTTTCTCCTACCCTGTCACATTCTTCCCATGAGCTCAATGGGGCATGTTTCTATTCTTAGATACAACCTCCAGCCCCACACTTGAGGGGCTGGCTGCAGGGGAGTTAGTGTGATGGAGGGTAGAAAACAAGAAGTCATTTTTATACTAGAATGACGAGAAGTGGCTTCAGGGCAGACATGACTGTGACCACATGAATATATCCCCAAGATAGACTAAATGTGTTTCCCCATCAACTTCCCCTTAATAAGATCTCCAGTTTTGCCTATAGTCTCTCCAGTGCCATTGAACACAGGCCGAAGGGGAAGTCAGAGTAGAAAGAGACAGAGATCCAGCAGATAGAGCTAAAATATTTTCTGCCAGTTTCACAAAAAGACAGTCATGTGACTGCACTGGAGGGGCCCCTCCTGGAACCCTGGAAGGGCCCATGCAAACAAGGGGCCTTGAGCCTTAAGCTCTCTCAGTTTCACAGGCAATGCACTGTGGTGGGCACTTTTAATTGGCTGGTAATACGTTTGTTTTTATGGAAAGTAAAATAATGAACGGGTTACAACTGACAGCAACTCAGAGTTGACACAAGTCATGGCAAGCGCCACACATAATACCAGAGGCTTAGTAATTGGAGGTAAAAACCTACAATCTGCGGCTCCTTCAGTGGCAGGGACAGTGCCCTTCAAGCATGCTATTGAAAAATCAGCACTCTATAAATTGATATGCCATTAGTTTGCCTATACAATTTTTACATTGCTGTTTTTGAATTCATGGATCTTAGTTCAAGGTCAATAGAAAGTGATTGATGGGTAACCAGTGAATACCCAGGGACAGAAGATGTGATTTTGCTTGGTCAGTGGTCGATGATAATGTACTTGCTTCCAGCTAATCACAAATAAGGCAAGCCAGGAGGCAGGAAAGAAAAAAGCAAAAAAGACCACCACCGCAAAATGAATGACAGACACTGTATTGAGGATGCTGAGTTCTGTGGTGCAACAGAGAAATTTCCAGAATAAGCCCCTTGTTACCCATCAACTCCCTGCAGGGACTGTGCAACCTGGGCTCCAGACCAGTGGCAGAGCCCAGTGAAGGTCATCCTATCCCATCATCCTTCCTGCCCTATCTTCTTCCTTTCCCCCTGTCTTGCTTGCATTTTCTAGACAGCTTACATGTCACTTTTTGCAATAGCAAAACGGTTCCATAACTTGTTGCTTGTTAATGGCATTGGACCTTCCACTTCCAAGGCTATTCCTGTATTTAAACATCAGGACCCTGGGTGCTTGAAATACAACCCTGCAAAGCTGATTTCCCATCCATCAACCAAGGAGGCCTATGCATTTCCTTCCTCAGCCCCAATTTAGATTTGTTGTAATCTTGGAGGCCCATACATGTTTCACTTGGGATGTTGTGGATCCTACTAGTAAAACTTACAGCTGCTTTTGTCTCCCACCATGGGTCAAGCTGTATTTCAGAGAAGGCTTGAGTACAGTGGTGCTATTTTATGAACAAATAACAGAGATTGTGAATAGTTAAAATGCATTCGAGAGTAAGCAGGGAATTGACCTAAATAATGATGTGTAATGAAAAAGGAAGCCTGTTTCAATAGCTGCCGGGGGCATTGGTGTGTCTGTAATCTGATTCTGTAACAATCATTGTCCCTAAAGTCATTTGGATGCGACATTGTTTTGAGTATCATGATTTCCTGTTTAGAAGGCAGATACCTTCTGATGTGTCCCCAACAGTGTGTGCCTGGAAATGACTTTCACCAATTGCATTAGCTCTTATTCCTTTGGTCTCTATGTGGTTCACCAGACAGGAACCAGACTGCTCCAGTGTGCACCCCAGATAGCATGGGCATTGGGGACAAAGTATTTAAAATGTTCTTATGGAGTTGTGCATTGTGGAGGAGTTTAGTAAAGGCATGTGATGCTGCTGAGGATTTGGTGTGGGTGTATTTTCCATACTGGTCAGTCTCCTCTTAGTGCCCCTTTGCTCTGTGTGAATCTGCCAGGAGTGTTACACATGCCAAGACTGCATTTAAAGGATGTATGTCATTGGCCTGGGGAAATTCCCAGGAGAGACGTGTTTTTCTCAGCATCTGTCAGAATGGGTACTGTTGTACAGCTGTACAAGTCAAATGGGGATTTAAAAATACCTGCTTCTCTGGAGTCAGGGTCAGCCTTTCTATTTGAATTGGACCTTTAAGGGGTATAGGAGAGTGGGCATGGTGGTACATGCCTACTGTCCTAGCATTCAAAGATCTGAGGCAGGAGAATTGTCATGAGTTTATGACCATCCTGGGTTACACAACATTCCAAGCCAGCAATGGCTACATAGCAAGTTCCTGTCATGAACAAACAAATTCTCCACAGAAAAAACAAAATACTAAGAAAAAAAGTGGGAGGGGGGACAGTGAGTGTCGTGGGCCTTGCCATGCAGCCCAGACTGGTTCAGAACTCCTGGTGATTCTCCTGCTTCAGCCTTCTAAATGCTGGGATTAAAGGCAAATGCCACAACACTTGGATCCTCTCCCTTTTCTTAAATAGAAAAGGGAAGCTTTGGAAAACAAATGGTAAAAGATAGACCTGGCAATACAAGCCAGCCTCTTCCAATGTCATGTCCCTTCAGACACACCGAAGAAAAAGAAGAGCAAATCGCCGAAGAGTCAGCCTACAAGAGTGCAGAGCCACAGGGAAGGAACAAGGCCCCCAGGGAGTAGATACACAGGGTTCATTTGACAAACCCTTGAGTAGCTTAGATATCACTGTCCCCTCCCATCTGAGGAAGATGGGGTCTTGCAGCAGAACAACAAATTCACAAGTTTAATTTCTCTTCTCTTCCATAAGATCTCATGATGTGAAACCATTTTAATGAAATTATTGCTGCATTTCAGGAGCTCATTACTCTGGGCCAGAAGGCTGGGAAATACCCAGGCCCCTAAGGATGTGTGCAGGGACTTGTTGACTCACGAGGCTTTGGTAGCTATCAACGGAAGCTGAATTCTTCATCCCTCAGGTCATGCTTGTCAAGCTTGAAGCATAGAAGCCAATGGGGCTGTCGGATGGAAGCCACAGCCTCAAGTGACTGTGCCCAGGTGCCCCCAGGGAGACCCCATGCTTCAGGTTGCTCTGTGTGAGCTCAGAGTGCAGAGTCTCTTGTCTGGGGCCATGAGAGATGCAGATTGGGATTGGAATGCAACAGTTTAGAATAGATGAGACTTTGTGTCTCTGGATCTGATTGAGCCCAAGGTGTCCATAGGGAGGCAACCACTGTGCTCATCTCCAATATATATATATATATATATATATATATGTATGTATGTATGTATATATGATAACTGTCAGCATCTGAAGTTTCCTAACACATAGGAATGATTGATGTTTGATGAGGTAGAAATGCCAATTACTCTGATTTGATCAGATGCATGGCATGCATGTATCAAATTAGCATAATGCACCCCATAAATGTGTACAAATATTTGTATTAATTAAAAGTAAAGAGTTCTCACCCATAAATGAGTGGATCCCTTGCTGTGCCTCACCTTCCTCTCTAGAGGGCAATGATAGCAGCTAGCAAATTTGCTATCACTGGAGACTAAAGCCCAAGGGTGTGGATTGGATCAGCCTTGTCCCCAAACCTGTGCCCCTTGAACTTCTAGGACTCCAACAAACTACTTTTTTTTTTTTTAATTATTAGTGCTTCAGCTGACAAGTAGGAGTCACAGTGCTGACTCTGGACGTTTGCTTGCTTGGAAAACTAGATGAAATGAGGCACACGATACGCCCTTACCATCCCTAGCCAAAGGGAGGCATGCTCTTTTTGGCTATGGGGAAATAACACTGGAGTATGACAGTCTGGAGTTTGTCAAAGAGTTTGGCAGTTCAATCTTTGTTAGCTGCAACTGTGGGGTGTAGCAAAAACCTTAGTTTTTAAAAAATCATTTTAATTTATCTGACATTTTCCAAGGACCTTCTATGCCAGACACCAAGGATCCAGAATGAGCAATGCAAACCTTTGTTACTTCGGGTTTTAAACCTCATTGTCACCCTTGTTGATAGGAAACATCACGATGCAGCGTGTATGCACACACACCTTATTAAAATTCTAGAGTCAAAGTTTCTCGAAGCAATGCTCACCCTCACATGCAAAGTGCTCTGTCACTTCCTGTTCTACTTCATTAGAAACCCTGAAGATCTATCAACCATCAGATTCGATTATCAACTTGTTTGGGTTGAGAAATGCCTAAGACATTAGCAAAGCACAGCTGTGGGTGTGTCCGTCAGGGTGCTGCAGAGATGATTGGCATGTAGGATAGCAAACGAGGGGAGGTCTGTTGTGACTATAGGGCGGGGAAGGGGGCACACTATACAATACTTGGGGCCTCAATAGAACAAGAGCAACAGAGGGAGACAGCCCACCGGAGTGGCTCACTCTGTTCTCTGCTTTGTTTGTTACGAGGTGAGCTATGTGCTCTCCTCTACTATGATCTGGTGGGAAACCATGATCTGATCACCCAGTCATCTGAAACTACAAGTCAAGGTAAATCTCCCCTGTTAAGGTGTCTTTTGTGGGTATTTGGTTACAACAATGAAAAGGTGACATGGAACTGATTTTGATGACTGCTTATGGACTGCAGCTTGAAAAGCAATGGCTGACCAGGGCTATGACCAAGGCTGGTTTGAGTCCTTGTGAAGACAACACAGGAAGGAACCACTCTGATGACTGAATGGGCCTGGGAATAGCTTTCCTGTTCTAAAAAGGGCACATTCTTTTTTTTTTTTTTATGACACTGCACATGTCTACACATGTTCCAGGATGCAGACCAGCATCTTGGGGTGGCAATTAATATGGTACTGTATGTAATCTACCAACCCAAACCTGGCATCACAGGCTTATGGGGAGAGGAAGAACCCAAGCTCTGGTTGACACTGTGGAGCCACTGAACTCTCTAATGTGGAGCTGTGTTGTTTTAACTTCGACACAGTTGCTGTGCCTGAATCTACTGCTTTTTCAGCCAGCAATCACAACTCCACAGTTACTAGCCTGCTTCTCTAGCAGCTGCCTAGCCACTCAGGTCACAGCCTGGTGGGAATTCTGTTCCCATAGGCACCATCTCTGTCGCTGCAGCTAAAGGCAGCTTTAACTAAATCTCTATCATTCTATTTATAAATAGGACTCAAGATTCAAAGGCTGGAGTAAAAATCTACTAGCTCAGAGAGAAGTAGCTAACCCTCCTTGCTGGTGTCTCCCCAAAAACCTATCTTTCTGCTCTACCAAAACAACAACAACAACAAAAGAAACAAAAAAACCCTGTGTCACTTAAAATCCTTCCCTACTACTTCCTATGTCTCTCCGTCTTTCCCAGATGTCCTATGATTACTTTCTTTTTCTTGTTGTTTGTTTGTTTTTTGAGACAAGGTCTCTCAGTATTACAGCCCTAGCTGTCCTGGAACTATCTCTGTAGACCAGGCTGGCCTCAAACTCACAGAGATCTGCCTGCCTCTGCCTCCTGAGTGCTGGAACTAAAGGCATGTGCCAGTACTACCTGGCTTCTGTAATTACTTTCTGTCAACTAGTTGCTAACTCAGCCTCCTGACCCAAGGTTAATTTTATTAAATTAATGCAAATGCCAACTCGAGGTTCACAGTGTGATTGAATATTCCCCAAGAGAGCTGCCTTGCTTATGGGCTTCTCAGAGAAGACAAGGCACCTTTGTCATCACTGTGCTTCATTTGGTCAGAGTGCCTTTAGTGACAGCTCATGTGACAGGTTGTTTTCACCATTCCTTGCATCTGCAATATGTGCTTTGAGTTTTTTGAACTTTGAATCACTTGGGAGCCAGGAGAATCAAATTAAAGTCAATTAATTGCCTCTTAAAAGATAAGGTTTGCTTAGATTTACATCCAGTAGATAGTGTGTTTTCTCTTTGTTTTTTGTAAACTGTGGAATGATTGAACTTTCCTCCCAGTACTGGGAATTGAACCTAGGACCTTATCGTGCTAGACAAGTTCTCTACCCTTCAGGTAGGTCTCTAGCCCGATTTTTACCTTTTATTTTGATATGAGATCTCACTAAGTCATTGAGGTTGGACTTTAACTCACTTCAGTAGCTCAGAAGGGCCTTTTGATCCTCCTGCCTCAACCCCACAAATATCTGGATTATTGGCCTGTACCTCCAGGTTTAGCTAAATTAATTGAGGTTAACTAATGCAACAAGAAGTTTAAGCTATGTGACCCCAGGCAAGTTACCTAACTTCTCTGTATCTCAGTTTTTTTACCTTTTTTGTTTGTTTGTTTTTGTTTTTAGAGACAGAGTTTCTCTGTGTAGCTTTGGAGCCTATCCTGGCGCTTGCTCTGGAGACCAGGCTGGCCTCGAACTCACAAAGATCCACCTGCCTCTGCCTCCCAAGTGCTGGGATTAAAAGCGTGCGCCACCAACGCCCGGCAGTTTTTTTACTTTTATAAACCAAGAATTGTAAATACAGATTATTTTCATATCTAAATTTTATAATACTATTGAGTTACTAGTGTCTGAGCAAAATTCCAGAGGAAAAGGTTCCTTTACAAGGTTATTATGGCATTATTGTGGATTTAATAGTTGAATAGAAGGTAGTGGTGGACTGGTCATATTCCGAGGTTTGGTGGAATAGGGCTACCAAGTGGTGGACCTAGACTTAGGCTTTACTGTCTGGTGACCACAAAACTCCACAGGCTGCTTTCTTTCCTTAGCAAAGCTGCCTTGGATACAATTTTTTCCTCTATCTATGATCATGTTTCTGCTTCTAGAAGATGGAGACATTCCTGCTTTTCAAAGTGGTGTGGGCACTGAACTCAATAGACAGTATAGACAGGAAATGTTTTAGTTGCTTTTCACATTGCTGTAGCATAATGCCTGACTAAAGCAACTGAAGGAAGGAAGGATTTTCTTGGCTCGTGGTTCAGAAGAACAGTCCATCGAGGCAGGGGCAGCATGGCGAGAGGAGCATGAGGCAGCCGGTCCTATTCTGCAGTTGGGAAGTAGGGGTGGGTGCCCGTGTTCATCCCCGCTTCTCCTTTTGATTCAGTCCAGAACCCTCAGCCCATGGAACCGGTGCCACCCATATTTAGGATAGGTCTTTCCTCTTCACTCAGCCCAGCCTCAGAGGTGTGTCTCCCGGGTGACTCTAGAGCCTATCAAGTTGACAACGGATAGCAACCATCATATGGTACAAACCCAAATGTCCATTTAGCTCCTGAAATCGTATATTATGGTTCTAAGAAACGCAGAACTCCTTCAAGGGAAGTGAGTGCGCCCCCTGATGGAGCTCTCTGACCCTAGCCTTTCCCCACCCCCTCTAGTACCTAAGGGACTGTTTTTGGCAGGGTTGCAGGCACAGCCCTACGATGTTGTGCTAGACCTTTTCTACCCTGCTGATTAATGGCTTCTGTTGTTTCTGTGGGGAGAGGGAGGCACATGGCTCACAGGGCACAGAGATGAGTTTGGGCTTAAGGACAGAGAACTATCTGATTGAGCTTTCTCCTGACAAAACCTACATTTCTATTCAAGTACAGTGTTGATTCAAAAATAAGAATTGCTAGTGACCCTTTGTCAGAACCAGGAATCGCATACAAATAAACGCATTGGTCCATTGTTCCTGAATGTGGTTTGCTTTTAAAATAAGGTTTGATACCTGCTGTGGTGGCACACACGTTTTATTTAATTTCAGCACTTGGGAGGCAGAGGCAGGTGGATCTCCATGAATTTGAGTACAACTTGGTCCATATAAGTTTTAGAACAGCCAGGGCTCTCTATAGAGAGACCCTGTCTCAGAAACAAAAATTTAAAAGAAAAAGATTTGAATATTCAGTATTGCAAGTGAATGTGTGAACTAACTCCCCCTTGCTGCCTTTCCCCCAACATGAAATTCTATGGTTATTGCTCATGTTAATTGGTGATCTAATCTGAAATACCTTGAGATCAAATGATTTCTCTACACTGGCAAGCATTGTCCACAAAACCTATTGTAGAGTCTGGGCTGATCCCTGGCCCCTCCTCCTAATGAGCATCCCATGTGTCTCTAAAAATAGACCATTATCGAATGCTTTCTATCAGACTCTGATTGGACAGCAGCTTGAGTCTCTACTTCACTTCCTTCCCTCTCGTCTGATTTTAAATGATCTCTGACATTCAGGATGTGGTAAATCTACTGTGTTCAGAGTTCAGTCAGAGCCCTAAACACAATTTTCCAACATAAGATGAGCTAGAAATACCTCTTTCAGACAAAACATGGAAATCCTACCAACTGGTGTGAATTCCCTCTGAGTTTCCCTCTGCCCACTCAGGAAGCACACCTTGCACCTGGGGTCTTCTGCACTAGCTACTTGGACTGGTGCTGAACCATCACCATGGCAACGTACTTCCCCAGGTCCACAGAACTATTGCCAGCTGACCGTAGGGCCCAGAGGCCCATGACCCTGCTCATCCCGGCTTTGTTTTGCCCAGAGTCTTTTGTGGAAAGAGGAAACCCGGCATTTGAATGCTTGCTCCATGCTGTGCTGGCCCGGCAGGCTGCAAAATAAACCACCACTCCTTTTTCTCGAAGCAGCTGGAATAGAGCACTTCTAATGGCAGGGGTGTCTAGCCAACACAGGCCTGGGATGACACAGGATCGTCATTTTTTAATCCTGGTTCTGGGAGACAGTGCTTCTTGTCTGCTCTCCTATGTGTTGAGTTGCCGTTCCTGGCAGACGGCTGCTGGGTTGGAAGTGTGCCCGTGGTACACATTCTGCACTCAGGGCTCGCTGCCTGCATGGCCTGGCAAAGCCAGCGTCTTTCCAAACCTCATGCACACAAGGCTGATTTGTCATTCACTCTGCAGAAGTCACAAGAGGAGGTTTCATTTAATAACATGAATTAAAATAGATCTCCAATGCGAGTGTATTAATCAGCCCTTGGCTGCTAATAGCATGGTACCACAGACAGAGTAAGTTCTAACAGTAAGAGGCTTGTTTGGGCTCATGTTATAGAAGTGCAAAGAAGAGGGCCTTTATGTGGAGACCTGTTTGCTGAAGTGTACCAGGATGGTATAGGGCATTGTGTCAGAAGAGATAGGGAGGAGAGAGAGGAAAGGTGTGGGGGTGGGGTGGGAGAAAGAGAGAGAGGGAGGGAAAGAGAGGGAGGCAGAGGGAGAGGAAGAGGGGTGAGAGAGAATACAACTATCTTCTTGCCCTTTTCACTAGTCTCTTTTGTTTTTTGAGACAGGGTTTCTCTGTGTAGCCTTGGCTGTCCTAGAACTGCCACTCTGTAGACAAGGCTGGCCTCAAACCCTCAGAGATCGACCTGCCTCTGCCTCTCTCTAGTGCTGGAATTAAAGGTGGGTGCCACTGCCACCCGGTCCCTTTTACTCTCCTCCTAAAGCCACCAGGATTCAACCTCGGAGGCTTCCACTCTGGTCCCTTTACTCCTAATCACTTCCTGGAGGCCTCATCTCTAAATACCACAGATTGTTACCATCCTCGGTGCTTATTTTTGTTCTTTCTTCTGGGGATCAAACCCAGGGTCTCACACACTCTAGGCCAGTGTTCCACAGCTGAGCTGCCTCCCAGCCTCCTTCCTCTTCATTCCTCACCATAGAGACAGAAGTATAATTCATGGGGCCTTGAAGGACACACACAGACCTTCTCCCAGTCACAGAGGCAAGTCTTAACCAAGTTTGTCTTCATTGAGGAAGATTTGCCACTGGCTACAAAGAGAGAAAGACTAATGTTTCCTGAGGAATTAACACGTGGCAGGCTCATGAAATTCTTATAGCAAACGTATGAGGTAGCCATTAGTTTTGCCCAGGCCCACTGATTTCTGGGACTTGAGTCAGGCAGTGACAGTAGCAAGAGTCTTCAGAGAAGGTACTAGACCTTCATGCCTCCCTCAAAGTTTAATGACTTCTATGGGGTATGACAACTATGTTATAACCTCCGTGCTATGGATGAGCAATCTAAGGTGCTAGAAATAACTTGCCTAATGTCACATAAGAACTATTAGGAGAGGTTTGAGAGATAGCTCATTGGTTAGGAGTATGTACTGCTTTTTCAGAGGACTCTGGTTCAATTTCCAGCACCTGTAATAGGCAGCTCACGACCACCTGTACTCCAGCTCCAGGGGATCAGCTTCCTCCTGCTTCCGTTGGCACCTGTCCACACATTCAGACACCCACACATTGACACAGACACACACATACACATAGTTTAGAACAGAAGAACTATTAGTGAAATTCAATAATAGATCTCAGGCTGAATCCCAGATCTGTGCTTGCTGGGCCAGCTCAGTGGGTAAAGGTGTCTGATAGCCTGAGTTCCATCACCAGAACCCACAAGGTGGAAGGAAAGAACCAACTGCCCTCTGACAAATAGCTGGGCATGGTGGGCACTTGGGAGGTAGAGGCAAAGTCAGCCAGATCTTTGTGAGTTCAAAGTCAGCCTAGTCTACATAGTGAGTCTACATAGGACAGCCAGGGCTACATAGTGAAAAACCCTGTCTCTCAAAAAAAAATTAAAAATAACAATAATAAATAAATGTGAAAATCAGATGCTATATATTTACCTATTTACACCAACTACCAGAAGGCTGGGATATTGTTTCTTGGTCCACAATGTAACTAACACCAGTCAGGACTGAGTCCTGCTCTAAGAAGATGGAAGCAGATGGCTTGCAACATTTCTCTTGACCAGTGAGTCAATGGGGCACAAGCAGTTAAAGATAGTCTCTCAAGGACAGGCAGTTGACCATGTGGAGACTGGGGTGGGGGGTAGATTTGGATGTAGCCAGTCTGCATCCTGAGCACCAGTAGGCTTTGCTATTAGGCCTTCCCTGGAGCTTCTGTGCTGCTATTTCTCCATGTCATAAGCTTGGAGTCTCCATGGCTCTGTTTAGTTTTCCTGTATCTAGAAAGCATCTTTCTGAGGCTTTATTTTCAGCCACCTATGAGACACAAGACTGCAGTGTAGACGGGTAAAGCTACTGTGTGCGGAGGCTTCTCAAGGCCTCCAGCTCTGTCCTTATTGGAGACGTTCTTGGTCCTCTCCGTGTTCCTTGGCTCCCACAGGGTGTGCTCAGCTCCTCCCCTGAATGCCTTGATTCCTGTCCCTTTTGGTCCATTGTGTGTTGCTCTAGCGGAATACCACTGTGTAATTTCTAAAGGAAAGACATTTATGTCTCAGTTCTGGAGTCTGGGAAGCTGAGAGCATGGAGCAGGCATCTAGCAGGGCCTTTGGCTGCATCTTGAAGTAGAGCAATGAGAGGAAATGAGACAAATCTGTCAGTTTGCCCAGGAACCTGCTCTCCTGGATAATGACTCTCATTCACTCATGAGGGTAGAGCCTTCATGACTTGATCATGTCTTTGTAACAATTATAATTATAATATATTAACAATTAATCGACAATAAATTATTGTGTCATTATTACCTCAGAATTAAGACATATCAATAAATAATGGCAAATTGTTATTATTATTAATTTTGTGGTAGGGTCTCTCTATGTAGCTCTGGCTAGCTTGGAACTCATAGAGATCCACCTGCCTCTGCTGCCCCAGGGGTGGGATTAAAGATGTGTGCCACCACACTTAGACTAATCCCTTTCCTTTCTCTTTCTTTCTTTCTTTCTTTCTTTCTTTCTTTCTTTCTTTTTCTGAGACATGGCTTCTCTGTTTAGCTCTAACTGTCTGAGAACTCCATTTGTAGAGCAGACTAGCCTCAAACTCAGGGATCTGCCAGACTCTGCCTTCTGAACTGGGACTAAAGGTGTGCATCACCATACTTTTAGTAACTAATCCCTTCTTAGTGTTACTACAATAGAGGAGCTGGAGGGGTGGCTCATTGGTTAAGAGCACTGGCTGCTCTTCCAGAGGACCCAGATTTGATTTCCAGCACCCACATGCTGGCTCACAACTATCTGTAACGCCAATTCCATGGGATCTGATGGCCTCTTCTGACCTCTGAAGGCAGCAGGTGTGGTACACATACATAGATGTAGGCAAAACACTCATATACACAAGAACAAATTGTAGCCTGGTGGTAGCACACGCCTTTTATCCCAGCACTTGGGAGGCAGAGTCAGGTGGATCTCTATGAGTTCCAGGCCAGCCTGGTCTACAAAGTGAGTTCTAGGATAGCCAGGGTTACACAGAGAAGCCCTATCTGAAACCTACCCCCTGCAAAAAAAAAAAAAAAAAAAAAAAAAAAAAATTAAAAAATGTACTGCCGCAGTGGCAATGAAACATCAATGAGTTTTGGAGGGACATTCAAGCCCTAGCATAGTCCTTAACAAATTATAGAAACATACAAACACCTTTCTTCTCAGGGTCTTTGGGTTCAAGGAGACAATAGGATAAAGCTTTACTTTATGTCAGGTCCCAGGTCTTCTTCCTTCTATAAACTGGAGTCTACTCATAACCATGTCCTCATAGTTACATTACAAAGACACCACTGTTTGGAGTCTTGGACAGGTTGGTTTGTGTATCACCTGCCAGCTAGTCACCTCTTCCTGTTCCTCAAGTGAGGTATAAATGCTAGACACACCGAGCAAGTCAAAAGACCAGCAGCCTTGACAGTTACTGGAAGTTACTGGAAGGGTCTTGAGAACCAGGATCTGCAGCATTAACAAGGTCCTCAGCCACATCACTGGCTTGCAAAGCTCTGATGCTGGACTCTGGAGCTGTAGGCTTTCCCATGGGGAATTGCGAATCCAAGCCATTAACCTCTGTGTCTACTTATGACTTACATTGCTATTGGCAGTCATGGAGCACGCCTTTAATCCCTGCGGGGGGGGGGGCAGAGGCAGGAGGATCTCTATGAGTTTGAGACCAGTCTGGTCCACAGAGTGAGTTCCAGGACAGTGCTACCCAGAGAAACCCTGTCTTGAAAAGCGAGAGAGAGAGAGAGAGAGAGAGAGAGGAGAGAGAGAGAGAGAGAGAGAGAGAGAGAGAGATGAAAGTAGGGAGCAAGGGAGGGAGGGTGGGAGGGAGGGAGAGAAAAAGAGGGCAGGGAACCCCAGCACCTGGGAAACAGAGAAACAGAGGCCAACAGATCTCTGTGAGTTGGAGGACAGCCTGATCTACAGAGCAAGTTCCAGGACAGCCAGGGCTACATAGTGAGACTCTGTCTCCAAAAAGAGGAGGAGGAACAGGAGGAGGAGGAAATGGTGAAGAAGAAGAAGAAGAAGAAGAAGAAGAAGAAGAAGAAGAAGAAGAAGAAGAAGAAGAAGAAGAAGAAGAAGAAGAAGAAGCTGAAGCTAGGGAAAGAGTGCAAATGACAACCTGATACTGAAATGAGTAATTCTAGTTTGTAGCAGTTTTGGTGTTCCTCATTTCTCTGGTGCCTCATGCAGATGTCAACTGCTTGCCAATCAGTTCACTGACTGATAGATTAGAAGAGGGAACCAGGCAAGAACAGATAAGAATCCTCCTGCTTAGCTTTCCTTTTAAGGATTCCCTGGGAAAATGACCCAAATCTGGGCACTTAAGTCTCCAAGTGGCCTTTGCAAGCCAGATAAGCTTGGCATTTCAGGCTCATGTAATTGGCTGGTTTTGCTAAGAGGCAGCCAAAAGCACTGCTGTCTAAACAATGATTTCAGTTTGAGGATGCAGTCTAGGTTTAAAAGCTAACATTTAGATTCCCTTTAGATTATTTAAAGCTTAGGGATAGAGGAGTGAGCTCTCAATGTCTTTACTGTTAGATTCTCTAGTACTCCAGACATCTGAAAGAATTTCAGAGCTACTTATTTCTATGATCTTAGGCTGACACTGTGGAACAGAACAAAGAATTTCATTTGGCATTTCAAAGATACTCCCGGCTGGAAAAGAAGACTCAGCTATCAAGAGCACTGGCTGCTCTTTGAGAGGACCTGGGTTCAATTCCCAGCACCCACATGGCCCCTCACAACTGTCTGTAACTCCAGTTCCAGGGGAATCCAATACCCCCACACAGACACATGCAGTAAAAACACTAATGCACGTGAAATAAAATAAAAATAAAAAAGATACTCCCTCCTGCTGCAGTTCTTCATGGCCACAGAGACACACCAAGAGGTTTTAGACTCCTCAGCTTCAGGCTATAGTAGTCATAGGATCTGATCACACAGATACATGCCACCTTTCCCAGTCTGGAGGGTGGAAATATCCTGTCCTTTCACAGGGTGTGGCATGACACAGAAAAGGCCTGTAATACATGAACACATGCTTTCCTTTTTATTTTACATCAGAGAATGTGAAGAAGGAGCATGAAGGGCTGTCTGCTGTGGATCACATTGGTGCTTCCTTGTCTGTTATCCTGGGCAGCTCTGTCCAGCTCAGCATACCCTATTCCTGTGAAACCCAGTCGGGGTCAATGGTAAGAACAGAACTGGACCCTGAGTGTTTCTTGTTCATTGATCTCCCTCTGCTCTCTGGCTCCTGACAGACATTCTGGTCTGGAAGACAGCTGAGAGACAGGGCAGCCACCAGAAGAGCACTTTCCCCCTCTGTTTTCTTTTTATTAAAAATATATTTTTTGTATAATATATTCTGATTACAAGTTTCCCTTCCTCTCCAACCCAAATCCTTTCTTTCTCTCATTAGAAAACAAACAGGCATCTAACAATATAATAGGATAAAATAAAAAACAAACTGGAATAGAACAAAACAAAAACAGAAGAAAAAGAGCCAAAGAAAAGCACAAGAAACACATATAGTAGTCATAGGATCTGACACATACATGTTCACACACAGAGAAATCCCATAAAAACACAAAACTAGAGACCATAATATACATACAAAAGACCTGTAGGATTTAAAAATACCAAAACAACAACAACAACAACAACAACAACAACAACAACAACAACCAAAACCTTACACAGCATTACAGCACTGTAGGACAAAGACCCTCCAAAAATGCCATTGAGTTGTGTTGGCAATCTAGTGCTGGGCATGAGAACTGCCCTTTAAAGTGATTTGTATACCAGTGATACTCTGTTGGAGAAAGCTATGTTTTCTTTTGGAGCAATTACCAGTTGAAGATAGCTTCTGGGTTAGGGATGGAGGCTTGTGTGTGCTTCTCTCAGTGCTGGGAGCCCACCTGGCTTAGCCCCATGCAGGTCCTGTGCATGCTGCCACAGATCCTGTGAGTTCATTTATGCGCATGTCCTGTTGACTTCCGAGGCCTTGTTTCCTTGGTGTCCTCCATTCCCACTGGCTCTTACATCCTCTCCGTCTCCCCCAGCACTGCATGTCTAAACTAACGCTCAAAGCTGTTTTCCTTCCAGTGTTTTGATAACTCCTCCCACGATGAAGTATCAATCCTCACGGTGTACCCCAGAGATGAAGTTAAAGCTGATCCTTTCACACATGTGAAACATCTTTTATGTGAGGATTACTAACCCTGGCGTTTGTCTCCCATGACAAGTTTCTGAGATAACCAAGAAAGCGTTCATTACTATTTCAAAATCAGGATCAAAGGGGAAAAAGTTACCCTCCAGGACTCAGAGGAAGAGTTGGAGTTAGCTGGGCAGGGATGGGCTGACAGGACTATGACTGGAACACATTTGGATCTCCAGGTGTGCTGAGCCTCTTCCTACCCTGGGTATCATCTTCAAGTTCACAATTCTGAGTGGGAGGGATTGGGTCTGCAAGGACATGAGATGGTTGGTGGGGCTATTGACAGCCTTAGAACCTCATGCCTGGTCTGCTTTAATGTCTCCACAATGCTGGTCCCTTGTCCTCTCTGTCTTCCACAGACATTTGTGATTTAGATGAAATGGAGTCATGATGGGGGAGGTCCTTCTGTGTATATGTTTGTCTTATGGTTGATAAGTAAAGTACTGTTGGCCAATAGGAAAGCAAGATAGGTGGGACTAGGAGTTGAGGAGGATTCTGGGAAATGTAGTAAAGAACTCTTGTGATCCAGGCAGGAAGTGACATAGCAAGCAGACTCAGAATATAAGCAGGAAATTGCTCTCTTGCTCTTTCTCTTCCTCCTGCTCTCTGCTTTGGAGTCGTCATGTGACCTCCAGGAAGACAGGATGCATTCTGCTGGCATCCACCATAAGATACGTCTTATGATTATGGTTGATAATTAAGACTGAGATAGCAGATGAGAAATCCTAGTCATTGGCCAAGCAGCATTTGTACCTAATATAAATCTCTGTGTGTTACTTGGGACCTTAACATGGTGGTAGGCAGAACTCAGGCAGCCTGGTGGAAAGCGCCCATGTGGTGGCAGGGCTCGGGTGGCTTCGGCGGAAAGACTTATCATTACAGAGCCAATAGCCAAACACTATTGTGTGGTGGAAGGAACTTGTATAATGACTTTATAAACAGGACTTTTAAAGAGAAGAGGGTATGTGGTGGGGGGAGGCAGAAGGACAGGCCTGGCTGTTGAGGCCGTGGGATCATAATAGTTCTGGTAAAACCAGGGCAAAGAGCTACCTGCTCCCCATAGCCAGAGGTAGGCCTGGGTTGACTTCTCTCTACCTTGCTGGGCAGCAGATGGACTTTTATTGACTGGCTGCTCACATGGCTTCTGAGCTGGAGCTGGGGTTGGGGGAGCTGCATCATGGTTGTTATTTCAGGGGTCATACTGAGGACTTCTCCCATGACAGCCAATGGTGGTTGTTGGAAACCTCCCGTTATCAGGGTAGACAATACAGCAGGACTGCCCTCCATCCTGACTGGTGGCTGTGACTGGAGCTCATAGACTTCTAGCTCTGGCATCTGCTTGACAAACAGAGAAACACAGATCCCTACAGGGCTCTTGGGACACGGCTGTCATAGGGCAAAGCTCCTACTCAGCCATGAGTTTGAGGACAAGAAGGTGAGAAACTTTGTCCTTTGTAGCAGTGTAAGATGGGGTCACTAGTGCCTAGCTTCTCACTGGAGCTCCAGAACAAGTACATGAGGCTGGTGTGCACAGACATCTCTGGCAGCCCACTCCCTTCCATTGGAAGCTGAGTTCCCATAGTCATCACACTGGGGAGGGTCTGCCAATCAAGGACTGCTTCATCTTGGTTTCCTTCCCTCCCCTGATCCTACAGTTGGACACATGGTCCAGAAAAGCTATGGAGCTCTTAGTGGAGGTGTTTGGATGTCAAGGGGAAGTGCTTTTTTTCTTCCTTTTCCTTTTTTCCTCCTCTTCCTCCTCCTCCCCCCTCCTCCTCCTCCTCTTCCTCTTCTGGCTTTTCAAGACAAGATTTTGACAAGGTAGCCCTGGCTGTCCTGGAACTCACTCTGTAGATCAGGCTGACCTCGAACTCAGAGATCTGCCTGCCTCTACCTCCCAAATACTGGGATTAAAGGCATGCAACATCACCACCCAGTGGGGATGTGCTTTTAAGAAATCCTTCACAGAGTTGAGATACAACTTATATTAGTTTTATATGTGGCCAACAGATTATTTACTTGCCTCATGCTCATCATTTTGGCTTTTTGTGGTCTTTGTTGAATGACATTTTAATGTTGACCAGTCTTTATGATTTAGTATGACAGAGACCATGGTGCCCACTAAAATCCACTCCCTGTTCTCCAAGCAGAATGTGGCTACTGTCATAGGGTACACAGCCAAGAAAGGGCTCCTCATCAAGGTCACAAGCTGGTTAGTGAGCCACAGGTTTCACAAAGACATAGTATTTACAATATTCTTCTCTAAAGCTGAAGGGGGGGCTGCCATTAGTGTTTCAGTTTCACATAAAAGAAAACCAGGTCATCTCAAGTCCTTTCTATGCATAACACCTCTGCTGTACCACCATGCCATGAGAGAGATAGCTCCTGCTCCAGGACCAGAATGATTCACATGATGCTGTCAGAGAGTCTGAGGGCACCAGGTATGCCAGGAAGAGTGTGCTTGAGCACACCTGGGTGAGAGGCTGGGATGGAAGCTGGACCAGGCCAGGCTGGATCTGCCATCGATCCCCTGCTTTCATGAAGGGGTGGTGATGATGACCAGGAGAAGGGCAGCCACAGGCTCATGGACTTGTAGGTGGGAAACTCAAGAGTCAGTTAAACTATCCTTAACTTTAACCATCTTATGGTTACACTGTTAGACTACGGCATTGAAACTCCACTCTATCACAATAGACTCTCTGGACTTAAGAGCACTAATTAGGAAAGGCAGTTGGGGAAGTTAAAAAAAAAAGCTCTATAGACAGACGTTTCTGACCCTCTTGGTCTTTGAAAGGTTTTGAAGAATACCTACCCATTTGAAATATATCTCTGTATATCTAGAAAACCTAACAAACATAAGTTTTGACTATTATAGGTAACTATAATCTGTATTTAATTATGTGTTATATTTTAAATGAGCTGTATAAACACAATACCTAAACAAGAGTAGAAATATACATATAACAGAATTGACCTTAAATTTGTATCAATAAACCAAAATCCATACCAATTTATTCACTTCTATATTATATTTCCCTTCTTTGGAAAGAGATTGACTGTAATCATTAACTATTTATAACCCTGTTTAAATGAAAACAAACAGACAATATTTGGGAATATGGGCATAGTTCTTTCCAAACTGCTGTTTGTGGGCACTGTCAATCCCAAGGGGATCCTCAGAGAACTTAGAGCCATGGAAAAATCCTGGCTGTAGTGGTCTGTGAGGCTGCATGGTCTCAGCTGTTTTGGATGTTGGATCACCTGGGTCACTGCTTCAGGGGGTCTTGCTTGATCAAACCTTATTAGTTTGGAAGGAATCCACAGCTTTTCATCTTCCGTGGAAACAAAAGCAGAACTTCTTTTCCAAAGTATCCTGTCCTTAGACCTGTTTTTGAAGTTAAGACATTTTCAAAATACATAACTTGGATTAATCCAGCAGCATTTATAATCAATTGTCTTTTAGCAGCTGTTGCTCCTTCCTCAGCAAACAATTCAAAGACAACACAATAACATACAGTATCCAGACTCTCTGTGTATTTTCTATCTTTACGTGGCTTTATTATTATTACTCTATTTCTTTTATTTATTTTTTTTGCTTTTGTTTTTTTGAGACAGGATTTCTCCGTGTATTTTTTAGCCGTCCTGGAACTCACTCTGCAGTCCACGCTGGCCTTGAAGTCATCTGCTTGCCTCTGCCTCCCTAGTGCTGGGATTAAAGGCATGCACCACCATGCCCAGCTACTCTATTCTTAAGGACTTTCTCTATCCTTACTCTTTTTCTCTCCCAAGCCTATGTATATTTTCAAACACACTGTAAACCATTTAGAGTTTTTTTTTTTCCCCTCTGAATCTGTCTTTACTGTATATCTTTTTCAGCCACGTGAGTCTTTATTCTGCTAAACTGCATGGCTAGGATTAAAGTAAAGGTTTTGGCTGCTGGCTCCACACAGTTAGGCTTTCCAATACGGCCGGGGTATGTTTACTGACAGCTCTGGGAGCTGTGTTCACTGCCTTGACTCTGGTCTATGCCACCATCAAGCAGCTTGTAGCACACTGTCCATAAACCTTTTTCATCTGTATGAGTAAAAGTGAAATCTGCCATGCAGCATGTTGTGCTCAAGCCCAAATGCCACAGCATCTCTGCACCAAGGCCTGTATGACACTGTGAGACTAGGAAGTCCAGTGTGGCTCTGTTGTTCAGAAAGAACCCTTTTTAAGCTTTTGCCAGGCTTTATGTAGAAATTCTTGCCAAACATTTGGGTGCCACATGTTGACAAAAGTTTATTTTCCACCCAATCCTGCAGCCATTTAGTCCCAAATAAACACACAGAGGCTTATATTAATTATAAACTGTTTGGCCTATTGTTCAGGCTTCTTATTGGCTAGCTCTCTCTTAATTGTTAACCACTTTCTATTAATCTGTGTATCTCCATGTGGTCTTGGCTTACCCGTGATGCCCAGGCCTCTTGCTTCCTTGGCAGATATATGGTGTCTCCTCAACACCCCCTATTAACTTTCTCTATCCCTATTTGTATTTCATGTCTGGATAAATCCTGCCTGTCCATCTGCCAGAGCAGCTTTATTCATCAACCAATAAGAGAAACATATTCACAGCCTACAGAAGGACCTCCCTCATCAAAGTTCCTAGGAGCTCTAAGCTTCTAAGCTTAGATGCTTTCATTTCTGGTGTTTCTATGGCTTACTCGGAGGCTACAGTTCTCTGGATTTGTTTATTTTATTATTTATTTGGGACAGGTCTTGCCATATGACTCAGGCTGGCCTAATCCTTCTTCCCCATCCTTCCCATTGCTGAGACTACAGACATGAGCCATCATGACTTATTCTCAAGCTTAAAACCTTTCAAACTTGACTAGGCTTTTTTGGGGGTGGTGGTATGTGGGACAGGACTTTTGGAGACAGGGTTTCTCTGTGTAGTGCTGGCTGTCCTGGAACTCACTCTGTAGGCCAGGCTGGCTTCAAACTCACAGATTCACCTTCCTCTGCCTCTAGAAAGCCATTCACCACCACTCTCAGCTAGACCAGACTTCTTTTTCAAAAAAGTAAAAGATAAAGAGAAGCCCTACCCATTAGGTCCCAAAAGTCTTCCCCCGCCACCCCCACCTGCTGCCTTCTGCCTGCTGCCAGGGACACAGCAGGTGTGTCAAACACGTATGTTGGAAGGGAATGAAGAAGGAATTCCTCTGTCAGCCTGTGACGGCTGCTGAGGCCCAACTGTGACTAGAGCAGTCAAGATAAGTTGCCAAAGAGCCACCTGATGAGACCAAAAAGAATTCATGAGACATGGAAGACTTAGGTCCAAGCTCAGCTGCTTTTGGAGAGGCCTGGTTCCAACAAGCAAAAAAGGTCATTTCCTTTCTTCTAAAGTCCAAATCTGTATGTGACCTACTTCTTAGTGTATCAGAGACCTAGGTTCCCCCTCCCAGTTGATCCTACTATATCCATGTTCTAGACTGAAAGAGTGGGGAAGGGATGAGGGAGGGACATGCTTTTTCTGTTTAAGGACATCTCGTGTGTATCAGAGGTCCATATCCCTTCAGCTCACACTCCTTAGCTAGAGCCTAGACATGTGACCACATCTAGCTGGAAGAGACGATGAGAAATGCATGGTGTTTATAGTGAGTGACTGTGTGAACCATCATGTTATTCTAACAAAGGAGACTTGCTGGTTTTGGTGGTGCACATCTGTAAAGACTGCACAAGGTGGAGGCAGGGGGATCATGACAAGTACACAGACATGCATGTATGCAGGCAAAACACCCACTCACACAAAATAATGAAATAATAAAAAATTAAGAATAATAAGACATGTTCCAGACCAGCTTGGGCTATGAAGCAAGAGTCTTTTCTATTTGGGGGGAAAAGTTAGAAAAGTAGACTAGATGTTCACAAGCAACTTGCCATCCGTGCCATGTGCTGACTTTGTATAATGGGGGGCAGATGTGAGTGTCTACACTAGCTTGGTTGCAGACAGCTGGATCTGACGACATAAATAGAAACCATTTCCTTCAGAGTAAGGTCAGGTCAGGGCACAAAGCCTCAGCAGCCATGTTGGGATGTGGCACCAAAGTGCTGTCTTCAGATGCAATGATTAGGGCCTGCTTGGTTTAGTTTGATTAGGTCCCCGAGTCTTCTGTCTGCTTTCCAGGAAGAGACAGCCTGCCTTATCAAATGGTTGCTGCCTCGCATCTTCACAACAGCAACATGAAGGGCTGAAGAGGGGCACTAGAATTTGTGTGGTGTGTGACTAGACACACCTTTCGTTTTTTGCAGATTGAACCCAGACCCTTGTACATGCTAGTCAGATACCCAGGAGCCAAGCTACATTCCTAGCCATTGAGTACTAGAGGCAGAATTTTGCTATGTAGGTCTTGAACTCATAATCCGTCTGCCTCAGACCACCAAGTGCTGGGGTGATGGCTGTGCACCACTACCCCTGTCAACACAGTCCTTTTCAAATGATTGGCCTTCTGTTGTCCGTTTCCTGGTGAGTCCACCATGGCCAAGTCTTGGTAGTTTCTCATCAAACTTGGCCTCTCCTTCTTCCCGGAAGATGAGTGGCTATTTTCTCATTCCTCTTGCAGGTAAGTGGCAGGATGGCTGAGCTCTTTCCAGTGGGATATGAGCAGTGTTCATCCCCAGACCCAACCTGAAGGCTGAGGGTGTCCTGTCAGTATTCTTTCTCCCTGGACATTGATGGCCACATGGGCACAGAGAACATTTCATTGTGCCCTGGAGACAACAGCCATGCCCCAAAAGATAGGGAAGCATCAGCTTGGCAGACTCTGATTGACTTGGAGACAGAGTTGCCCTGACTAGCATGCTCATTTGTGACTGTTACATGGGAAAGGAACTTGGTTTTCTCCATTGGAATGTGGCATATTTTTGTTATAGCAGTCCAGTCTTTTAGAGTAGCAAATATGGCCTGGATTACCCCCCCACCCAGGCACTGGATATTGAAACCAGGGTGAAGCTACACTCCCAGCCCTTTATTCACTTTTGGGTTTGAAACAGGGTCTTGCAAACTTGCCTAGGGTAGCCTTGGTCTTGATCTATAGCCCAGGCTGGCCTTGAAATTATAATCCTCCTGCCACAGCCTGTCCAGTAGCTGAGATTATAGGCCTGAGACATCATGTCACCATATAACCCAGGCTGGCCTCCAATTCACAATCCATCTGCCTCAGCCCCCTCCTACCCTCTGAACTATAATTACAGGTGGGAGCCACCATGCTTAGCAAAAATTACAGTTTTGAAATCCGCTTAAAAGGAGAAAAACCTTATTTAGGTCCACAATCTTCCATCCCATGGTCTGTTGACCTATTGCTTTTTGTCCTGGGGCAGAGGCAACACATCATGGTGGGAGCCCATGGCAGAGGCAGCCTTCATCCTTGTGACAGCTGGGAGGCAAAGTAAGAAACAGGAACAGGCTGGAGCCTCTGTGTTCTCCTTTAGGGCACCCCCTGATGGCCTAACCTCTCTCCTGGGTACTACCTCTTAAAGGTCCCATGGCTTCTTAACGGCCCACAGGCTATGGGCCAAACTTTTACTCATGCATGGGCCCTTGGGGCACATTTCATATTTGAACTATAGCACGAGGAAAACACTACATAACAGGAAAAAGAAGGCAGGCTATAGTGTGGCCCACAGCCCCTTCTTGAGCGGAGGATTCCCTTTATCTCAACCCTGACCCCATCCCCTGCTGCCTCACTAGCTGCCTCAGACTCCTGAATGTTCTCCCACCCGGCCCATGTTCTCAGCCTCAGTGCTATGCATTTGTCCCTTTGGCTGCAGCAGCTGTTCATGGACACTGTGGACACGCCTCCCCTTCCTTCAGACTTCAGCTGACTCTCGCCAAATCAGCCAAACCATCCCTGCCTGTGTCACAGCAAAAGAATGGGCTCTGCACCCCACTCATAGCCTCCCCATACTTCTGCTCCCCTTAGAAGGACCATTATGTCTAGAGAGGTTACTGTTGCTCGTCACATAACTTTGTCACCTATCTCCCCTTGGGGAGTGCAGCCCTGTGAGGAGGACAGGGAACATGTATGATTCGTTCATTTTTATATACTCAGTGCATAGCAAGATAACCGAGTAACATGAGTGATTATAATTAACAATGGAATTATTTGATTTTAAAGGTCTTTCGGTAAAGCCAGATGTGGTGGTACAGTGGACACCTATAAACTTGGGAAATTGAAGCAGGAAGACTGGGCTACATAATGAGACTATCAGCCTTAGGTGATAGATAGGGGGAAGGCAGAGGGATGATGAGGCGGTGACCAAATGTCAAGTGTGTCTGTTCTTGGGTGGACAGATGATTGGCAGTTTTGATTTTTTTTTTTCATTGTGTTTTCTGCAGTTTTGAAACACTTAGCAGTAAGCAACGGTTATAATGAAAAAGATATTGATACATTTCTATCATTTACACAAATTCACATCATACCTTTGCTGGCTAAATGATCCAAGCTGTAGTCCATGTCTGTTATTCTAGAAGTAGTCACTGCCTCCATTTTACACACGGGGGACTCTTCTTCCACAGGGGGGATTTTTATCTGCTCCAGCCTCCTGGTATTTCCTTCCTCTGCCTCCCTGGCTTCAGCAGCCTCATCAGCTTTATTCAGCAAGCGCCTCAAGGTCATGGGGTTTCCTTTGGATGTTGTTCAGTTTCCAAAAGCAGCAGCCTTTTTGCTCTGTACTTCGTTTTCTAAGCCTTGGGTACCAGCTTGGGTTTGCCAAGGCTCGCCCCTCTCTCAAACCCAGCCTTTTCCTAGGACCTACAGTACCAGGGACCTGGGGGGACAGGGGTCACTCTGCACAGCCCCTCAGGCCTCCAAAGCAGAAAGAAAGCTGCCTGGGGGAAATGAGTTGAGAACAGAGAGCCTGGCATGGAACAACTGGTCTTACCTGCCTCAGGTGAGTTCATGGCAGAGTCTGCATGGCTTGCCCTGAACAGGAGGTATGCATCACAGAGGCCATGTTTGCCTGCAGGGGCCAGAGCTGGAGTACCTCATCCTTAGAGAGGGAAGCCTTTGTCTAACACCCAGGCTCCCTTATTCATATCCTTGAGAAATATTATTACCCATAGTTCCACTTGCCACCCCACCTCCTTTATGTTTAAACAATCAATACAGAGTAGCTCTCCTGTCATTACCAGGAGCAAACCCATGATGACCAGAGGGAGTCCAGGCCCAGGTGGAAGGAAGGAAATCATCAAACTCACCAGAATAATGCTCATCCCCTAGGACAATAAGCATGTTCAAGGTGCACTCAAGACGACCGGCCAGTTGCTATTACAGAGCCAGTGGGGAGGGCTTGTGGGCTGCTGGGGAGCCTGTGGCAGTCAGGAACAGCCCTGGCTTTATCTGAGCAGAAGACTACAGGCTGACATTGGAGGATGTGCCCTGCCCATCACCCAGTAGAGCTTCTCACTTTGCAGCCAAGTGTGTAGTCATCCTTGGCATCTATACACACGGAGGCCCAAGAAAGAAGTTAAAAATGCATCCAGGCCAATCTCCTTGACCATCTTAAAACCTCTGTGCTTGCAAATAAGGCTCCTCTTCTTCAGAGTGAATAGTCTAGGCATGCCTCTGAGGACCACACTATGTGTTGTATATGACTTAACCATCTTTGCCACTCTAAGAGAACAGTGTTCTCTAGGATAGGCAGCATGTCTAGACTTCCACTTGTAGGCCCAGTGCCTGGCATGCAGTATGTGCTCAGCTAGTATTCATGTGCTGATTTTGAGGGTGTGTCTTTAAAATGTTCATTTTAAACATTCCACACAATGGGGATTCCTTGAGAAATTTTCCTTTAGGGCAGTGGTTCTCAACCTTTGGGTCATGACCATAGGGAAACATGTATTTCTGATGGTCTTAGGAACCCCTAACCGTAAATTTATTTTCATTGCTACTTCTTCATAACTGTAGTTTTGCTATTGAGCAGTGTCTCGGTTCCTAAGACCATTGGAAATACCCATTTCCCAATGGTCATGACCCGCTGGTTGAGAACCGCTGATTTGGGGTACTGTTCATGAGTTTACTTCTTGGGAATTGTGGTGTGTCTAGCACTTCACAGCCCTTTTAACTTCATCATCATGCCTGGTTATGTTCATTTATCATCTCCAAGAATGCATGAGCAGGAGGGGATACATATTTTTAAATCTTATAAAAACCAGATAACCTTTGTTAATTAACTTGAAAACCTTATTTTTAAAATTAAGCATCACTTTATATTCATTTATTATATGTTGATTGCACATCTGCTGTGTGCCACGTCCTGTACAAGAGCCCTGGAGACTCAGCATTGAGGGGTTGGAGCGACGGCTCAGTAGTAAAGAGTGCTTGTTGCTCTTGCAGAGGGCCTGTATTTGGTTCCCAGTACCCAGATGATGGCTCACAACTGTCTATAACCCCAGTTCCAAGGGTTCTGACACTCTTTGGCCTCTGTAGTCACTGCATGCATGTGGTAAACTTACATACTCACAAGCAAGCAAATACTTGTACAGATAAAATAATTTTTAAAAATAAGTCTTTTTAAAAGAAACAGCAATAAGGAGTCATAATTCCTACCCATCTAGAGGCAGAGCAATAAGCATTGTAATAAAGGTGTCATTAAAGGCTATAACGCAGTGAGTAAGGAGTTGTGTGGAGGAGTCAGACCTGTCTAAGGATTCGGATAGTGATACCATCAATAACACACAGTGCTCACCACCATGTAGGAGTTTGCATGTATTAACTCAGTCTGTCCCAACTGCCCTGTGATAGAGGGGCTCATATATTTACATTTTACAGATGAGAAAATTGAGGCACATGAGGGATTGAATAAATTGCCTAAAACTGAACTTGTAAGTGGGAGAGACCGCCTACTAAGTCTTAGGTATGTAGACTAAAAATGCCAGCAATAATAGTGTCGAAGGATGTGGCATTTTGCTATTGCCAAAACCTACTTTCTTTGATCCGTTCCTAAAGAGAAGCCAGGTATTTCTGAAACAAGTCCTTGAACTTGGCTATAGATGGAGGGACTTTGCTTTCCAATTGGTAGACCCAGTTTGTGACCCAGCCCCATGCACCCAGAGCAGAGGGCAATGACTAAAAACCAATTCTTAGCTATGTGACCTCTGAACCTTTACTTCCCCATCTATAAAAAGAAGGTAATAGCATTTCTGTCTCAGGGGTCTCTCCTGCCGGCCACTTGTGGTTTCCTCCACACCCATCACACAAGATGGAGCTTCTATTTGAATAGAGCAGATGCTGAAAGGGGGCCAACCTGGAAGTCTGTGGAGTGCTCTGAGTGACTTGCAGCCATTGTTCTGGGCGGGGGAGGGCATCTGGCAGGGAAGGCAGAGGGCTCTGGCCATCAGCAGACATCTGCCTCAGAGAGTTCCTCTGCTCTGCTCTTGGGAGACAGGCTTTTCCTTCAAGAGCTGAGTAAATGTAGTCAGAAGAAATACTTCAGGGAGACAACATGGCAGTTGACTGGAGGTGGAATATGACCGGAAGTAGGTCTGACCCAGGAGCGTGTCCCTGGGGTGCAGCTCCGAGAGACCTCAGGGCCAACATCACGCTCTCTGTTTACTCAGGGTTTCCTCACTGGAACTGCCAAGGAAGCAGCTTTGTGAGTGAAGGGAAAACATGTGGGGTAGGCCGCTGGAGCCGTGCGGCTGCCTACACACAAGCTCCTGCCTCAAGTCAAGGAGGAGGGGAATGCAATCCAACCCCTGCCCTGCCTGGACCAGCAGTGTAACATGGGCCTTTTGCGGGGCCTGGCCTCATGACCACTACTTCCTAGGTAACCTGGTACCTCTGCGGTGGGGACCATTCATTTGTGTAAGGCCCTGTGTTGTCTTTGGCCACGGTGACGTGACTGGCTGGCACCATTGTGCTCACATCTACAGCAAGATGTGACATCAGGACAGAAGGGTGCGGCAGAGAGGAGCTGCTCATCTCCTGGTAGAAGTGGGGGGGTTGGAGGGAGAGAGGGAGAGGGAGGGAAGGATTGAGGGAGGGAGGGGGAGGGAGGGGGAGGAAGGGAGAGACATCGACACAGAGACATAAAGACAGAAAGACATACACACATACAGACGAGAGAGAGAGAGAGAGAGAGAGAGAGAGAGAGAGAGAGAGAGAGAGAGAAAGGGAGGGGAGGGAGAAGGAGAGGGAGAGAAGGAGAGAGAGATTGATTGAATGAATGAATACAAAGGCCAGTCCTGGGAGACAATAGACCCAACCGTGTCACCCCTCCAATGATCTACCACTCTCCAACCAAGCCCACTCAGGCCCCTGTGGCCAGGTCTTTGAGGGGGCACTGAACTCTGCCTTGAACGTTTTTCCACCCTGGGTTACTGGCTGCAGACCAATCATTGTGCAGTTTACATAGGACTAAAGGCTTTAGCCAGCCTGAGCCTTATGGACATAATCTATTGAAAAGGTTAATGTCCTTGTCACACAATCACTTTCCAAATAGTGTCCTGCACTGAGGGACTGATCCTTTAACACATGAGCCTTCTGAGTGGGCACTTTATAATTTAACCATAACGAGACTGCTCAGGTGAATTCCCAGAGGGATTCATTTGCTTGTTTCTTATAGGGCCTGTTTGTCCTTTCACCTACTTTGTGCCACCTCTTCCTCATTTAAGGAATAATGGTAAGTTGAAAAGTTATAACATTTGCAATCAAGAGTGTGGTGGCTTGAATGACAGTAGCCTGCATAGGCTCATATATATGAATACTTGGTCCCCAGTTGGTGGACATGTTTGGAAAGGATTGGGAGATGTGGCCTTGTTGGAGGAGATGTGTCATTAGGGGTGGGCAAAGTTATAATATACTATTTGCAATCAAGAGTGTGGTGATTTAAATGGCAATGGCCTTCATAGGCCCATATATTCGAATACTTGGTCCTTGGTGGACGTGTTTGGGAAGGATTAGGAGGTGTGGCCTTATTGGAGGAGGTGTGTCATTAGGGGTGAGCTTTGAGGTTTCAAAAGACATCATTTTAAGTCATCTTCCTCCTTCCCTCCCTCCCTCCCTCTTTCCCTCTCCTTCCCTCTCTCCTTCCTCCTTGCTTCCTTCCCCCATTAATGTTTCTTGTTTGTAGACCAAGACTTAAATTCTCTCAGTTCCTGCCTCAGTGCCATGCCTGCCAGCTGTCAGACTCCCTGACGTGATGGCTATGGATTCTAACCTTCTTGGACCATGAGCGCCATTAAATGCTTTCTTATAGAAGCTCCTTGGTCATGGTGCTCTGTCACGGCAACAGAACAGGAACTAAGACTGAGAGGTTTGATTTCCTAACAAGGGTTTCACTTGGAACAAGGAGTTTATACAGCTCCCCTGGAATGAAGCATGGGCTCAGAGGCCTCATGTTCTGGGGTCTTGCTGTTGCTGCTGGGGTGGGTGGGTGGAGACAAGTCAGAGTATGCAATGGAGGAGGGAAGAGTCTGCAAGCAGGGGCTTCTTGATTTTCTGTCTCATCCTCCACTGAATGTTGCAACTCACACTCAGTGGAAGGTTATACTTCCTGGAAATTAAAGCATGATTTTTATCATCCTACAGTGGCCTTTGAACCCAGCTGCAATGTCCTCAGAGGTCTTCTCTCTGGTCCTACCCCAAGTCCCCATCACTGCTTCTATCACCAAATAGGCAGGTCTTCCCCTCACCTCCTGGGGTGACACCCACTGGAGGTTCCCATTTGTCCCTCGAATGTTGCTTCCTCAGTGGTGATAGAACTCTCACCAGCAGAAGTCCCAGTCCTCCCTGTCCCAATAGTCTTTCCTTCTCTTCTCAGAGTAAAGCAAGGGGCCCGCACATGGAGAGAGGCAGGCTATCAAACCAAGATGGATCACATCATTTTATCCTTTCAGAGAAACCACAGTCCAACTCCAGAAAGTCTAAAGGTTCTTATAGCTAAAGCAGGTGGCTAAGAGTCCTCTGGCAAAGGAGCTCTGACAACATACCTGTCTTGAGAGGTAAGGGAAACTGAGGTATATACTAACATATACACAACCCACACACCCTCCCCACACACACCACGGGAACTCAGGAAAGCAGCATTGCACACACTTCAGATGCACGCACGGCCTTTGCTTGGGCTCTTTGCTGGAGAAAACTGAACTAAGTAGAACGCTCAGAGCATCCTAGACCAGCCATGTTGGACTCAAGCATATAGCAATACTCCCAGCGCATAGCTTCTTCAGGTGCCAGCTGGCTTTGTAATGATCAAGCGACCTCTCCCTGTTTGACTTCAGCACCACAAAGCTCCAGGTCACTCAAGTCTTCTACCAAGGGAGGCATATTGTGACCTTGACCATTCTGTCCTGAATGTCCCCCTCCACCAACTTGTTCACAGACCCCTTTCTCATCATCGTACTAAACCTTCTAGAAACTTATTTGATTCCACTCCACCCCCACCCCTTTGTCACTATTTCAAAAATATTGGTTTGTTTTCCTCCTCCAAAAACTTTATAGGAAAGAAGGAACTCAGATAATGAGAAAAGCAGGATTGGGGTTGTTGTGATGGTGCCTATGGATTAGGAAGAAGAAATGATTCTTTGTCCCTATCATTGTGGTCATTGGAGAAATTGTTTCAGGGCAGCCAGAGGAAGGTGAGTGATGCAGACCAGCTCATGCAGCTCAGTAAGAACAATAACAACAAAAACATTGTATCACATACAGTCCCACCTATAATCAAAAGAAGAATTTCTAAGTAATGAAAGACATATTTTCAGAAGGGCTGGAGAGATGGTTCAGCAGTTAGGTGTAAGTGCTGCTCTTGTAGAGGACTGGGGTTTGGCTCCAAGCACACACCTGGTGGCTCCCAACCATCCACAACCCCAGTTCCAGGGGAGAAGATGTCCCCTTCCAACCTTTGAGGGTACCAGGCATGCACATGATGGCATGCATACATGCAGACAGAACCCTCACACACAAAATAAAACAGAACTAAAGAAATCTTCAAACGACATCTTTTGAGGTGCTAGGGATCATGGAATCCAGGGCCTCACACTTGATGGATAAACAAGGACATTGCTTTGGGCCAGGCAAATTCTTCAGAGATTGATCTTGGCTTTTCCAGCCTATGATGCCTGTAGTCTGCAAGGCAAAGTCTGATGCCGGAGCTGAGAATATTGCAAACAGAAAACTGCCTTGACCCCGCTTGGCCCTGCAAACACAACAGCTCCCTCAGCAGGTCCTTACCTTATCTTCCTCATTGCGTAGCTCCTCCCCCCCCTTTACTCTTACTCCTGTTACTGCTAGACAGTTACAATGGACTTTGTAATGTCAAACTGAACTCTGATGGTACAGATCTGAGCTAACGGACACCACTCAGGCAAGATGTGTGGAAGCAAGCATCCTCATGGATGCTGTGGGTCTGAAGGGTGCAGCCCTTCCTAAGGATAATGTGTAATGTCAATCAAGGTTGCAAGGATGCTGTACTGTGCTTTGACTCAACTTTCTGCTTGCAGCAGTTGATCTTACAGATAATCTTGCATATACAAGTGTGTATTGTAAAGATATCCAATCGGGAATTGTTTATGAAGATAAGATACTAGACAGAGCCAAAGGACATTGATAAGTACAATCCAATTACACGGAGAGTCTTACAACTCTTGCCTTTGTCCCCTTAATGTTGACTGGTATTGAGCCCATTCTTTTTCCAGGAGTACAGCCCCTATGGATGGAGTTCAGTCCATCATTTTCCCCTGGCCATAGTAACTCTTTTATGTACAATGAAATCTTGTCTTATCAGAAAGAATCAAACTGAACAGGTAGCTAGGAGCAGCTAGGGCCATGAACAGCGCTTGAAGCTTCAGGAAACTAAGTGTGTGGGGGGGGAGATAAGGCCCCTGGGGACAGGGCCTGTTGGTGTGAGACTAAGGAGTATGCCATAGCTGGGTGATATTCCTCTTGGTTTGGGTTGGAGTATTAGGATTCTCAAAGGGAAAAGAACTAAGAGAATAAATATATATATTCAAATGGGATTAGATTGGTTTGCAAGATGTGGCCTTGAAAGTCCAACAGTGGTTGTTTTACACTAGAGAGACTGAGGATTAAGTAGTTGTACAGTTCATGAGACTGGATGTCTCAGCAGTCCCAATCTGGCACCGAAGGTCAGAGAGCTGCTTGTCTTCAGTCTATTTTTGAATCTTAAAAATGTTGGTTTTATCATTGGTAAAGTGTCTGGGACCAAAAATGATCTATTATAAAGTTTCCAAATCTCCGATCCATTTTTCTGGAGCCTGAACCTCCATTGTCTTGCAGATGTTGGCTAATTGCTGCCAGGTGGCATGGCCTCAGTGGAGAATGTCTCCTAGTTTGCATTAGGACAGGCCTAGGCCCTGAATGTGCTGCACCTGTGCTGAGGGCTTTGTCTGTGTGCCTAGAGACTGTTTTTTAGGTGTGCCGCTAGGGTTAAAAGAATGACTTGATGTTGGGAGCCAAATTTCAGGGCTTGGCATGAGATCCTAGGCCATGCTTGGCAGGGCACATAGTTAACCTTTACATAGCAGCTCCTTAGAACCTCAGCTCAAGAAAAGAAACAACTTGACCCAGTCCTCCACCCACAGGCTCAGTCACCTAAGCAACCCTTCCTGGACCTCTTACTCATAAATTCTTTACCCTGCCAAACATTCTCTTTGTGGCTTCCTAATATCCTGCCTATACCAACACCTGGTGCACCAACAACCCATTTTGCCCCTTCCCATATCCTGACTATATAAGCTAGCCTAAGAAAAGTAAAGTTTGCCGCTTGATCAGAATCCTATCTTCTGGTCATTCTTTCTGCATCTCTTGTCCCCATTCCCTATCCCTGACTCTCTTGCCCCAGGTTGATGTCCTGTAGGTCAGGACAACTTGATAGTAGATGCTCTCTGCAGTCACCCCAACTGTTGGAAAGCTATTTAGGAGGATGCTAGAATAAACTGGAGACTCCAGTTTCCAGCATGGACTGAGAGCCCTCCTAAAATGACAAGATGCCCGTGTCTGGTCTTTATCACTGTTGGGTAGCTAGGAGTTTCAAGGTCCATGCACTCCCACTCAGGGATGGACCCGGGACTGTTCGGATGGCTCCAATCACAGCCCCAAGAACATCAGTCCTGAATAAATAGCTTCTGTAGTGTGGGACTGATACAAGCCGGGTCACCGCAGTGAAGGAATGCCACAGTTACAGGATAGATAAACTTGCCAATAAGAGTGAAGACCAGCAGGCAAAAGGCAGTTTCCTTCTTCCATGGCCTGTTATCTGTGACACTGCCAGAGGAGCTGTCCTCATTAATGGTGGTTCTTCTTGCTTCAGACACTCTGATCAAGAAAACCCCTCACAAGAGTGCCCAGCAGCCTGTGTGTTAGTGGATTCCAGATGCAGCTGACAACCAACACTAAGCCATCATGATAGGTTTGGGCTTCAACTGATTGGAAGCAAGCCGTTTGCCTCATATACTCATAAAGATCTTGGTTGCAGAAGGATGCCAACTAACCACAGAAGAAAATCAAGTAGATACATAGGTGCCTGTGTGAAATGATGCCCGTGGTAGCTTGCAAAGTAAAAGTGCCATAAAATTACTACAAAATATATAAAAATAAAATATATGTAAAAAAATCTGTGAGAATTGACGCTTGTTCCTATGTGAGCACAATGTGTATAAGTGTTTTCTGCTAGCATGATCATGCCCTTGAAAAGAATAGAAAAAGATACTCTTCTTTGAAATACACATTCCTCCAGAGAGCAATTTAGCAAGCTATTAATTATGCAATGAGCTAATTCCCTGACTGGTGGTATGTAGTGTGTACCTGCGCAGTAGTATCAACATGTTCTGTGTATTTACATAAGTATTGTGTCTGTGATACTCCTGGGAGGTAGTATGTAAAACTAGCAGGACTTGTTTCTGGAAAGAAAATCATCACTCTGGGCTGTACTTGAAGAGTTTGACCTTTGTTATCATAGTCATAAGATGCACTGTTTTTCTTTTTAAATAAAAAATTTGTTATATGTTGTATGTATGTATGTATGTATGTATGTATATATGTATGTATGTATGTATGTGGGCATGGCGTGTGTGTGTTTGTGTGTGTGTGTGTGTGTGTGTGTGTGTGTTAAGACAACTTGTAGAAATCAGTTCCCTCTTTCCACCATATGGGTTCTGGGATCAAACTCAAGTCTTCAGGTTTGGCAGCAAGCACTTCTACTGGCTGAGTCTTCTTTCCGGTTACTGTTTTAATTCAGTTTTGTTTTGTTTTTCCAAGACAGGGTTTTTCTGTATAGCCTTAGCTGTCCTGGAACTCACTCTGCAGACGAGGCTGGTCTTCAACTCACAGAAATCCAACTGCCTCTGTCTCCTGATTGCAGAGAATAAAATAAAGGCGTTCACCATCACCACCCGGCTTAATTCAGTTTTTAAATAAGTAAAAAACAAACAAAACCTTGGGATTTTATCTCAGTTCATCCTTAAGAAATTGCTTCATCATGGAGAAATTTTATTGCGTCATTCATTGCATCATTTAAAGGTTACTTTTCAACCGTAGGCCACTTTCCCTGTCTACTCTCTTTCCATATACAGTGCCTTTAAGCAGTGTTTTGTGCCTTCTGCACACATTGTCTGCTCTGTGCTAAACCCTCTCTGTGGGAACTTCCCATCATCCCCTGGGGTCTTATAGTCCTTTGCTTCTGTCTTTTTCTTTCTACTTGCCACATTTGACTGTTTCTTTTTTTGCTATGGTTCATTCTAAACAAATTCTGTGAGTGGCACTTAGAGGGACAGTATCTACAGTCAATGCTTGTCACTTGATGGGAACAGGAGCTTCATGGCTGTCCCATGAGTGGATGGAGGCAGGCTCAGATTGCAGCTCTTTCCTGAATCGCTTTTTCCTTAGAGCTACAAATCCCTATCTATTCTTTGCCTCTCTGCTCAGTAACAATTAGCCAGGTTATAGCACATCTCTGGTTTCCAGCCCAGCCCAGATTGCGTTTCCTCGATGCCAGCAGCCAAGAGAGACGTCTTTCACTCCCCTAAGATGCATCTGAGATTTGAAGTAGATCTAATGACCCTTTCCTTAGCTCTTTGTCTGCTCTGACACACAGCCTGTCAGAAGAGTCCAAACAGCTCAAAACTGAAAAGTCAGGGGACGCAGGAGGCAAGCATGTGTGAGAGCATCAGCATCTGGGTGTCTATCTGTGCCATCCAGCCACCCTCGCCTTGGGTAAACCTTTCAGACTGGAGAGCTGGGCAGGAGTAGATACCATGGAGCCATCATTCTTGGAAAATCATCATCAACTGTGGGGGAAAATCTGTTTTACCGGAAGCAGCCTTTGCAGAAAAGTGATACTGGGAGGTCATAGCCTACACATCGTTCTCAGAGACGTTACGCTGCTCTCCCAGGACGATTCTGACTGCTGCTGGGCCAGCCTCTGCTGAGAGCATAGTCAGAGTTCTGGAAAGATCCAGACGGCTGTTGACAGGCTAATGGTGGATAAGCAATGGTGAACCATCAAACCCACTGTTGGTTCTCACCTTCAAGAACAATGACAGGTTGTGGCTGCAATCACTGCTGGGTTCTGATACTACGGCACTGGTATTGGACAACAGACCTAGACTGCTTGCTGGCTCACAGGGTGTCTAGAAGACTCAGAAAGCAAGCAGCCACCCCCTCCCCAGCTCCCACCCCACCCCCACTCCACCCCCCACCCCACCTCCCGCCAGGGTGATACACTAGGCACAGGTTTGTGAAGTAGAGGCACCTCCAGCTAAAGAATAAACACTTCCCTGGATGAATCTGGCCCCACTTGGCACACCTGTATTTCAGTCCACTTACCTTCTGGAGGGAACCCTTATGCAGTGCTCAGGGGTCCTTTGGCTTTGCCTGAAGGCACTTGCAGGGTTTGGGAATGTGATCATTGCTTTTCCTTACACCGCTGTTTGGTTGCCTTCAAAATGAACAACTTTGAACATTAAAAACTCTAGGAATTTCGAAACAGAGTGGTGTAGCTGGAGTGTCCCTGTCCCTTCCCTAAAGTGTGCGATAGATGTCGGGCTGAGGAGAAGAGAAAGTGGCCCAAGCAGTTTAGAAGGGCCATGAGTCAGCCTTGGAGAAGGGAGAGGCTCTGGGGAGGAGATGGTATCAGAGATGAGTAGATGCTAGGAAGAGAAACAGGGGATGTCAGTGAGCCGTGAATTTGGGAGAGCTGTAAGTAGTTTGGTGTGGGGGAGTCAAAGAGAAGTATGGCATGGGGGCACCTTGCTTTATCCCACTAGGAACCACGTTTTCCAAGAAAGGCCATTGGGGTATTAGAGATAAGGGATTGCTTCCTTCCCCTTGGCAGCTTTCAAAGTACTTTCTGGTACTGTGGAAACTGGACTCCCAGGAGTTAGGGAAGATCTAGCTGAATCATCCCAGTTCTGTGTCCTAAATGTTTGCCTTTGACCTCTGAGGGGCAACCAATGGCAACAGCCTACCTTGTTTTGGGAGTCACCTGGACTACCCTGGCCAACAACTCAAATGGAGGTTTCTCATGCCTGGTACTCTGGTTTTTGTTAGGTAAATCTATGGTTCCTGTGGGGAGTGCTGTCAATCCAAGTGGCATAACTTAGTATACATATACATACATATATATGTACCATATATGATTTTAGGTTTTTATAATCTAAAATAATATGATTGCTGAAGACTTATCAAACAACTGTAGTATTGTTTGTCCCTCCAGTATTGTAATCAATAGTCTCATCTACCTGTGACACCTATGAACCAAAACTCTGACCAGCATGGCAAGATATTCTTCTAGATACAATAGTGGTTCATATCTTGGTGGTAACCAACAGCTGTCTAGTTATATTTAAGGCCCACTTAATGGGAAGAAAATCACATTGGGTACTAGAGACCTAGCTAACTACCTGTGCTATGAAGCCATGGGTCTTAGAAGAGGATCTCCTACTCTACTTTACTAGACCAGCATAGTTCCTAATGGCATTATAAAACTCAACCTTATCCCCACTGTATTAGTTTCTTTTCTATTGCTGTGGTAAAATACCATGAGCAAGGCATAATATAAAAGGAAGGATTTAATTAGGCTTATAGTTTCAGGGGGTTAGAATCCATGAACGTGAACCAAAGGCATGGTGACAGAACAGCTGGGAGCTCACATCTGGAAGCCACAAGCAGAAACCTAAGAGACACACTGAGAATGGCATGAGTGTTTGGAAACCTCCAAAACCACTCCCAGTGGCACAACAAGGTCATACCTCCTAATCCTTTCCAAACAAGTCCACTTACTGTGGGCCAAGCATTCAAATGTATGAGCTTTTGGGGGTCATTTGCATCACCATAGGTAAGGGCACACCCCACCCATCAAAGACACTTCTCTTTATTGCAAATGGAGACCATTATGGAAAACCACAGTTAGACACAATGCAGAGGTCAACAGATCATAGGGAGTCCAGCAGCAATCGATATATCTTCAATACAACTCCTACACCTAAGGATCAGGGAAGAGGGGTTGGAAGGATTGAAAGAGCCAGAGGACCAGGAAGTCTGCTGTAAAACTGTGCCTCCTAGAAATGGCTACCTAAACAAGACATGAACAACTGTACTATCAACAGACACGCTAACATGGGAGGGGGAGGATCTCACAGGGCCTACCCCTAGATGAAGGACTTCAGGCAGTTAATGACTGCTGAGGAAGGGAGAATTTTAGCCTCTCCCAGGAATGAGCCCTCTAATTAGTTAACCAATACCAAGTGGTCAGCCTAAAAATCATATATGCACAACAAAAACAGACACAGTGGGTTGTATTTATACAGTCGTACAACCATCTATCTACTATTGGTAGTAGATATGTTCTATTGCTGTGAAGAGACACCATGACCACAGCAACTCTTATAAAGGAAAACATTTGATTGGGCTTTGTTTACAGTTTCAGAGGTCTACTCCATTATCATCATGGTGGGAAGCATGGCAGTGCACAGGCAGACTTGGTGATGGAGAGGGAGCTGAGAGTTCTACATCCAGATCCACGGGCAACGAGGTTTGCACATTGCTCTTGTTCTAGCCTTGGGACTGCTCTAGGATGCAGCATGATGGAATTTGTCTGGAGCTAAGAGTTTCCTGCAGATAAACGTCCATTTGCTCCTAGAAGGCTTCAGAATTGCACTGCTTTACGTAAGGAAAAAGGAAGGACATTTGGTCATTTCTTTGTCCTATTCATTGAGCACCTTTTATGTGCCAGTGACTGGACTAAGAATAGATGGACGAATGAAAAGGAGTCATTGGGGTTGTGGAGATGGCCCAATCGGTAAATGCTTGCCGAAAATCGTGGAGACCTGAGTTTGGATCCCTAGCACCAACATAAAAAAGCAGGGCACAGCGTGTGTCTATAATCCCAGCACAGGGGAGAAGAAGACCGGGGATCCCTGAGCTCATTGGCTAGCTAGTCTAGTTCATTTTATGAGCATCAGGTGAAAAGCAATTGAAAAAGACGCCCAGAGTCCCTCTGTGACTTCTACACTCCTGTGCACATAATCAACAAGTACTATACATACATATACACACAGACACATGAATTCATATACATACGAGAGAGAGAGAGAGAGAGAGAGAGAGAGTTTTACTCTCACACACAGAGCTTTACTCAATAACGATCATAATCAGGTCTCAGTTGATGCAGCTGGATATTGTTACATGCCAATAAGTCAGCTGCAATTTGGTTTATGGTGCCTAATGGTGTGTACACAGAACTACAAAGACTCAGGCAGGAAGAAACTCAGGTTTTATCTGAATGTCAGTTAAAAAAAAAAAAAAAAAGCAAGGAAAATTTCACCCAAGAAACACTTTCAAAGCCATGCAGCAGAAGCAGACGAAGGTGAAGTCAAGAATGGCAGTTAGTGCATGAAAGCAGGCAGCTTGCCTGGGGAAATGTGGGCCAAGGTGTGACGCAGGGAGGGGGGAGGAGGACGCCGACAGATTGGAATAGCACAAACAGGGAAGAGTCTACAATGGCATCCACGGGGGTGTGGTCTTCTGGGGGAGGTTCAGCTGGAGGGTGACAAGCTCCAATCTGTCTTAAAAGAGTTCCAGTAGCTGTGAAGTCTGGTGTGTGTGTGTGTGTGTGTGTGTGTGTGTGTGTGTGTGTGTGTGTGTGTGTGTTGCAAAACTTCCATGGTCTGCATTAACTTCCTCCATTTCCAGAAATGCCCAGTCAGTCCTTTGGCCACTGGGCAAGGGTGGAATTGTCTTAGAGCAGAGAACCCTTTTGTGCTTAATCAGGGAGCCCAAGGGTGTGTGTACATCCAGGATTCAAAGACAAATCCTCACTTGCCTGCTCATGTTCCAGTCCTCTTTTGGCCCACACCTCAGGGCTTGGAAGTCATAGTGACTAAGTGGGGATGGCTCATCTGGTATCAATGCCTGGCTTCCTATTGCAGTAGGTGGTTGGCTGGTGGTTTCAGGGCTCAGCCCTTGTCTGGCGCCTGTGTCTTCAGAGCTGGCCAGGAGGCAGGATTCTGACCCTGGTGTAATGCTGGCCTTCAGAATGGCTGCAGGGCAGTGGGAACTGTGGTGCAAAGCGAAGTTTCCACTGGCTGCTTGCCACTGTTCCCAGTGCACACCGACACCCCACCCCACAGCAGGATGCCCTGCCCTGCAGAGCGGTTGGAAGTGATAAATACGTTTGTTTTTGCATTCGAACCCTTCCTGGCATAGGAGGAAAGCATCTGCAGCTGCCTGGCCTTGCCATGAGGCCAGCTCCAGCTTTCACTCAGTCTGGAGCCTTGGGTAGTGATTACACTGGTTAGCTGGATCCCGGGCCTCCGAGAGCAGGAGGGTGCTGAGATGAAGGGCTCCCCAGCTGCTTATCAACATCAAAGTTTCATTAATCACACCATCCCAGGTAATCAAAGCTCAGTTTCATCCCATAGGCCTCATTTTGGCATTGTGCCCTGTGTATGGCATCCAAGAGTGGGAGGAGGTCCGGTACTCCTAAAGCCCTTAGGAAGCTGAACACTTACCAGGTGGAAGAATGCTTGCTTTCCTCTTCCCTGCTTAGCAAAGAAGGGAGACAGAGGCCACAGAGGCTTCTGTGAACTCCAGCCCCCAGGTGCGGCCCTATTAGGACAGCCTTTGGCAGGAGCAGGTAATACCAGGGCCAGGGAACTACTGGCAGCTCTGTAGGGCAGTTGCCAATGTCATTGTGCAACCTAACTGTGGGCAGATATTGCCAACCACCTCTGTGTGTCATGTGGCGCTTGCCGTATGATCAGGAGACTTTCTTTAAGTGAGGCTGTGCTGTATGGTGATAACCAAGGAGTTTGTCTGGTTACAACATGCAAATTTATGAGGATCAAACAAACAAACAAACAAACAAACAAACAACTAAGGATCAAAATTCACCTCACTCTTCATTGTCTTAATCCGGGGAAATACATTTTGCTCTGTTGAACAAGAAAACAAAAGCCCCACTTTGTTCTGTTCAAGTGGAAGTTAAAGAGAGCTGGGGTGGGGCTGAAGTTTTGCTGCATCAAACAACACAATACTGCAGTTCAGTGTCTAGTTTGCAGGACTGACAAGATGGCTCAGCAGGTGAAGGCACTCGCCCTGCTAGCCTGACAACCTGAGACAACTGGACCACTCCCAGAGCTTGTGGGTGGTAGTTTGATTATAATTGGCCCCCATGATCTCAGGGAGTGACACTATTAGGTTTGTTACTGTGGGGGTGGGCTTTGAGGTCTTTTTTTTTTTGCTCAGGCTTCACTCAGTGTGATACAAATCATTTTCTGTTGCCTACAAGATGTAGCACGTTCAGCTCCTTCCTCCAGCACCATGCCTGCCTGCATGCTGCAGTGGCCCGCCATGATGATAATGGACTGAACCTCTGAACTGTAAGCCACCCCCAGTTAAATGTTTTCCTTTATAAGAGTTGCCGTGGCCATGGTGTCTTTACAGCAATAGGAACCCTCACTAAGATACTGCGTAAGGATGGAAGAGAAAACTCACTTCACAAAGCCATTCCCTGAGTTCCACATGTGTGCTGTAGTCCATATGCCCACACTCACACACACACATCACATGCACACCCACACTCACACAATAATAATAAAGGTTAAGATGTTTTATTTGGGGAGGGGGCAAGCTCTGCCTTCTCTAGGCTTAGTTTATTCATTTGTCAGGAAGAAAACAGAAACATGAGTGAGCTCATAAGGCAAATGGGAGAACTGATGCCCGATACTGTCAACTTGACCAGACTGAGAAGCGCCCGGGAGATCTGTAAAGTACACTTCTGGGAGTGTGCATGATGGTGTCTCCAGGGTGGATTAACTGAGGGAGACCTGTTTTGACTGTGGATGGAAACATCCAGCAGTGGAGGGCCCCAGGTAAATGAAGAGAAGCCAGATAGTGAAGGCATTCTCTCTCTCTTCCTCCTGATCGTCACATCCTCCTCATCGTAATGCACTGAAACCTCCAAACTATGAACCCACATAAAAATGTCTCCCCTTAACTTGTTTTTCACAGGAGAATTGTTGAACGGATTTCAGTAATGTAAGATGTTCTGAGGTAAGCACGTGAAAGAAACTACAGACATGGTGTGCAAAGCACGAAGTGGAGTGCGAAGCATGGAAATGGAGGCATGTGTAAAATGCTACTCAAATTCTTGAGGAAATCAGGGAAGACTTCACAGAAGAGGCACTCGCTAGCTGGGCTTTGAAGAGTGGCTAGGAGTTCTCCAGGGAGAAAAAAGATGGAGACAGACACTCTGGACAGTGCCCATAGCTTGTACAAAAACATAAGATCACACAGTCCAATCTGAGAACCATATGAGTTGTTTAAATACAACATTTTCCAAACGGATACAAATTATGGCTCTGATGGAATCATAAAGGGTCTATCAAGGATAGTATTCAAGTGCTTACTCTGGTCATCTGAATGAGAGTGCTCCCTGAGGCTCACATGTTTGAATACTTGGTACCCAGCTGGTGGAATTGTTTGGAAGGGTTAGGAGGTGTGGCCATGTTGGAAGAGGTGTGTCACTGGGGATGGGGTTGGAGATTTAGAAAGATCCGTGTTATTCCCAGTGTGCCTCTTAGCCCCGTGTTTGGGGTTTTCTGGTGTGAGCTCTCAGCTGTTCCTTCCACCGTGTCTTTGCTCAGCTATCATGGACTCTAACTAACTCTCTGAACATCTAAGTTACACTATTCTAAAGTTGCTTTGATCATAGAGTTTTATCACAGTGGCAGAAAAGTAACTAATACACACGCATGGACGATGAAAAGTAAGGTGTTATAAATTTAGGAACATCGGTGTGAAAGGTAGGTGGTCAGAATGTCGAAAAAGAGCTGCAGCTCAATGCCAAAAAGTCCCCAACATGCCGATGACCCTGGATTTGATTCCTCCTACAAAAAGAAGAAAGCACTGAAAACAATACACCAATAGGTATAAAAGGGTATTGCCCAGTATCTTCAGGGCAATAGTTCATTATACCTCCAGGCATCTAAATCACTTGTTCATTAGTCTACAACTTGTCCCTAACCCATTCAGACCCTGGCTGTTCTTCAGCTGCTCCCTGCACCGCACCCCTGCAGGAACATATGCACGTACACACCCCACCCAGTCTTCTCCCTACTCTGCCTTGGGCTTGCAGAGGGTTAACTTCCCCAGAATTCATTTGTCCTGTCTGACCAGTGGGTTTGATGCCCGGAGAATGGCATGAGAAAGAGGCTGGGGCAGCTGTTTTCCAGCCACACCCTGCTGTGTACCATTGACAACTGCCATTGCTGAACTCAGCAGCAAGCCCTCTGCAGCTTGCCTCATCAGGGAGAGATGCATACTATGGATTCAGCCATGTCCCACCAAAATCCCTATGCTGAAGTTCTAACTGCAGGTGACTTTGTTTGGCAAGAGGGTCTTTGCAGATATAACTTGTTAAGATGAGACTCTACTCCAATTGGACAGCCGTCACAAAGGGAAGACAGGGGCACAGGTAGGCATGCAGAGAGAATGCTTAGGAGTATGCTGTCACAAACCAAGTAGCTACCCCAGCTAGGAAAGGGTCTTCCCCAACATCTTCAGGGTAGCCTGGCCCTGATGATGCCTTGATTTCACACTGTGAACTCCAGAACTGTATGCAAGTATGTGTGTGTGTGTGTGTGTGTGTGTGTGTGTGTGTGTGTGTGTGTATTCGAACATGGTGTGCATGCATGTATGTATGTGTACGTGTCATAGCATGTGTGTGGAGATCAGAGCAAAACTTGAGGTGTCAGTCCTTTGGCTTTGAATGAGATAGGGTCTCTGATGTTTGCTGCTGCACATGCCAAGCTATCCGGGTCTTGTTCTTCTGGACATTCTCTGTCTCTGCCTCCCCTCTAGGAACTTTGGCATTACAAACATGCTTCCACGTTTGGCTTTGTATGTGTTCTTGGGATTTGAACCCAGATCCTCACTCTTGCTCAGCAAGAGTAAAGACCCACTGAGCCATCTATCTGTCCAGCCATGGCATGTAAGGAACATGCTTACAGATGGCATTGCACCAGAAAAAAAAGATGGTAGCAGGAAACAAGTGCCACTTAATTGGTGTTTTACATGCTGGCCAAACTCTTAAATGTCAACAACTGAGAGACCCAGTGGTCTGGGTGACTTCCTGAGTACACTAGGCCCTCAGGCTTTTATCTGTATACTAGGCTTTCATCCCTGTGGGGTCTTTGCAACTTACCAGAGAAGCAAAATTAGACGTCACCAGACACTCTTGCCTGTGTTGAGTCTTATCAGAAGGGCTTGTGTACTAAGGAGTGTCACATCCCAACAGCCCTTCCAATTTGGAAACACAAATATCTCTTTATCCCAACAGCCCTTTCCACTCTCCTTCATGCCAGTGTCTGAACAAAGGTCAGCTTGTATTCTTTGGCTGGGTTTCCAGATTTCTTCTTGGAACAGCACAAAGAAAAGACCTCTTCTTAGCCTGAAAGTCTTATTTATTTTCTCCACTCAAGACAAGACACATCAGTGGTTATGATCTGGGGTGATAAAACGACACTTGAACAAGGTCATGCTAATGGTAGATGTCCATTCTGTTAATTTCTCAGGGTTAAAAGGCCAACAGCTGTTCTTGTAAATGTGAATGGCACTTGCATGTGTAAAAGCTTGTTTAAGGCAGGCATAAGGATGAGGGTGCATGCTTGTCATTCCTCATCTTCAGAGACTGAGGCAGGAGGACTATGAGCTCAAGACCAGCCTGGGATGCACAGTGAACTCTATAATATATCAGAGCTTGTATTAAAAAAAATAAAGAAAGGGATGGAGAGATAGTTCAGTGGTTAAAAGCACTTATTTCCCTACCAGAGGATCCAGGTTCAGTTCCTAGCACACACATGGTGGCTCATAATCATCTGTAACACTTCAGACACCAACATGCATGTGGCACGCAGACACACATGCAGGCAAAACACCCAAGCACGTAAAATAAAAGTAAAGCAAAAGATAATAAAACAAAAAGGTTGCCATGATGACTGAGTGGGAAAAGACGCTTGCCACCAAGCCCTATGACCTGAGTTCAATCCCTGGAACCCACATAATGGAATGAGAGAGGTGATTCCTACAAATTGTCCTCTGACTTCCATAAGTATACCATGGCACAAATACACACTCACACACACACACACACACACACACACACACACACACACACACAAATAAATAAAATATATTTAAAAAATAAAAGTCTCTAATGTTTTCCATTCTAGTACTTTCTCCCCACAGGATATTCTGCCAAACAGCTAGATATGTGGTGGTTGGACAGTCCTCTCAGCCGCTTAATAAAACCTACAATACTGAATTTCTTTCACACTGTGATTGGTGGCTGCTAGAAAAACAAGCAGATAAATACTTTTACCTTAATATTTTTAAGTTTTGTTTACAGCATGCGATTTTGCCTTTCCATGTGAGGATCATTTTACAATTGTTTTTTGAAAAGTCAGAAGTAACAATTATTTGAAGGTAGAATCACTGAAGTGTAGAGAATGTAAAGGGACCCAGTCTTCCCCTAGACAAAACCTTCTGCTTTCCAGAGGCCCCTTAGTTCGTGGAGCAAGTGTCCTATGCATTTGGAGGGAGCAAAGACCTCACCAGGCTCTTCACATGTTTGTGTGTGTTTAGCTTTCAGAGGAAGCTGTAGCAATGAGCAGATGAGAGGCCAGAGTCTGAAGCCAAGATCTAGTAGCACTGGCCCTTCTGGGGACTGATAGAAAACTACTCCAGGAGTGTGCTGGATGTCTCTATAATTTTATTCAAATGACTGCAGAACCTGGAAAAGCTGTTGCTGCTATTGATGCATAACATACTGCCATTATTGAAGGTCTTTATATATATATATATATACATATATATATATATGTACATATATAATTTGAATTTTTAGAAACTTTAGCTGTGCTGTCAACTTTGGAAAAAAAGTATCCCAGTTTACCATGTTGAGTTGGCATTGTACAAAAATTAACAGCCATATTGGTATAGAAATGTTGAACTTAATTTTTTTTCCATTTGTATAGGGGTAACCCACTGTATTAAATATGTAAGGTCTTAAAAAAAAATAAAGAAGGGATTTTGAGAGCCCATCCCATGTGAAGGGATGCTCTCTTGGCCTGGACACATGGGGAAGGGCCTAGGCCTGGCCCAGGATGATGTGGTAGACTTTGGGGAGCCCCTTTTGAGGGCCTTACCCTGCCTGGGGAGTGGAGGGGGGATGGTTAGGGGCAGGTGCGATGTTGAGGGGGAGGGGAAGCAGAGGGAGAAGGGATTGACATCTGAAGCAAGCTTGTTCCTAATTTGAACTAATAAAAGAATAAAATAAAAAAAAAAGAAAAGAAAAAAGAAAACTACTCCAGGTCACTTCTGGCTTTTGGTCGGTGCCAGCAATTTTACACACACACCTTCTTTGCAGCCCAAACACTCTAGTCTGTCTCTGCCCACACATGGCCCTGTCCTCTGTGTTTCTGTCTGAACTTATCTCTTGATTGAGACAAGGTTTCCTGTATCTCGGGCTGGCCTTGAGCTATGGCCATATATAGCCAAGGATGACCTTAAACTTCTCCCACCTCCATTTGCTGAGTGCTACGATTACAGGTGTGCATCACCATGCACCCAGGGCTTTGTGCAAGTTAAGTAAGTTTACTCTACCCCAGTCCTCAAAGTTCCCTCTTCTTACAGGGATGCCAGTCATAGGACTGGAAGTCACCCTAACTTAGGGTGACCTCATCTTAACCTATCCAGTGTATATATGTATGTGTGCAGAGTCATATCCAGGATCATGTGCAGATAAAATACATGCTCTACCACTGAGCTATACCTCTGAATAAAAAGACTCTTTCCAGATAAGGTCTCTGTCCCAGCATCAGCAGCCAGGACTTTAACAGACCTTTTGTCAGGGGTATGGAGCAGGGTTGCAATTCAATCCAGCCACATGGTGAGTACAATCTACAGTATTTTGAAACTGAAGGGGAATTCAGACATATGGAATAAGTCCCATCCCTGCTCCCCGTTTGCCTGCACTCTCTACCTTCAATATTTGCTTCTTTAATCAACTATTGGACATCAGGTGCCCACCAATAACTCTGTGTGAGGACTAAGCAAGTTCAGCCATGGGATGTACAGTGCCTAACACAGAACCAGTCACATCAATGCACAGAACCCCCCTGTAGTCCCTAGATGTCCAGCTTCACAGTGAGAGGAAGGGCCATATGGATGCTTGATGGGAAGAAAATGACACATTCATCTGGTGTAGATGAAGAATGAATGCTTATGTTCGGTTGTGTTTGCACTGTTATACAGCCCCGAGGTTTCTTCCATAAACACTCAGAACGATACCTTCTGTTTGAACAAGGCTTCTTGTTTTCAAAGAGCTTTCGTTGGATATCATAAAACTCCGGAGAAACTGCAGGGCTGGGTACTGATGACCCCGTTTTGTAGATAAGGAAACCAAGGCAAATGTTAAGAGATTGGAGTCAGATCAACCAGCGCCCAGAGGACTTGGGCTGCCCACTCACTGTGTGCTCTTTTTCCTTAGCAATAGGACCCCTGTATTAACCAAATAGCAATTTAGCCTGGCCACCCCCAAAATATGGCTAGTTAATGACATGTCAGCCGCCGTGTGGGTAGGAAGGGGGCTTCCAAGACAGCCCTCTAAAGAGAACCTATTTTTTTTATATGGCAGAGTCCTTTAACCCCTAACCCACAACCGCACCTAGGGTGAGTGTGTGTGTGTGTGTGTGTGTGTGTGTGTGTGTGTGTGTGTGTGTGTGTGTGTGTGCCTATGTGTCTGTGTGCATACATATGTGTACATATGCTAGTTTTCATCTGAAGCCTAGGGCCTGGTGATTGCATCTGAAGGAAGCTGATGAGAGATCCGCACTCTAAAGTGACTGGAAATAGTCACTGAGTCTCCACTAGAGTCATTCATAAGCATAAGCGGTACCAGAAAGAACTGACTTGGACAAAATGTAGACTGGCTACAAGTATTGTGACGAAGCTTCAGCCCTTGAACTGATGCTGTGGTACATCAGGCCTGCCAGTTTAACCCCTTTCGAGAGGTTTGAGGGCCAAGGACTCTTTTACCTTTCACACCCTCACAAGTGCTGGCGGTGCTTGTTGAGCTGATTACGTAGCTGGATGCTGTGGCTTCTTTCAGTAAACTCTGAGAGTCATGCCAGGTGTGTGAGCTGCGTGTCTGCTAATTTACAGGGTCATATATATGACAGACTTCTGAAAGAGACCTGTCTTTCCGTTCACAACCTGACAGTGAGATTGTGAGGGAAAGTGAGGGCCCCCCGTGTCAGTTGCTGGAAATGGTCATTATCTATCAAAAATCACCGGACAAGCACGAATGGTCAAATTGACTTGTGTTGACTGTCAACACTTCAGCTGCCACATCTGATAGAACAGAAGAAGACAACGGCTCAAACAATGGCAATCAGGCCCCTTCTCATGCCAGTTTGGCATTAACGCTGAAAAAAATTAGACTCTGTTTCTATTTATTGAGGGTCATGTTGACCCAGAAATTATGAGGAAGCTGTGTGAATGGGCAGAGAAGTTGGTCTGCAGAGAGGAGTAGATAGACATGGGCGCAGAAGCAGCATAGAGACTGTGGGACCCCCAGGATGAGAAAGGGAGGGAGAAAGAGCCAGACAACAGGAAGCTGCCTCAAGTCCTGCTAGCTATTTGTTTATTTGCTTCAGTTCCTCAGGACTGCCTGACTAATCTTTCTAACCCATGTTATGGGATATTTGTACACGGTGTGTAGATATACTTGCTGTGATTGATGTTAATAAAAAACTGAACGGCCAATAGCTAGGCAGAAGCTATAGACTGGATTTCCAGGGACAGAGAGGTTTCTCGGAAGAAGAAAGGCAGAGACGCCAGGAGACATGGAGAGGAATCAGGAGGTACAATATAGAAGAGAGGCAAGGCCACATGACAGAACGTAGATTAATATAAATGGGTTGATTTAAGTTATAGGAGCTAGTTAGGAGCTATATGCTGAGCTTTCATAATTAATTAATAATTAACTATATCTGTGTCATTATTTGTGAGCTGGTGGCCCAAAGAAAAATCTGACTATAATCCCAGAGTTCCAGGGCATGCCCCTGTATCTGTATACTAAGTGACTCATTGCAGTTAAAATAGTTTCTGTGACTTTAACTAAAGGACTTAGGGCAGTTCAGCATCATGCTGAAGTGTATATGGATACCTCCTGAAATGGTCTGTGTGTCTGTGGACTCCATTCCTCCCAATCTCATCACCTTATATCATGATCACACACAGACATTGCCACACCCACCACGGCACCCATCAGTCCATCATTCTGTCCTGCGTCTCTGTTAGCACTCTCATTTCTCAGACTCCATAGTAATTTTGAGGAACTTCTTCTCACACCGAACAAACCAACGATAGAAAGAACAACATGCAATTGTTTTCTTTAGCATAAGGGCTTTACTAGAGCTCAGCCAGGACCAGCACCGTGCCTTTGAACTTCCAGAATTATAAGAAAAAAAACAAAAAACAAAACCTCTTTTCCTATAGAATACCAGTCTTGATTATTCCCTTATAACAACAAAAAACAGACTCATGCAAGTGGAGAGAACATGGAAGGTTTGCTTGTGCTGGGGCCACCAGATAATTACTGGGCATCTGTCCTGGGTAAGAGCCCAGGGCACTTATTCTGAGCGGAGAGAGCCAGGTTGAGTTTTGACTATGACTCTTCTCTGAAGCCCTAGGATGTTAACTTTTCCTATGAGACATGGACAAATATTGATTATTCACTCCAGATAGGGCACCAACAGTGGACCAAGGAGCCTACCCTACCCAAGGCTAGTTTGTTGAACTGGTGAAGGATTACTTACAGAAATATGGACAATGTATGAGTAGCTACACCTCCGAAGAAAGGTCCTCCACTCCAGTAATTGTTAACCCTTTTATGTCCTAGCTGAGGGGTCTTTTGAGCCTCATGAACCCCACTCCCATGAGGGAATGTTTATGAACCCAATCTTAGGAGGGTCTCATGTGGGTAATCTCAGGTGCTCTGATTTCAAGACACCATTAGCTATGCAATGCCTGGGATACGGTTCCATAATATCAGTAAGCAAATTATCCTGTTTGAGCCTATCTAAATCATCATCAAAATGAGGGTGCTGGACTACATAAACTTTCAGATCTCTTGTAGCTCCTAGGGTCAGAATCTATAACTGACAGAACTATGGAAGCAATTTTGAAACCTCAGAGGTGTCAATCAACAAGCAGCAGGTGAAATATTCAGGCAATTATATTTCCTTTACACAGATGAAAAATACGTCAGGAAAAATAGTTTAACTTTCTTGAATGAAAAGTGTATTGACTTAAAAATGTGAGCAGACCTTGCTGGCATAGAGAGCCTGAGACGGGAGAATCATGAGTTGGAGGTTCTAAGCCAGCCTGAGATACATACAGAAAGATCCTGCCTCAGAACACAAAGAGACAGATCAGAAAGTATGATATCTTCTTGAACTGTAATTTGACTATGATGATTAACTTTCACTGCCAAGTTGATTGGGTTGAAAGTTTCCTCGAAGATCAGTAAATCACACCTGTGTGTGCTACTGAGGGGGTATTTCCAATGAGGATTAGTCTAGAAAGATGGGCAAATGGGCGGCACCATCCTGTAGGCTCCCGGCATGGATGGACTGAAAGGCTAAGAAGGAGGAAGCCACCAGTGCAGGCATTTTCTCTTTGCTTCCTGACCACCGTGCTGCCAATGCTCTGCCCCCCCCCACACACACTATACCCTCCCCACCACCATGGGCTGAAACATCTGAAGCTGTAAGAGCCCCAACAAGTCTGTCCTCCTTTAAGTAGTTTGAATCTGGTATTTTGTTACTTGAATGAAAAGTCTAATAGTCTGACCATCTATGTGGATTATCTAAGAGAAGAAAGAGCACCTACAGTGATGGTAAGAAGCAACAGTTCCCTTCTTCATGTCAGGACTCTTAGTTTTCCTTCCTTCTCCATCACCGGAAGTAACTAAGCAGGACTCTTTTGCTCCCCATCCCCAACACCACATCTAAGTTAGTCACTTTTCTTTTGTAGAACTCATCTCGAAATCAGAGCTGCTATGAACCTACTCCATCCATCATTATTATAAACATTATCACATATTGAACACTATAGACAATTCAATTCTGTGTTAAAGGTGATTTATGGTTATATTGGTTACTTTTTTCTCATTTTTGTGACCAGATATCCGACAAGAAGCAACTTGAGAGAGGAAGTACTTCTTCTGATTCTTGGTTTGAGGGACCAGTCCATCAGGATGAGAACGCATGGCAACAAGGATGTGAGCACTGGTCACAGTGCATCTGCAGTTAAGAAACACAGAGAGTGATGGATGCTGGTCTTCAGCTAGCTTTCTCCTTATTTGTTTATTTATATTCAAGGCAATGAGATGAGGCTGCCCACATTCAGGGTGACTCTTCCCTTCTTAGTTGAATCTCCTGGGAAATGTAGGCTCACAGACGACTCTCCTATGCGATTGATTCCAAGTATCAACAATGAAGATTAACTATTACAAGTTTACCAAAACCAGTTTAATAATACTCAAGGAAAAGCGGTCCAGGGGTAAATTAGCTAGCCCAAAGCCACATCATATACCCAGTAGCTGGCAGATCTGAGGTCAGACCTTCTACCTTGATAAGCCCAGAGAATCTCATGAACTCCAGGCATGGAGACTTCTGCAAAGCGAATGTGAAATCTGCATAGTGAAAAGGGGACTTCTGGTTAAACATGGAAGACTTAAGCCTGCCGTTCCAGACTCTGATTAAAGATTCAGAACAGCAATGGAAGGCTATAAATACATGAGTCAGACATGCGGACAGAGGGGCTGTGCAGAGTTTGAACTGTCTGTTCTGTTTAGGTGGATGCAGAGCAGATGGCAGGCTGGCCTCGCCTGTGTAGCGCTCCACGTCTAAGAGAACCACCTGCAGTTAAACCGCAGAAAACCTGAGGTTCCGTGATACCTTGTGCTACAGCACATGGGAAAGGAGCTGAGAAACTAAAGACAACCAGTTGCTTAGGGGGTCTGGATCCTTCACCTTCCTATGCCATCTGCTTGAATAAAGTTGGAAGGTTGTTTTTTTTTTTTTTTTTTTCTCAGAGATACTGAGCCCCAAGGTCTCTGGGCATTGCTGCAGAATAGAGAGGAGAGCAGGAGTGGTCCTTGCTGCTGATGGCTGAATGGTCACTGCATCTAAGTGTATAGCCTACAGGGAAGAAGGCAAGGCTTTCTCCCAGGAGAACCAAGAGACAGAAAGAAAAGATTACTTCAGGGTCCCACTCTGAAAAACTCACTGCACCACTAGATTGCAGCCTCTTTTCTTCCCCAGCTGGCAAGTCTGCACGCAATGCCTAAAAGCAATCCACAATCAGGTTTGTGATCTCAGGAGTCAGTACAAACCGGCTGCTTCCAGGCATCAGCACCTGAGTCTAGAGGAACACTTTCAACATGACAGAGATTCGTGACATTCAAGTGGGGAAAAGAGATTTAGTAGAAATGGGGATGATGCAAGCAACAGAATAAAACTTTGGAAACACACACACACACACACACACACACACACACACACGGAGGGTATATTTAATATTCTCAGAGAGACAAAAGATATTCATTAATCAAAAGCAGGATATTTTGATTCAGAGACCATCAAAGAACAAAAAAACAAAGAGCCTAGAGAAGTTAAAAATAGAAGAACTTTTAAATGAACCAAGTGGAACTACCTTCCACAAAAATTAATAAAGGAAGAGGGATGGCCAGTAGTGAAGAAGTCATACAAAAAATGAAAATTGATCCAAACATTCATTGACAGGAATTCCAGAAAGAGCCTAAAGAGAGGGAAAGTGAAGAAATGATACCAGGAAACTTCCTGTGGATTTGAAAAGATCCACAGCAGTTTCCACCACTTGACATTTCAAAGCTATGGACACAAAGAAGACCCAAAGTCTTTCCCTAGAGAGACAAAAGATTCCATTCAAATAGGAATAGGGATGACACAAGACTTCAAACTGCAACTTTGTGTTGCAGAAGACAAAGGAAGGGCAATGATGTGATTCTGTCTCCAGAGCCAGTTGATTTAACCAAAATAATTAATGTATCTTTACTGAGAGACCAGAGGGAAGTAGATAGGAAGAATAGTCTTCTATGAAGTCAACAGTGATATTCTTAAAGGGTAGACCAAGAGCAGTCCATGCACGTTATCCCACACCTAAAGGAAGTTACAGAAAACCACCCAAAGGAGCAGGTCGGGGAGGGAGACAGATCTCTGGTTATAAAACTTGGAATGCTGAACCTTCCAAATGAGCTATGTGACATAAGCTATAGAAAATACCCTGTTCCCATTTCCATGCCCAGAATGCTGGCGTTGCTTTCTTCTAGGAGTCAGGCTCACCCTAGCTCTCTCATCACCACATCATTGGTAGGGGTTCTGAGCTTTCCCCTGTTTGGAATGCAGAGTCTAATGGCACAAAATACTTACATAATTGGAGGACAGAAAGAGTCACAAGTGCAAAGTTATGCCTGAAGTCCAGGCAGGCACAGAAAATATGGTAGCATCTTCGTTTCATAGAGACACTTATGCAGAGCTCTTTGACCCTGTGGTGTATTGTTTGGCAGCATTTGTAGGATGAACAAACTCAGGTGGTGAGTAATAGTTGAATCTCATCATTCCCCCTCCCTTGTGGCCACACCCATGCCCTATAACCTAGGCACAACTCTATTGGCAGGTCTACTGAACAGTGTGTAAAGCCAAACTTGCCTCAGATGGCCTACTGATTGAATAGTTTTTTTCTTGAAGTCAATATGAATTTAGCCTTTTAAAAGTCAATGGAGCTCAATTATGACAAGGGACAGTTTAAAGAGTTAGATACAATGGCAATAAATGATTGTAGACGTAGGCATGACCAACCAGCTATGGTGGCACATGCCTGTGGATGTGGGAGGTGGCAGCAGGAGGTTCCGAAGTTTAATGCTATCCTCAGCTATGTAATATGTTTGGGGCCAACCTGGGCTACATGAGACCCTGTCTCAAAAATTTCAAAGTTACAGTAAGTCAGGGAAACTAAAGTAGTCAATGGCTTTTATTCCTTCTCTACAGCCATTGTTTTCTTTGTGGGAGCTGTTTTCTTGTTGGTACTTTTTTATTCTGAGTTCTAAGAGCACCTGACTAAGATTTTAAGAGATGCATCTCATACAAATGCTCACAGATAATGAAAAATCAAAATACGTGCTGCAGATTCTATGTCGGGAATTAGTGTTCTCACAGCCTCACTAAGGCTTCAGCTTCCCTGGACTTTTGTCAGGTAGAGAGGTGGTACATAACTACAGCCATATGGCCTTTTGGAGAGGAGGGAAGGAGCCTGCCAAAGATCCCAGACATTAGGGTAGGGGGGTGAGGACCCTCTGCCCGAGATTTGGCTTTTTCTTTTGCAATGACTTGAAATCATCTCAGGGCCTGGGGGACAGAGCTCCTAAACAAGATGCCCCAGGGTGTACTGTCCACAGATGGCCTGGATTCCCCCCCCCCCCCGTCTCTCTCTGTCTCTCTCTATATATCCTCCCCCCTCCTTTTCTGTGATCTGATAAACACAATTTTTAATTTTTTTCAGCTAAGTACTGAATCCTCTAGGCCAATTGATGCATGATTTTGTTGGAACTGCAGAAGATGGGAGATTTATATTTCCTAAATCTGTTTTATTTACAATAACCCTAATGATATAAAAGCGAAAATACCAGAAGTTCCTTGGAATAGATCCCGGCTCTGTTTAATCAAGTGCACACCAGCCTAGTCCAGTCTCAAAGCCAGAGTGAGTGGGTGCAGAAGTTGGTGAAAGCCGCATTTATCTGATTAGGAACACTCATTAACATTTGGAAAGCAAACCCATGCTTCCATTCTGCATCTACTTGTCTGGATGCAGGAAGCTTGTCCAGGCCCTTGTTGTCTCTTCTGAAGACTCCTCTCCTGGCTGTGTTTTCACATTTGTCAATGAAATCAATCACTCTCATCTCTTGTATAATAAACTATCTAGAAGATTCTAGGAGATGCTGGTGTCTCTGTAGTGCTTACCACAAACAAAAGGCTCTTTTTTCAGCAGCTGTCCTGCTGGAGGGGTTTGGTATAAATTTTTTACACATGCAGTAGAAATTATGGACCATCCTTCTCTTCTGAGGCTGCCAAGTCTCACCTTCTCATGTTCATGACAGCATGTATCTGGCCAGTCATGTTTTCTGACATCGGAAAACAGGAGCTAGAGGGATAGTGCCATCAGTAAACTGCTTGCCTTGTAAGCAAGAGGACCTGAATTTGAGCTAAGGATGATGACACACATTGTTTATCTCAGCTCTCAAGTGGTGGAGGCTGGCAAATCCATGGGGCTGGATGGCCCCCGGCCTAGCTGATTGGATGAATTTTAGGCCCATGAAAGACAAACCTCCCATCTACAGGTGATCAAGCACATCCTGGGCAGATCCCTGGGGCTGGATGGCCAGCCAGCCGAGCTGATTGGGTGAATTTTAGGCCCATGAAAGATGAACCTCCCATCTACATGTGATCAAGCATATCCTGGGCAGTTGAGTCAATCAAACTTGTTTAGGGTAGGGAAACATGTGGCTTGTTACCTAAATGATAGTCTCCAGTATTTCAGGAACTGTCTGTCCTTAAGCAAGGAGGTTACAAGCTAGAGGCATTTTTGTTTTATGGATCTCTTAGGCACAGTAATTACAACTTAAAACATGACTTTGGCTCTCACAGTTTTGGTAAAAAATAGCATAGTATATAAAAGAAATCTTGCAGTTTTATGTTTCTTTCTACAGTTTTGTAACAGAGTGTAAATAATTATCACTCTTTACTTCTTGTAAAGGAATCAAGAACAAGGGAAGTTCGAGTCTATCCTCTTTATCCAACATGGCTTCTTAAACAATCAGCATCAGGACCATTGAGTAGTCCAGCACCCCGATTCTACAGCACTACATCTGGAGAGCTCTTGTCTCTTAGACTTTGAGTGTCACAAAATTAGACAAAGACCTCATGACTTCCCATCACCACCCCATTTTATTGTGTGAGGAAAGATTTGAGAAGCTAAAGAAGTGCCCCTCCCCCAACTTCAGCTCTTAGGCTCACCCAAGGAGAAATGGGTCTGGGTCCTGGTCCTGAGCTCCAGAGAACCTTGCCCTATTTAGCTGTCCTGACTTGCATTTGCACTCATTTCCTGTTCTCTTTCTCTCCAGCATCCTCAGTGTCTAGAGCTTGTAATGGGAGTGGGGAAAGAAGTGGATTCCCAGGATCTTAAAAATAAATTAATTTTTGTGTCTTTATGACAAAATGCCCAAGAGAAACAATTTATGGGGGAAAGATTTATTGGGGTCATGGTTCAGAAGCTTGAGCTCTGTCATGTGAGGACAGCACAATAGAGGGTTTGGTCCATGGCAGTGAGAGGGTGTTGCAGAGGCTGGCTGTTCACATGACAGTAGACTAGGAAGCAGAGAGCAAGACTAAAATCCAGGGCCACATATAACCTTCAACTTAACCCCAGTGGTCCACTTCTGCCAATTAGGCTCCACCTGTCAAAGCATGAGCCTATTGCGTGGTGTTTCAGATTCAAACTATAGAATTCTGTCCCTGGTTCCTAAAAGTTCATGGTCACTTCAAAATGATAAATGTATTTAATTTATTTCAAGAGACCTCAGAGTCCTAACAGTTCCAACTCTATTCAAAAATGCAATGTAAAGTCTTTTCTGAAACCTAAGAATCTTGCCAGTGAGCCCCTGAAAAATAAGAAAGAGAGGTATGTATTTCCCACGTAGAGTGGCACAATTAAACAGTCTCATTCCCAACAGGTTGCTATCAAGGAAAGGCTGAATCAAAGCAAGATCAACATCTGTCAGAACAAACATTAAGACCTGTAGTTCCATGCCTGGTATTCTGGATACATGGCTTTATGTCATAAGCTCCAGGGGGTGTAGGCAGCCCCTCTCCTGTGGCCCTGCCACCAGTAGCATATATGACCTCGTTCTTGGGCCAGTCCTACTTGATGTCTGTTTACTGTGGCAGATGCTCCTCATTAGCAATTGCCAACATTTTGGAGGCTCCATTGCAACTTAGGCTTCATCTCCAGACCTTTACATAGCAGAGGTTCCCTGCAAGAAATAGACCTTTCTGTATATTGCTTGGTCTTGCTGGGGTTTTTCTAGGATCTTGGTCCAAGCCTCCATGGCTACTTTTATTTTGCATGCCTACCTACTGTATTACTTTGTTTTCTATTGATGTGATAAACACCATGACCAAAAGCAACTTAGGGAAGTAGGGGTTATTTCATCTCACAGTTTATAGCCCATCATGAAGGGAAGTCAACCCAAGGGCAGGAACCTAGAAGCAGGAACTGAAGCAGAGGCTGTGGAGGAAAGGCTGCTTGCTGGCTTGTTCCTCATGATGGGCTGGGCCCTCCCACATTAATCATTAATCAAAAAAAAAAATGTCTGACAGACCAAACTTATGGCGCTATTTTCTCAGTTAAGGATCCTTCTTCCCAGATCACTCAAGTGTAGGTCAAGTTGGATCAATCAAACAACCAAACCCCAACCAGCACACTTACAAAACAGCACCCTGTGGGCAATTCCAGGTTCTATGGGCCAGAGTTACAGGGGTCTCTGAGTGTCTGTGAAACATGGGAGAACAGTTTTTTTGAAACTTTTCTAGGCACCCCCTTTGCAAGCTGGGAACCCCTGCAGCTTTTTTTTTTTTAAAGGAAAGTCCTTCAAATGGGTTTGCCTTTTTAGTCTGGGTAGCCCACTTATTGTCCAAGTGTGAAGTGTGAGGCTTCTTTTTAATGGTGCTAAACTCCTTAACAATTACTACTGCTTTGTCTGCACTGGCTTTGTCCATGGCTTTACATTCACATGTGCTCTCCACCTGTTCATTTTGCTCATTTTTCTGATCTCCTTTTTGTTGGCAAGTCTCACTGTAAACATGGCTAAAAGCAACCAGCACTGTAGCTTTCATAGTGCTAGGGAGTGCTGTGCAGGCTGCTGGAGAATTGTCATCAACAGTCTCACTCAGCTGTGTACACCACCAATCTGCCAGGTAAGATGCGCCTACAGGCTGGACAATGCCATACAGCTGTGCGGTAGCCAGCCATCTTCTGATTGGATCTGAGGTTACTCCCAAGATGGAGTACACATCTGGTTCTCTAAATCTCATGCCTTGGGGAGGCCATAGGCCGTAGTGGGGAAGCTACTGCTATTATTTTTGCCAAACGGACATGATGCATCTGTCAAATTGCCTTCTAGATGCTTTTTGGTTTTGCCCATAGATTAGTGTTGCTGTCGGTTTAGGTGAGTGAAGTCTGTGTTTGTAATGGGAAGAGTCACCACGGAGACTCATAACTGATGGAAGTGTTGAAAATATGTGACTGATGAATGCTGGGCACTAAATGGGACACCTCATTCAGCTTTCTGAGGCTCAAGAGACAGCAGAGAAGAGAGAGTAGAAAGAATGTAAGAACTAGAGGAAAGGGTGGAGTGTGGTGGAATGCTGTCCTCTGGGCATGACATGGCTTTTATAATCTTAAACTCTCAGCTGTTATGATTATCCACACAAGACCTACAACGGATTGGACCTGTCAATACTCTGTCATGGAGGAAGAAGGCCTCATGAGGCTCTACCCTCCCTTGAGGCTCTATAAGCAGCTAGTGGTCAAGTTTCTTCAGTGTTGTAGCCACTAGCAAGTTGCCTGTGCTACTGTAAATAGCTTCTTACCCATACTTCTGCAATTAACTATAATTAAACTCATTGGTACACACACACACACACACACACACACACACACACACGTAGAGGGGAGAGACAGGTGAAAAAAAGGAGAAGAAAAGGGAGATCAGTAAGGAGGGGAATATGATATGGTAATGAGGTCAGTATAATCAAAATATATTATATACTTGTATGAAAGTGTCACCATGAAACCCATTATTATGTATAACTAATAAATACTAATAAAAGGTTAAATAAACAGGTAAGGGAGCTGGGCAATGGTGGCATTCGCCTTTAATCCCAGCACTCAGGAGGCAGAGGCAGGCGGGTCTCTATGAGTTCAAGGCCAGCCTGGTCTACAGAGCACATTCCAGGACAACCTCCAAAGCAATACAGAGAAACCCTGCCTTGAAAAACAAAACAAAAAGAAAGAAAGAAAGAAAAAAAGAAAGAAAGAAAGAAAGAAAGAAAGAAAGAAAGAAAGAAAGGAGAATGAACGAAGAAAGGAAGAGAGAAAGAGGTAAGGTAGAGGAAAACACCAGGAACAAATATGGTATGTACTCACTTATAGGTGGGTATAGCCATAAAGGATAACCATGCTACAATCCACAGACCCAAAGAAGCTAAGTAACAAGGAAAGCTCAAGGGGGTACATGTAAGTCTCACTGTGAAGAAGAAATAGAATAGACATCACAGGTGGACTGAGGGGGATGGTGTCTAGATGGTGGTGGGCATGGAAACAGGAGGGATCAGGCAGGGGAAGATGGCAGGAGAGAGTACTGGAATTGGAATCCGGGGCATCTCTGGGATGAGCTAGAAACCTAGTGCAATGGAAACTCCCAAGAATCTGAGGGTGACCCTAGCTAAGACTCCTAGCAATTGAGGATATAGAGCCTTAACCAGCCATCTCCTGTAACCAGGCAAGACGTCCACTGGATATATTGGGACCCAACCCAGACACATAACCGTTGACCTACAATTTGCTCTGCCTAAAGATGTGCTGGGGTAAAGGTGGCACAGAAATTTTAAGTGGCCAACTAAGGACTTGTCCAGCTTGAGACAGATGTTACAAGAGGGAGCCCACACCCCATACTGCCCGGAGGTCCAGGACCCAGAGGCTGGACAGCCCAGAGACCTAGGATAGAACCAAACATGACTCGGGGGAAAAAAGTCAATGAAGTGGTTCCCAATGATATTCTTTTATACTCATAGATTGGTGCCTAGCCCAATTTTCATCAGAGAGACATGACCTAGCAACTGACAGAAACAGATGCAGAGACCCACAGCAAAACATTAGGAGGAGTTCAGAAAATCCTGCAGAAAAGTGGGAGGAAGGATTGTAGGAGCCAGAGGGGTCAAGGACACCACAAGAAAACCCACAGAATCAGCTAATCTGGTCTCATAGGGGTTCACAGAAACTGAACCACCAACCAGAGGGCCTGAATGGGACTGACCTAGGCCCTCTGCATATGTATTACAGTTGTATAGCTTGGTCTTCTTGTTTGACTCCTAACAGTGAGAGCAGGGGCTGTCTCTGACTCTGTTACCTGTTTGGGGGATCCTTTTCTTTCTTTTTATTTTATTTATTTTTTTATTTTTCAAGACAGGGTTTTTCTGTGTAGCTTTGTAGATCAGGCTGGAGTTGAACTCACAGAGATCTGCCTGCCTCTGCCTCCTGAGTGCTGGCATTAAAGGTGAGTGCCACCACCACCTGGCTTGCCTCATCCAGCCTGCATAGAAAAGAAGATGCCTAGTCTTACTACAACTTGATATGGTGTAGTTGGCTGCTATACGTGGAGACCTGCCCTTTTCTGAAGAGAAAGGAAGAAGAAGAATGGGTGGGAGAGGGGAAGAGAGGTGGTTGGGGGAAGAGGTGGAAGGAGAGGAGGGAGGGAGGGGAAACTGCAATTGGGCTGGAAAAATAATTAATAAAAAAATTAATAAAACATTTTTTAAAATGTTCAGAAGCCAGTGACCACACTGAACTTTGAATACTGTGTTGTACAGAAGTCTTCTCCAGCAAGCAAGTTGGTCCACTCTTTTTCAGATCCCCAAGACATGAGCAGACTGCAGATAGTTCTTTTCCTCAGAAAGTAACACTGATGTCCACTCTAATTGCTAGCAGAACCCTTGCCTCTATCAGAATGCTCGTGGGCACATTCTTCACTCCCACATATCTACCGACATCCTAGTCTCTTAAACTCCCATTCACTCACCCAGTAAGTGCTGATTACAATGTTCCGGGGTTTCTGTAGCACATGGGTCTCCAAACTCTTGTAAATTCTTTTTGTAAACCCGTTCCAAAGGTTCCAAAAGGTCAGGTTTATAACAGGAATGACCCCATGTCTCTTGAACCAGCTATCCATGCCAGTTAGGTTGCTTTTTGTTTTGTTTTACTGTGACAAATGACCTAATAAACACATACAGAAGAAAAGACCTATTCTGGCTTATGATTGCTGACAGTAACTGTCCATCATAAAGGCGATCCATGCAGAACAAGTGCCAGGATAGGCTCCAGAGCTACACAGAGAAACCCTGTCTCGAAAAACCAAATTAAATAAATAAATAAATAAATAAATAAATAAATGGGATCCATGGCAGATAAATGGTGATGACTGTTCATATGGTAGGGACAACGAAGCAGACAGCAGGACCAGAACCAGGCTTCAGGTATAGCCTTCAAAGGCCTGAGCCTAGGGACTTCATTTCTCCAACCTGACCCATCTCTTGAAGGTTCTGTAGCCTCCTTAACAGCTCACTGCTTACATGGGGATTGCATTTTCAAAGTGTGAGCCTGTGGGGACATTTCAGATTCAAACCATAACCTCTTCCTTCATGCATTATAAATGAAGTAAACATCCTCAAGCTGGGTTCCTAAGTATCCAAGCTACAGGGAAAAAGGAAGGCTTATTTTTAACTCCACCCCGTCATAAAAATGCCGATTTCATACCATGAACAACTAACATACAGGTGTCTACTTTTTCAAGTGTTTAAATTCTACAATGAACTCCAACAGGAAAAATTAGTATGTGTGGAAAATATATTTCCATATGCATTATCTGTCTGTCTAGAGACAGAAAGGATGAAGCAGATGGGCAACAGGCTAACAATTGTTTAATCTGGATATCGGATGTACAGGTGCTCTTGGTCTCCTTGTTTTTTGTCATTGCAACTTTTCTGTAAGTTTGACATTTTCCAAATAAAAAGTTCTTTCTAAAAATCCCTATGGAAGGAAAATGGGCCACAGCTGCTGGGCTATCAGCATCAAGGCTTGTTTACTGGAGGGAAGCAATTTCTCAGCCATTTTCTTTGTTGCATTGGTGGTGCATATTTAGGTTTCCATTCACAGACCCTTTGAAAATCATTTCCTGGAATAAATCCTTTTGAGGAGTTTAACAATAACAAAAATTAGAGAAAAATCATGGTTAATGTAATAATTCTTTCCAAATTGATAGCATCAGGTTTAGCAGATGACATAACGAACACCTTTGTAATTATGGAACGCTCTCCCAAATGTTCACATTGAAATTTCCCCAAGAGGGAAAAGGAAAGGCGAGGAAAGGGGCTCGAATTCCCTTAGTTCTTCCAAGCAGGCACAGTGAAGAGGGTTCTGAGTGCCTTACTTCATTGACTGCCACAGCTCTGTGAGGCCAATTTTACTATCTTTGCTCCACTATTGAGGAAACAGACGCATGCTGGGGTTGTATCCGACCTAACCTCTGTGGTTACAAGTAAGAAAACTTCATCTTGGGGCTGGGAGATGGCTTGGTTGTGAAAAGCACATGCTGCTCTTGGGGACAGCCTAATTTAGTCCTAGCACCCACACTGGGCAGCTCATAATCAAATCTAACTAGATCCAGGGGATCCAACACCCTCTTCTGGTCTCTGGGGTTGCCTACACACACACACACACACACACACACACACACACACACACACACACACACACAATCAAATAATTTTTTTTTAAGTAAGTAAAACTTCATCTTGACTAGTTCAAACCACCAGCATGTTTTTTATCTCACAGAAGAGTCTGGAAACAAAAAGAAAGGGGAGTAAGTAAATAAATGTAAGGATTCAGCTTACTGTAGCATTGGGCTCATAGGTAGGTGTCTACTGCTCACCATCAGCTGGCATTTGGCCTGTTTTTTGTTTTGTTTTGTTTCATCTTATTTTAGTTCTGGGGCTCAAAGCTCCATGCGTGTTAAGCATATGCTCTATTCTCTTCCCTCTGCCTTTATCTTAATGCGCACATGTGATTACCATTAAAGAATACAGGGCTTCCAAATAGCTTTGAACGAAGTCATTGCTTCTTAAGAGAAACATTACTCACACTATAACTCAGAGTTTATTTTCTCATCAAGACTAATATTATTTCAGTGTTTGTTTTTTTTCTTCCATTTGAGCTCATAGGTTCGGCTTATATCATTACATACTCTTACATCATTTTGCTTCTTGGCCTTATTTAGGAAATAAGTTAATTTTATGGTCATAAAAACCAACTAATTTTAGGTTGAAAACAGTTTGAGTCATTTTAACATCTTTCATGATTAAAATTATTTTGAAAATAAGGATAGGACTAGAGAGGTGATCCTGTGGTTAAGAGCACTTATGGCTCTTCCAGAGGACCTGAGTTTGGTTCCCAGCACCTATGTCAGGTGGCTGACAACTGCAACACTAGGGAATCTGATACCTTCTTCTGGCCTCTGCAGGCACTCATATGTATGTGACTTTTTTTTAGTAAGATTAAAAATAAATAAGATGTCACCAGTTTTTATTTCCTTTTTTCTTTTATTTTTTTAAATCATTTTTTATTTGAATTAGAAACAAAATTGATTTACATGACAATCCCAGTTCCCTTCTCTCTCCCTTCCTCCCTTACCATCCCCTCCAACTAAAACCCTATCTATCACATATCCTTTCTTCTATTCTTCCCCTGACTCAACCTTTCTGCTCCCTCATGACCTCTGCATCCTTCCTCTTCTTCCCTTCTCATTCTCCGTAGCTCCCTCCCCCTTTTTCCCATGCTCTCAATTTGCTCAGGGGATCTTGACCCTTTCCCCTTCTCCAGAAGACAATGCATGTCTCTCTTAGGGTCCTCCTTGTTTACTAGGTTCTCTGGCAGTGTGGATTGTAGGCTGGTAATCCTTTACTCTATGTCTAAAATCTGCATATGAGTGAGAACATACCATGTTTGTCTTTTTGTGATTGGGTTACCTCGCTCAGGATGGTTTCTTCTAGTGCCATCCATTTCCCTGCAAATTTCAAGATTCCATTTTTTTTTTTCTGCTGAGTAGTACTCCATTGTGTAAATGTACCACATTTTCTCTATCTTTGGTTGAGGGGCATCTAGGCTGCTTCCAGTTTCTGGCTATTACAAATAGTGCTGCTATGAACATCGTTGAACAGATGTCCTTGTTGTATGAATGTGCTTCTTTTGGGTATATGCCTAAGAGTGGAATTGCTGGATCTTGTGGTAGACTGATTCCCATTTTCTTGAGGAGTCGCCATACTGATTTCCAAAGTGGCTGTACAAGTTATCACCAGTTTTCTTGTAGATACTTCTTTCCTTTCCATGAAACCATTCATCTTGTGGGAAAAAAAGAAAAGAAAAGAAAAGAAAAGAAACAAAAACCCCTGATGTTATTTTAAGCCAGCACCACAAGCATATTGTTAGCATTCTTCAGAAGTTCACATCTGATATCCTAATCAAACTTGTAATGTTTCGTTGGCAGCCTGTCTTTATTAGGCTGGCCTCAGTTTCTGCCATTTTCCTAAACTTCTGCCCAGTGCAGTAGCAATCAGGAAACCTCAACAACATTTTTAGATTAGCCGATAATTTGCTCTGCACTTGAGCCTCATTTTGTAAAACCAAGTGGTTGACCTTGATCGGGGATGGAAAATAGATTTTTATCTCAAGATCTAACTATGATTAGTGATAGCTGTGTGGATAGCTGTGTGACTGATTGGTAATGTCTGCCATGGGCAGGGAGTGGTGGCAGCCATATAATGGGCTTCTTTTCCCAGATCGTATGGTATTTGTGTTTTGTTCATTAGAAGATAGTTTTATTGAAACACATGGTAGGTGATAACTGCATCTATAATTTGATTTGTCATAATATGCTGAAACAATGTGAGTGTCCATCTACTTCTAAGGTTTTGTCAAGCCCTTGTTTATTTCTCCCTTCTGTCTCCAAGTATTCCAAAGCTGGACAGTCTCTAAATTATGGTTTTTGTCACTATAGATGACCTTTCTTTTTCTAGATTGTTTTTATGGAAGTGGGCTCATGCTTTGAATCCTTTTTGTCTGTTGTCTTTCATTGTGCATAACTGGGATTCATGTAAGTGGTTACATGTATCAAGTTCCTTCTTTTTTATTGCTAAATAGCTCTCAGTTACATAGATACATTACTAGTGAACAAACAGTGCCACAATTTGTTTACTCATTCATATGTTGCTGGATATTTGAGTTGTTTCTAGATTTGAGTTGTTAAATAAATTTCTTATGGACACTGAAGTGCATGCCTTATTTGTAGACAAGTTCTCATTTTCTTTTGTAAATATCTAGAAGCAGAATGGCTGGATGAAAAGGTTAGAGTGCACAATTTGCATTTTAAGAAGCTGCCAAACTATTTCCCAAAAGAGTTATGCCATTTGCCATTCCCACCAGAAGAGCGTAAGACATCGAGTGTCTCTGTTACTACCCCATCAGCAGTTGGCCAAACAGTGGTATGTTCAGTATTTTTAATTTTAGATGTTTAAGGTATGTAGTGGTATTTTGTTGTGGTTTTAATTTGGTTTCTCTAATACAAATTATATTAGTCATCTTTTCATGTGCTTTTATTTTTGTTGTTACAATTAAAAACATATAGCATGAGGTCTACCCTATCACACTTTAAAGTATCCAGTTTGGTGTTGTTAATGATAGGCACATGGGTGTGCAGGATTCACGTGGCTCTTTGCTGTCTTCTGTAATGAGGTGTTTGTTCAAATCTTCTGACCACTTTTACACTCAGCCTCCTGTGATTTAGCATTAAGACAATGTTTTTGTAGATTCTAAACAGAGATCTTCCATCAGACCAGTAATTTACAAATATTTCTCACAGTCTTTGGTTTGTTTTCACATTTTATCAACAGTAATCTTTTGAAAAGATGTTCTCAATTTCGATGACAGTGTTTTACTTGTGTGAATTATACCTTAATTTTTTTTTTTCAAACACAAAAGCACAAAGATTTTTCTCCCATGTCGTCTTCTGGCAGTTTGTAATTTTAGTTTTCACATTTAAGATTTTTTTAAATTAATCTATTACACAGTGAAAGATGTAGATTGATGCTCATTTTCCCAATGAATAATAAATAATGAATTGTTCAGTAACATTGGTTGACATTACTCTCCTTTCTCTATAGAATTGGCTTCTATTTTAAAGAACTATGTCTTTAAAATAGCATGTTTGGGCACTCTATTTTGTTATACCAATCTGTTAGCATGTCTCCACACCCAAATCACATTTGATTAGCCTTGATTACTATAACTTTATAGTACCTATAACTTTAATCCTACCCCTTCTGCTGAAGGTACAACCCAGGACCTCTCCAGTGCCAGGTGTGACTCTCAGTTCCAGCACCATGTCTGCCTGCCTGCTGCCATGATGATAATGAACTGAACCTCTCAAACTGTGAGCCCCCTCAATTAAATGGTTTCTTTATAAGAGTTTCCATGTCATGGTGTCTTTTCATAGCAATAGAAAATCCTAAGACAGAAGTTGGTACCAGGGACTGGGGTATTGCTGTGATAAGCCTGAGCATGTGTTTGTTTGGAGGAATTTGGTATTTGGTATTTTGGGTTTGAAAAACAGTAGAATGCTTTAAGCATTGACTAATGGGTCATACTAGTAGGACCATGGAAGACAGTGGTGCTAAGAGTTATTTGAACTATGGGGGGCTTACCCAAGAGATTTCAGAGGAGAAGAATTTTAGTATGTTGCCTAGAGATCATTCTTAGGATATTTTGGTGAAGAAAGTGTTTTGCCCTTGTTTGAAGAGTCTGCCTGAGGCTAAAGTAAAGAGTTTTGGATTAATTCCATTGGCAAAAGAAATCTTAAAACAGCCAAGTATAAATTCTGTCTTGTGGATATTAGTGGTAACTGTAATGAAGATTTATAATGAAAATGAGTAAGCTGAACACAGTAAATTACAAAAAGTACATTTTTTGGAGAAAAAGAGCACCAGGAAGTGGAATGGAGCTAAATCCTATATCCTAGGAGATAAACATTTAAAAAAAGGAATAAAGGATATGGTGACCTTAAGACAAGATCCCACCAGCTAAGTTTCCAACTTGTGGAAAGAAACTAAAGAAAATCCGGGTGGTGGTGGCACATGCCTTTAATCCCATCACTCAGGAGACAGAGGCAGGCTGATCTTTGTGAGTTTGAGGCCAGTCTAGTCTACAAGAGCTAGTTCCAGGACAGCCTCCAAAGCCACAGAGCAACCCTGTCTCAAAAAACGAAAAAAAAAAAAAAAAAAAAAAAAAAAAAAAAAGAAAAGACATCTGACACCAGCGATCTTCAAGCAGGATCTGACACACAGAGGCCCAGTGGCAGTTCTGCCTCCATCTGCCGGCCCAGGTAGGCTGGGACTGTTTCTGGTTCCCACTTGGCATCACTGCTCAGAGTCATCTGACACCAGTGATTTGCGCGCCGGCTCCGAATTCGGCAGTGGGATCCAACACACCAAGCCCCCGTGGAAGTTCTGCCTCCATCCACCGGCCCAACAGGACCCAACACACCCAAACACTGCCAAGGCCCCGGTAACAGTGCCACCTCCATCCACAAGAAGAGGACAGACATCTACCAGAAGAACCTTGGTCCCATACCTACCAGGAGAGCAAGAAACTCCTGCTACACCCACCAGAAGAAAGGATCAGAAGAGACAAGGTAAAAGCATATTCAACAACAGAAAACCCAAGATGACACCACCAGAGACTAGGAACCATACACCAGCAAGACCTGAACATCACAATGCAGATGAACCAGAAGAGAATGACCTTAAAAACATCTTCAGGAAAATGATAGAGGACCTCAAAGAGGACCTCAAAGAGGACATGAGAAAATCCCTTAAAGAAATAAAAGAAAAATCAAGCCAAAAAATATAAGATATCAACAAATCTCTCAAGGAAATAGTTCAAGACCTAAAAACTGAAAGACAAACAATAAAGAAAGCACAATCTGAGGGAATGCTGGAAATAGAAAAGCTGGGTAAACGATCAGGAACTACAGATGTAAGCATAACCAACAGAATACAAGAGATAGAAGAGAGAATCTCAGGAGTTGAAGACACACTAGTGGAAATAGATTCATCAACCAAAGAAAATCTTAAGTCCAACAAATCCCTAATACAAAATATCCAGGAAATATGGGATACCATGAAAAGACCAAACCTAAGAATAATAGGTTTAGAAGAAGGTGAAGAAATCCAACTCAAAGGCGCAGAAAACATATTCAACAAAATCATAGAAGAAAACTTTCCCAACCTAAAGAAAGACATGCCAATGAAAATACAAGAAGCCTACAGAACACCAAATAGACTGAAAAAAAAAAAAAAAGGTCTCCTCGCCACATAATAATCAAAACACCAAACATACAGAACAAAGAGAAAATATTAAGAGCAGCAAAGGAAAAAGGCCAAGTAACCTATAAAGGCAAACCTATCAGAATTACACCTGACTTTTCCATGGAAACTCTGAAAGCCAGAAGGTCCTGGATAGATATTCTACCTACACTAAGAGACCATGGATGCCAGCCCAGACTACTAACCCAGGAAAGCTTTCAATCAATATAGATGGAGAAAACAAGATATTCCATGACAAAACCAGATTCAAACAATACATATCCACCAATCCAGCCCTACAGAAAGTTCTGGAAGGAAAACTGCAACCCGAGGAAGTTAACTACAACCAGAAAAATATAGGCAATAGATAACCCCACTTTACCAACAGTCAAAAGGAAAAAGGGATAGAATTCTACACATAATCTCGCCACCATCACCAAATCAAAAACAAACAAGAATGAACAATCAATGGTCATTAATATCCAACAACATTAATGGTCTTAACTCCCCTATAAAAAGACACAGATTAGCAGAATGGATAAGAAGACAGAATCCTTACTTCTGCTGCATACAAGAAACACACCTCAACTTCAAAGACAGATTGTACCTAAGAATTAAAGGTTGGGGAAAGATTTTCCAATCAAATGGACCCAAGAAACAAGCTGGGGTAGCAATCCTATTATCCAATAAATTGGACTTTAAACTAAAATCAGTCAAAAGAGATGAAGAAGGTCATTTCCTACTCATCACAGAAGAAATCCATCAGGATGAAGTCTCAATTCTGAACATTTACTTCCCAAATACAAAGGCATCCACGTTTGTAAAAGAAACATTACTAAAATTCAAATCACACATAAAACCGCACACACTTATAGTGGGAGACTTCAACACCCTACTCTCACCACTGGACAGGAACACTAGATAGAAACTTAACAAAGGAACAAAAGATCTAATAGAAGTTATGGCACAATTGGACTTAACAGATATCTATAGAACATTCCATCCAAATACAAAACAATTTACCTTCTCAGTGCCACATGAAACCTTCTTTAAAATCGACCATATACTTGGCAACATAGCAAACCTCAACAGGTACAAAAAAATTGAAATAACCCCCTGTATCTTATCAGACTACCATGCTTTAAAGTTAGAATTCAACAACAACACAAATTACAGAAAACCTATGGAAATTAAGTAACACCCAATTGCACAATTCATGGGTCCAGGAAGAAATAAAAAAAGAAATTAAAGATTTCCTAGAATTCAATGAGAATGCATACACAACATATCCAAACCTATGGGATACTTTGAAAGCAGTGCTAAGAGGAAAGTTCATAGCGCTAAATGCCCACATGAAGAAATAGGAGAATAATCACAGTAGAGAATTAACAGCACAACTGAAAGCTTTAGAAAACAAAGAAGCCAATACACCCGGGAGGAGCAGACACCAGGAAATAATCAAATTGAGGGCTGAAATCAATAAAATGGAAACTAGGAGAACAATACAAAGAATCAATATAACAAAGAGTTGGTTCTTCGAGAAAATCAATAAGATAGACAAACCTTTATCCAAACTTACCAAACAACAAAGAGTGAACATGAAAATTAATAAAATCAGGAATGAAAAGGGGGACAAAGCAACAGACACAGAGGAAATCCAGAGAATCATTAGGTCATACTTTGAAAACCTATATTCCTCAAAATTCGAAAATCTAAAGGAAATGGACAGTTTTCTGGAGAGATTTCACTTACCAAAATTAAATCAAGAACAGATAAGCAACTTAAATAGACCTATAACCCCTAATGAAATAGAAGCAGTCATCAAAAGTCTCCCAGCCAAAAAAAAAGCCCAGGGCCAGATGGCTTCAGTGCAGAATTCTACCAGAAATTCAAGGAACAGCTAATACCAATTCTCCTCAAAGTATTCCACACAATAGAAGCAGAAGGGTCATTGCCAAACTCTTTTTATGAGGCTTCAATAACCTTGATACCCAAGCCACACAAAGACACAACTAAGAAAGAGAACTACAGACCAATATCCCTCATGAACATTGATGCAAAAATTCTCAATAAAATACTGGCAAATCGAATCCAAGAACACATCAGAGAAATCATCCACCACAATCAAGTAGGCTTCATCCCAGGGATGCAAGGATGGTTCAACATACAAAAATCCATCAATGTAATCCACCATATAAACCCACATGATCATCTCACTAGATGCTGAAAAAGCCTTTGACAAAATCCAACACCCCTTCATGATAAAGGTCTTGGAGAAATCAGGGATAACAGGAACATACCTCAACATAATAAAAGCAATATACAACAAGCCGACAGCCAACATCAAATTAAATGGAGAAAAACTCAATGCAATTCCTCTAAAATCAGGAATAAGACAAGGCTGTCCACGCTCTCCATACCTCTTCAATATTGTCCTTGAAGTTCTAGCTAGAGCAATAAGACACCAAAAGGAGATCAAGGGAATACAAATCGGAAAGGAAGAAGTCAAACTCTCACTATTTGCAGATGATATCATAGTCTACATAAATGACCTGAAAAACTCTACCAGGGAACTCCTACAGCTGATAAATACCTTCAGCAAAGTGGCAGGATACAAGATTAACTCAAAAAAATCTATAGCCCTACTATATACCGATGACACATTGGTGGAGAAAGAAATCAGAGAAACATCACCCTTTACAATTGCCACAAACAACATAAAATACCTTGGGGTAACACTAACCAAAAAAGTGAAAGACCTGACTGTAAGAATTTTTAGTCTCTAAAAAAGGAAATTAAAGAAGATACCAGAAAATGGAAAGATCTCCCATGCTCTTGGATAGGTAGGATCAACATAGTAAAAATGGCAATCTTACCAAAAGCAATCTACAGATTCAATGCAATTCCTGTCAAAATCCCAACACAATTCTTCACAGGCCTTGAAAGAACAATTCTCAACTTTATATGGAGAAACAAAAGACCCGCGATAGCCAAAGCAACCCTGTACAATAGAGGAACTTCTGGAGGCATCACCATCCCTGACTTCAATCTCTATTACAGAGCTATAATCCTGAAAACAGCTTGGTATTGGCACAAAAATAGATGGGTAGACCAATGGAATAGAGTTGAAAACCCTGATATTAACCCACACACCTACGAACACCTGATTTTTGACAAACAATCCAAATATATATGCTGGAACAAAGAGAACATCTTCAAAAAATGGTGCTGGCATAACTGGATACAAGTAAGTAGAAGACTACAGATAGACCCAAGCCTTTCACCCTGCACAAAACTTAAGTCAAAATGGATCAAAGACCTCAACATAAACCCAGCCACACTGGACCTATTAGAAGATAAAGTGGGAAATACCCTTGAATTAATTGGTACAGGAGACTGCTTCCTAAACATAACACCAGTAGCACAGACACTGAGATCAACAATTAATAAATGGGACCTCTTGAAACTGAGAAGCTTCTGTAAGGCAAAGGACACAGTCAGCAAGACAAAACGGCAGCCCACAGAATGGGAAAAGATATTCACCAACCCCACATCTGACAGAGGGCTGATCTCCAAAATATACAAAGAACTCAAGGAGCTAGTCTCCAAAACACCAAACAATCCAATTAAAAAGTGGGGTACAGAACTTAATAGACAATTCTCAATAGAGGAATCTAAAATGACTGAAAGACACATACGAAAGTGTTCAACATCCTTAGCCATCAGGGGAATGCAAATCAAAACAACTCTGAGATACCATCTTACTCCTGTCAGAATGGCTAAGATCAAAAACACCAATGACAATTTATGATGGAGAGGATGTGGAGAAAGGGAAACACTTCTCCACTGCTGGTGGGAGTGCCAACTTGTACAGCCACTTTGGAAATCAGTATGGCGACTCCTCAAGAAAATGGGAATCAGTCTACCACAAGATCCAGCAATTCCACTCCTAGGCATATACCCAAAAGAAGCACATTCATACAACAAGGACATCTGTTCAACGATGTTCATAGCAGCACTATTTGTAATAGCCAGAAACTGGAAGCAGCCTAGATGCCCCTCAACCAAAGAATGGATAGAGAAAATGTGGTACATTTACACAATGGAGTGCTAATGTAAGACCCCAGAAAGCTCAGGCCTCCAGGATCTTAGCCCAGGACCACGGGCACCCCAATCACCATGTGGAGTCAAAAGCTTGATGCAAACTGCATGAGGCTTTATTGTTGTTTAACAAGCTAACCCCATGTTAGCTCAGGCCTTTCATCCACCGGCCATGGCGGATGGCTAGGAAAGACAGCTCGAACCAGCTGCATAGAGATCTTATAGGGCAGCGCAAGGGGAGTATATAGGTGTACGCACAGCCTCAGGATTGGTGTGCCTCCAGGCTAGGAGGGCTTGCCCTGTGTTGATTGGCCAACTGGTTGTTATGGCCCATAGGCTCTCCCAGGGTGGTTGCTATGCTCTGTGCATCATTGCTGTGCACTTGTTTGTAAAGCATACCCACAGTCGTAAAGCATGGCACCACCAGCTAACTTCTGATTGGTTCCTTGCCATGAGGCAGGCATCTGATCTCTTAGTGATCAAGGCAAGGTCAGACAAGCATGTGTTTGGCTGTTATGGATGCCGAAATGAGGAGCTGGTCCCTTCACTACTCAGCAGAAAAAAAACAATGGAATCTTGAAATTTGCAGGGAAATGGATGGAACTAGAAGAAACCATTCTGAGTGAGGTAACCCAATCACAAAAAGACAAACATGATATGTACTCACTCATACGTGGATTTTAGACATAGAGTAAAGGATTACCAGCCTACAATCCACACTGCCAGAGAAACTACTAAACAAGGAGGACCCTAAAAGAGACAACATTGTCCGCTGGAGATGGGGAAAGGGTCACCATCCCCTGAGCAAATTGAGAGCGTGGGAAGAGGGGAGAGGGATCTATGAGAATGAGAAGGGAAGAAGAGGAAGTATGCAGAGGTCATGAGGGAGCAAAAAGGTTTAGTCAGGTGTAGATTAGAAGAAAGGATATGTGATAGGTAGGGTTTTTGGTTGGGGGGTGGTAGGGGAGGAAGGGAGGGAGAAGGGAACTGGGATTGTCATGTAATTCAATCTTGTTTGTAATTCAAATAAAAAATGATAAAAAAAAGAAAGAAAGAAAGAAAAGAAAAAGAAACCAAAGCAAAGCTTAGAGCTGGGTGTGGTGGGGCACACCTTTAATCCCAACAGTTGAGAGACAAAGGCAGGAGGATTGCTGAGTTCAAGGCCAACCTGGTCTACAGAGCAAGTTTCAGAACAGCCAAGCTTAGGAAGTGAAAGACAGAAAACTAGTGAAGATGTAATTGAATGAGGGGGCCATGTTCGAGCCTGAGTAAGCTGCAGAACCTGTCAGCCTCAGTCATGTGGTTCTGGCTTGAGAATTAAGGATAAAGAAACAGGTTATGAAATTTGCCTTCATGCCTAAAGAAAGCCACTGAGGCCAGGTATGTGTCAGGGGTGTCCCTGAATGGAGACCTAGTAGAAAGACCATTGTGTGAAGCTCTGAAGTGAAGCCTGGGTTGCCTTGAAGAACCCAAGATGTTAGAGATGCCAGAGTCATGGGATACTCGCTGAGAAGAGTTCCTAGCAGGGAATGAAACCAACCCAAAAGAAAGAAGTGTGTTCCAAGTCAACAAAACTGAACAGAATTGGAGATCTGAAGAGTGTTTTGGCATCATACATGGAGATGCAGAGTTTGGAATGGGCCAGCTGGTTTTCATTCTTAGTTTGGTCCAGTATTTCCTCACTATGCTCCCTTTTCTCCCTTTTGGAATGGTAATCTATATCCTATGCTATGATATATTGGAAATATGTGATCTACTTTTTGATTTTGAGTTTTACAGGGCAATTACACTTAAAAGATTGCCATGTGTCTCAGAAGAGACTTTGTACTTTGAAACAAATTGAAACTGTTATAGACTATTGATGAGGAATGTACTGTGTATGTTTATCTTATTGATTATTGAATAAAATACTGTTTGGCCAATGAGACAGCAAATTAGGACTAGAAGTCAAAGAGGATTCTGGGAAATGTAGTAGAGAAGTGCTGATCCAGGCAGGAAGTGACATAGCAAGGAGACTCATATTTAAGCAAAGGAGAAACAGGAAGGGCCCTCTTTTCCCCTCTGCTCCTGCTCCAGCAGCACAATGTGATCCACTGGCAAGGAGGGACGCCAATAAGGCGTCCGATAAGATAAGTCTTATAAAATATATAGATTTATGATAATTAAGACTGAGCTAGCAGATGAGAATCCTAGTTATTGGCCAAGCAGCTTTGAACCTAATACAAGTTTCTGTGTATTGAGTTGGGCCTAACTTGGGCGGGCAGCTGGTGTAAAACTCACACGTGGAGGTGGGGCTCGGTGGCTCTTGGCAGAAAGATTTATCTATAGGGACTTTGAAGTTGGACTAAACACATTTCTTTTCTTTTCTTTTCTTTTTGCATTATGATATGGCTATAAGCCTTTGGGGGCCAGGAAGTGGAATGCAGTAGTTTGAAAGAAAATGGTCCCCAAAGGGAGTGGCACTACTAGGAGGCATGACCTTATTGGAGGAAGTGTGTCACTAGTGGATAGGTTTTGAGGTCTCTTTTGTTCAAGCATCCCTCAATATGACAGTTAGTTGACTTCCTGTTGCCTGCAAGGTGTAGAACTCACATCTGCCTGCATGCTGTCATGTTCCCTGCCATGATGATATTGGATTGAACCTCTGAAACTGTAAGCAAGTCCCCCTCAATTAAATGTTTTCCTTGTCAGAGTTGCTGTGGTCATGGTGTCTCTTGACAGAAATAGAAACCTGATCTAAGACACCCCAAAAAACATGCCACTACGAGCTACATCCCATCCCCAGCCCTTGTCATAAGCTCTGAGGTCAGGTGGTGTAGATCTTTTGATGCTCTTCTTTTGGAAGTTGTTTTGACTTTTTGATGGCCTTTGCATTTCCATCTTAATTTTAGAATCAGAATGTAATTTTCTTTCCCAGGAAAAATAAAGGGGAGGAAAGGAAGGAAAGGAATGCTTTTTTAGGTAGATGCTAATTGTCTGAACTCAGGTCCTCAGACTTGCATAGCAAGTGCTCTTGCCCACTGAACCATCTCTTTACCCCCTCAGCATCCCTTTAAAGAAGGATTTACTTGTTTATTTTTATTAGTATAAATGTATGTCTGCCTGCATGAGTTTATGTGCACCACAGACACGCAGGTATTCATGAGAGTCAGAGGGTATCAGAGCCTCTGAAACTAGAGTTACAAATAGCTGCCTGACATGGGTTCTGGGAACTGAACCCAGGTCTCTGGAAGAGTGGTAAGGGATTTTAACCAATGAGCCACCTCTCCAGCCCTTAAATGATTTTGAATTGTAGGTCCTACATTTTATTTGTTTTAACCCTAAGTATTACTTATTTTTGATGCCATCATAAATGTTTCTACTTTTGTCGGGTGGTGATGGCATATGCCTTTAATCTCAGCACTCAAGAGGCACAGGCAGACAGATCTCTGTGAGTTTGAGGACAACCTTGTCTACAAAATGAGTTCAGGACAACTGTGCCTACACAGAGAAACCCTGTCTTGGAAAAAAAATTGTTCTTTTTAATTTTTTTCTTGGATTGAGTTTTATATACTGATCCCATGTCTTTGTCTTGTTAAACTCACTTTTTAGTTTTATTAGTTTTTCTAGATTCCATAAGTTTTTGTTTTTACAAATGATCATGAAATAAAGTATCATGTCTTCCTTTAAAATATGGATGAGTTGGGTAGTGATGGTGCACACCTTTAATCCCATCACTCAGGAGGCAAAGGCAGGAGGATCTCTGTGAATTTGAGGCCAGCCTGGTCTATACAAGTTCCAAGACAGCCAGGGATACAAAGAGAAACCCTGTATTGAAAAAGCAAAAAGGATGATTTAAAATACTGAAGTTTCTATCTTACACTGACTAGCATTTCCACTATAATGTTAAAATAGCAATGGCATGAAGGACCATCCTTGCCTTTTCTTGATCTTGGAGGAAAAGCATTTGGTCTCTCATTAATGTGATGTTAGCTAGATGATTTTTGCTCACTTTATATTTTTTTAGATGTCCTTTGGCTTCATATTATATTTTTGAGAGTATCAGGAATATAAATTGGATTTTTGTCAATACTCTTTTCTATTCCTGTTGAGATAGCCACATTGCTTTTCTTTTTGTATATTAGTGCAGTGTTTTACTAGGTTTTTCATTGCTGTAACAAAATACCTGGCTGGAATAGCGTAGAGGCAAAAAGGTTTATCAGCAGGCAGCATTGAGAGAGAGTGACACTGGGTCTGGCTTGAACTTCTGAAACCGCAAAGCTCACCCCCAATGACACACTTCCTCCAATAAGGTCGCCCCTACTCCAACAAGGCCACATCTCCTAATAGTGCCACTCCCTATGAGCCAATGGGGCCATTTTTATTCAAACTACCACACCCACTGAGTCCAGTATGTTCTGTCCATATAGACATCCATCTGGGCCATCCACTGAGCTTGAACAACCTATCAGAGACCACACCCTTAGGAAAACTGACAATCCCCAGCAATCAACGGTCAATAGCTAGGGGTCAGAGTTCATGAGCTCTTCCCACCTCCACACCCAGCCTTGTCTTTAACAAGCTCTCAGCATTTCTGATGTGAACCTCATGCTGACCTTAGGAGTGGCAGTAAGTGACTTTGCCAGGTGCTTCTGTGTCTCCCAGGAAGGAGTCATTGGAGGATGTGGGGAACTGAGGTGATTAGAGAACAAAGGAAACAGAGAGAAATCTGTTTCTGCAGGGAAATGTGGGGACATCATACTGGAAGAGAAGCCCAGTGCTGGGGCTCTGAGAACCACGCTTCCTCTTCCTGGGACTCTTTGTGCGTGAGTCTCAGGTGTGAACCTCCCCAGGCCCAGAGTGCCAACGTTAAGACAGCTTGTGCTCTGTGGAGAGTTGGGAAGCCTCCTGTCTTAGCAGTAGGGTTTGGAACTTGACCATGCTTATCTACCAAACAAGGCAGGACCTGTGACTGGGTGCATGATAGCCAAGATGTTACTGTGCTCCCACAAAGAGAGGTGACAGCAAGGCCAGCCAGGATGTCATGGGAGATCCCTGTCTGTGGATAATGAGCCAGGGCTGGGCCTGAGCTTGGCAGCCTCTCTGTTAGGCATTGTGAGGCCTGTTGGCAAAACCTGGCATGCTGAGCCTGAGAGCTTGGCCTGAATGGCCTGCTCCAATAGACAGGAGACAAAGAAACCTGGCCCAGGCGAGGAGCACTTGCCTTTGGACTAGGCAGTAACCATGCTAGAAACTCTGGTTTCAGCTGCAGTTAGAAGGGAGATCCTTAGGGACTTTTAAACCCTGTTGTTTTGTGACTGAATGAAGTCAGGCACAGGACAAAGCTCTTGGTAGAAGAAGCCCTACACCCATGCATTAGCAGTGATCCTACGTTACCATGGAATCTAATAGGTACATGAACATGAAGCGTGTGTGTTGAGTAGTGATGAAAGAATCTCTCAGGACACACAGGAGAATTACTGGTGTGTGTGTGTGTGTGTGTGTGTGTGTGTGAGAGAGAGAGAGAGAGAGAGAGAGAGAGAGAGAGCACAAATGTATGTGAGAAGTATGTCTCTGTGTCTGAGTATGTCTGTGGGTATGTAAGTGTGTATATATGTTATGTGTGTGAGTATATAAGTCTGAGTGTGCCTGTCTGTGTGTAGTGAGTATGTGTGAGTTTGTGTGTTTGTGAGTATATAAGTATGTCTGAAAATGTGTATATCTGTGTGCTGTGTGTGTTCACCAGTATGTCTCTGTGTGTGTGTATGTGTATTTGTATGTGTATGAATGTGTCTGTGAGCATATGTGTATGTCTGTAAATGTGTCTGTCTGTGTGTGTGTGTGTGTGTGTGTGTGTGTGTGTGTGTGTGTGTGTGTGTGTTTGAGAGTGTGTTTATCTGTCACATAACTTTACTTGTAAGGAGCTGCCAAGAGGACATCTAGGTTTGACAAATCTCTCAGGTGAAATTGTTGGATTCTATTTCCAGGAATAAGAATCCTCCCCTGCCCTCTGACCCTTGATCCATCATCCCTTACCCACTCCAGCCTGGTACTGTTTGCTCACCCAGATGTCCTAACAGCACTTTCTCTCTTTTTCCTGAAAGAATTTCTCTTCCTTCCTTCCTTCCTTCTTTCCTTCCTTCCTCTCTCTCTCTCTCTCTCTCTCTCTCTCTCTCTCTCTCTCTCTCTTTGGTCTTTGAGACAAGGTTTCTCTGTTTAGCTTTGGAGCCTGTCCTGGAACTTGTTCTGTAGACCAGGCTGGCCTCGATCTCACAGAAATCCACCTGCCTCTGCCCCCCTCCCCAGTGCTGGGATTAAAGGTGTGCCACCGCCACCCAGCTCTCCTCTGGCTACTTAAACAGGTGCCTTGCTCATGGCTCTTCCATCAGAATATGTGAGCCACCCTTTAGCCCTACATGGTCACAAAGCCACTAAACTTTTTAGTCACTGTTGAGTCACCATTGCTTGATGCGACATCTGAGACACAATGGCAAAGTCCTTTCTGAAAGAACTGAGTGCTCTCTGTCTTGTGACTGGCAGGACAATTACATCCCCAGAAAGATGTATCAGGTTGAGCTTGACATCCCTGGAGCATCCAAGGGAGGTGACATGGAGCAAGGAGAGGGAGCAATGAGTTTATGCCTTCAGGCATGTGCTCCAACTCATCTCCCCATTCCTTCATTACTACCCTCTGCCCTTACAACCTCCCCTCCAAAATAAAATAGACAAAATCAAAAACCACGGAAGCTGTAGTGTGTCACAGTGAGTACACAGTATATTCTTTAGTTGGTACATCCTGTATATCTTTACTTGAAATTATTCATTGCAATGAGTCATCGGTGTGGTTGATGCCTCTTCTGCTACGCTATCAATACTGGACCCTCACTGGGTATCCTGTTGTTGCTCTGCATCATGGAGCTCCTACAGCTTTGGCTCTGCAGGACTGGCCCCTTGACATGCTCCGGCAGTTCTTAGATGCCCTCCTGTGAGCACTCCTTGGAGCCCTTGGTGGAGCCAATACACAAACAAGGTCTTTTGCTGAGGCCCCTGTTCCCGCCTCTGCCTTCTCCCTCTGTAGGTGTTAGTCCAGATAAGATTGTGCCAAGTCGGGTTTGGGAGTGACTCTTTGGGCCTGCTGACCCTAGCAAACTGTGTGACTTTGCTAACTGAACAAAACCAGGAGGCAGCTAGAGCTCCATTTTGAAAAGAGGCCAAATTATTGAAATACGTTGAACTTGGCCTTTTTCTGTTTGATATTAGTAATATTTCCCCAAGGTTTCTTGAAATTATTTGACCTTAAATATAATCATCTAAAGAGTAAGATTCTGGGAGATGCAAGCTCCATGCATCTAAAAATAAATTGATAAAGGTATTAACTGCTGTGTGACTTTCCAACAATACTGCCAATGTCAGGCCAAAGAAACAATTCCACCCAGGTCTAGCTTAGTGAGCCAGGAAATCTATTGGGGTTACTTACAATAAAATATGGGTGAGGAGTGTGGGCAACATGAAAGCAACTGCCTCACCAAAGGAACACCCCAGCATGATCAGTTTAGGAGTTGGCCAGCAAACCAGAGCCTTATGACAACAGGGAGCTCAAGCCCCCAGTGCAAGGAGCAGTGACAGGCTGAATCTAACAGCTCATCCCCACAGTCAGTTGAATGACCCTAGCTGAGGGGAAGTAGCAACAGGAAACAAGACCCAAGGACCACCACCTGCACGGAAATGGACACGAAAAGCCCTGAGTCCAATAGGGGCAGAGACCAGGTGCAGCCCTAAGGCACAGTCAAAATAAAATTGCCTGCAACACACACCTATTGGAGCCAGCCATAACAGCAGCAGACCAGCAGCCCTGGGTGTGAAGGTCATCTAAACAGGAAGCCGACTGCAGGCTGGTCTGATTAGAATTGCTTTTATCCGCTCAGCCCTCTCCCCATCCAAACCTGGAGCACTTCTCTGAGACAACCCATTTTACACTTCATTTACTTGCACTCGCATTTAGCTAAACAGGGTCTTAGTGTTAGGTCCCAAACTGGCTGCCAGGTTCCCCCAGCATCCCTCAGCCCCTACCTGTTACAGGGTCCTCCTGGCTGACATACCCTGCCTCTACCCTAAACTTCTCCAGCACAAGGACTGGGCTGGGCTGCCCTGACCCCAACTGGCCATTTTGGCTATGCCAGCCCTTTTGGCCTCTTCCCTTTGTCCCCTGGCTGACTCCTGGCCTCTTGGCTCCTGGCTCCCCCTTCTCCCCTCTCCCATCTCCTCACATGCCCAGGCTCAGTCTGCTGGTTATGTTCACTCTGGACTCTCCCAGAAGTCTCTGTCTCTGCCTATATTCTCCCTTATATCTATAATAAAAACCTCAATCTCTTAGGAGTCATGTCCTCCTTTTTTTTCCCTCTCATTCAAAGACCAATGGCTACTCCTGAGGACCCGGCTTTGATTGCCAGCACCCATCTGATGGATCACAACCATCTTTAACTATGGTTTCAGAACTGACTTCCTGTGGCATGAGGCACACACGTGGTACACAGACATACATGTGGGCAAAGCACTCATTTACATAAAATAATTTAAAAAATTTTTTAAAAGTGTATGCCAGTTCTGGACAGACAGAGTCATGGGCTCACTCCTTAGAGAGAGGGACGAGAAGGCTGCCTTGAAGACTCACTGGGAGATAGATTGTCAGGGGCTTGCTGTGCCTGAGGCAGGAGCTCAGGCAGGCACCTCCCTCAGCTTCCATCTACTCCAGCAGACGCTTCCACAACTGCTGACGAGGGGATGCATTCCTGTCTCAGCCTCCAAAACTCCAGCTTTGACTACGGAAAGGAATTCAATCCTGCAGCTGTTTCTGGCTTCTAAGACTCACTACTCCAGAGACTTGCAGGAATGGAAACATTTGTGGCAGTTCTTGGCTGGCATCCTCCGGCCATCTAGAGTTCAAATGTCACCATTCCATTTAAGTTGTCCCTCCCACATGGTGGTTTTTCACATTTAAAGTCACTAAACCTTAGTTAATAAAGTTCTCCTTGCCGGGCGTTGGTGGCGCATGCCTTTAATCCCAGCACTCAGGAGGCAGAGGCAAGCAGATCGTTGTGAGTTCGAGGCCAGCCTGGTCTCCAGAGCGAGTGCCAGGATAGGCTCCAAAGTACACAGAGAAACCCTGTCTCGAAAAACAAAAACAAAAAACAAACAAACAAAAAATAAAAAAATAAAGTTCTCCTCCTCTGTATACCCTTGGCAGTTTGCTCACTTTAGAGAGGACAAGAGAGTCTCGTTAGAGGGAGGAGAACTGACTGTTTCAATGTCTCAGTGATTCATGAAAACTATACCCCAGGAGCTCCCTGCACAGGTAGCAAGGAGACGGTTGAACCAATTGGTGTTCTCCTCCCTATCCATTGCCATATAACCTTGGAGAGTGGCCTGTGCTTTCTGAGCCTTGTAAGTTTCTGGGCCTTTTAAGTTTTATTGACTTCTTGAGTTTTGCAAGCTTCCTTCCTGCCTAGTGGTGGAGTGGGGTGGGTGATAGTTCAGTTATGAAGACTAGACAAGCAACAGTGGTTGTTACTTTTCATTGGGCAATCATCTTGCAGGTTGCCTGGACAAAACAAAACAAAAGAAAAACAACCTTGTTTTGAGTTCTAGTTTAGAGCTTGTAGGCTTAGTATAGACCTTGCTCAAGAGATGGATTTTTCAGTTCCATGGAAGGAAAACTTAGTGTCAAGTTTGACTTCATTGATAACATTCAGACTTAGGTCAGCTTCATCCTTGAAATGTAACTATTCATAGCTCAAGGTTGACATCACACCCTGGCAGATAAGGCAGGTGTCTGTCCTGTCCAACCTCTGACACCCAGCCCCCCCTCCAACAAGCTGTCTTAGAAATCCTGATATTTCTCACTATCCTAAGTGACCTTAGAGGTGTCTGCTGAGCCTGGAGATGACAATCAGGACAAAAATACCTGTCCTCTTGAGAGACCCAGGCCACAGAAAATCCCTGATCCGAAGCCCCTACACAGACCATGAACAGCTCAGCTCCAAGCCCCAGCCCAATGAAAGAAACACACCCTGGATCTGGGACCCAAGCCAGTTGAAAGAGACATTTTATCCCTAAGCCTAGAGCCAGGGAAAAGCACCCTAACTCTGAAACTAGCACCAAAAGAACATTCTTGTCCCCTAGATTTGAAACATATAAAAGAAATTCATCTAGGCCCTAGAATTAGAGCCAAAAAAACCAAAGAGAAATATGGAAAGAAACACAGTTTGGCCCTGGAATCTGAGCCATCTCTGCCCCTGACTTAAAACTAGCCAATCCCTGAGCTAGAAAAACTGACCAATCCCAGGCCAACAGGTTTGGAATTTCCCCCTGGGTTTGGAATATTCTCAGGCTGGGGATTCCCCTACACTGGGAATTCCCACCACTTCCTGTGGGGTAACCAATCACCATCCAGAGGGCGTGGAATTCCCCTAGACCTAGGGCAGCCAATCAGCTCAGTCCAGACTTGAGCCAATCCCAAGGCTGTAAGTATGCAGTTTTGGAGGGTCTGAGCCAATCACAAGCCTGTAGCTAGACAGGTTTGGTGTTCCCCCAAGCCCCTCCCTCTTGTCTGGCTACTATATAAACCCCTTTCCCTCCCTACCCTGGGTCCCTCTCCTGCTCTGCTCCTGTTGCTGCTGCTACTTTGTTAACTTGCAAATAAAGACTCTGTTTTTGCATTGGCGTCTGTTTTGTGGTGGTGATTCAGGTCCCAGATTTCTGGCTTAACACTCTGACTGTCCAGTCAGAAAAATCACAAATAGGACTTCCTAACAGTATGAGGTAGCAGAGAAGCACTGCTGGAATGTTGTCTTCAGCCACAGGTGTCTAATGCTCTCTCCATCCTCAGCCTAATGCTCTCTCCAATCCTTAGTCCAGGATTGAGTCCCTTGCACTGCTTCTCAAATTAGGTTCCATGGATAAAGCATGGATATTGCTCTTTGTGGAGGCCATTTTAAACGAGATCAAGGCCCATTTGGGCTTTCCTCTCTTGACAAGTGACTGTCGGACAACTGGTATGGTGATGGCATGGAGGGATGACCTTGAAGGTGCTTTGCAGACTTTGAATGGCATCGGTACTTGTGCCTGAGTAGTAGGGACAGAGAAGACAAAGCAGAGGAGGACGTGTTTGATTAGCACACAATGGCCTCCCTGATCACATCATCTCTTTCATATTCTGTCCTTAGCATCTTGGGGTGCAGAGTTAGAGATGGCCTACCCGATGTATGTCCCTCTGTTCTATTCCTGTGGTAGAATAATAGCTCCAAGCCTGAACAACTCATTGCATCCTGTCGAACAGAAATGATTACTCTGGGAATGATGTCGGGGAGTCTCTTCTGTGAAACTGGAAGTTGCCTGAGTGTGTGCAGTTAAATTACCAGCTGCTGTAAACTATATTTCTGAGAAATTGACAGCTGGGTGTGGTGGCGCACCAGCAGGCAGAAGCAGGAGGATCTCTGTGAATTCGAGGCCAGCCTGGTCTACAAAGTGAGTTCCAGAACACTGAAAGATACTTAAAACGTTAAGAAAACTGAAGTTATTCATAACACATGATTTTGTATTTGTGAGAACATACATGAGTGTAGGTATTTATATAAACATATGCATATAGGCATTAAAAAGGCCAAGACAGTCTGTTGTGTTGGTAAACCCTCTGTCCTGTGGCTCTGTGGGTACTCATGAGGAGCACTTGGGTAAAGGAGGCCAAAGACAGGTTCTGCTGTGGTTACTGAAGGGCTTCCAAGGACTGAAAGGGACACCTATTCAATTCTAGTGACTTGAAGTCTGGTTACACCTCCACCTCCACCCCCACCCCCACCCCCACCCCTGGACATAGAAAGCTGGAGTGGCAGGTACCGTGAAGGTCAGATCTCAGAGGTTATAAACTAGTACTGACATCCAACTCTTTGCTCAGACGGTGGAGAGAGAGATGATGGAGCGAGCCATGGTTGAAGAAGGTTATTGGCTCACTAGCTGCATGCTTCCTGGCTGGATGCTGGCACAGCAGCTCCAGGTCAGCAACTGTCACCAGAAGGAAGCCAGGCAGAGCCCACTCTACTATGCCACTTCTCAAATTATCCAAACAGTCTCTTTAAAGCTAGGGACAGGGCCTGATTGGCATGAACCCCACTGAGAGACCAGCTGTGGAGATGTTTTATGTGTGAGTCCCAGGCCATTAGAGGTGGACTGTAGAACAAGGTGACAACAAACCCTAGGCCAGCTGACTTCCCAGGGAATGCATGCCAACAAAGTCTAGCCAACTTCATTTAAATCTTGAAGGACAAGGTGACGTCAGCTGGCTTCTGGGCTGCACTCAGTATCAGGGAGTTACAAGAAAGACATAGGAGGCATGCCTATGGAATTTGTGGAGCTCAAGAAGCTCAAAGGAGCAGCCAGTGCATAATTGCAAACCAGAAAGTGTCAGCAGGCTCAAATGCTACCCTGAATATCATAGGAAGAAACGAAACAATACGGACGAAGGACAAGTTCCACACTTGAGATAAATAAAGAGCAGGCAGTGTGGTTGGAGGTTTCTCATCCTGCAGCTGCTTATGAAATAATCACTCAGAGGCTAATATTAAATATAATTGTTTGGCCAATGGTTCAGGCATATTACTAACTAGCTCTCACAATTAAATTAACCCATTTTTATTTATTCTATATTTTACCACAAGGCTTGTGGCTTGTTGCCTCACATCTTGCTACATAGCATCTCCATCAGCAGCCTGCTGCCACCCCTTCTGGCTCCACTGTAGCTGCGTCTTCCTGAGGATTGAGGGATGCTCTGCTCTGTATGCTTTGCTGTGGGACCTGACGTCCCATCCAGAGCAAGCTTGGGTGTGCATTCCGGAAGCAGCTGGATAGCTGTGTGATGTGGGGGACTCTTATGGCTGTAGAGCCTGCCAGGACTTCCTGCACAAATGAAGGCTTGTGATTCCATCTCTTCTGGCAGAGCTTGCGGAAGAGACACTGGAGTGGTGATGTAACAATATCACTGAGATTCTCTGCACAGTTTCAAATTGGCAAACACTGTGGTTTCACCCTGGTCCAGCAGTGCTTCAGCTCACACAGAGATGAAAGAAGATCCCATTGGGAAAGATCCCGATTCCCACCTCCTTAGCAGTCTGGAGCTGAGGTGAGCCAGACAGGAGTAGCTTCGAATGTGAGGGAGAATGGGACAGGTCACAAAAACATTAGGCCATTACGGAGCTGAACATGCTTTGTGTCCCAGCCCCAATGGTACAATAGACTTTGAGCTCAAGTATGGGTGTGCAGACTTCAAGGGAACAGGAGGGAGCTAAATATGAATGACTGTGACCTGAAACCCCAGGTTCAGGTTATCTCAAAAGACATATTCCACTGTAGAAGTGGTTACAGACAGATTATTAGTTACAGAACAAAGAAAGTCATAAATCAAAGCATATCCAATGTGAAATACATTTGTGGAGCCCACATGTAAGCGCTGGTGTAGGTTTCAGATGGTATCTGATGACAAGCTTGGCTTTTGGATTGGTGGAAGCTAGTGTTTGTCTAAGAATAGGATGCTAGGTCAAACACACAGGAGTAGGCAATGAATGACTTTCAAAGGAACTAAAAATAGCTCTAGATAATTTGGTCTGCAACATTCTAACTCTCTGTAATCACATTCAGTCATTTGGCCTCTTTAATACGGTGTGGACTTTTTCCCCTGGGAGCTTGGGTTTACAGTGCAGGAGAGGGTGACCACCCTGCCATCCAGTGCAATGGGTTCTGTTCTGGCCTGATACCCATTAGTCCTCTGCGTCTGATGATGTATGATGGGTTTGACTGCGTTTGTCGATTAGAACTTAATACAGAAGAAAAAGTCTCTCCTCTGATAGAGCTATGAGCCCTGAATGAACAGTGGATACTTAGCAGAGACTGAGAATGGCAAAGTAGTAGGACATATGTTTGAGACACAAGACAGACAGCCTGCGAGCACATGTCATGGATGCATGATTTCTTATCCCAGTGAGAAAGACCCTGCCTTACCCAGGTCTCTGCTCCTAGATGCTTGCAGAGAAGGTGAATTCCTCTTCATGTCTGATGCCAGTGATCACCCACTTCATCCACAAGGGAATCAGGAAGAGGTGTGGACAGCCTGGCCAGCAAACAACTGGAATATGCAAATATATGCAAAGAAGATGGCTCCAAATGGACCACAAAATAGCCATTCATCAAGCAGAAGCCCAACTACCATCTGTTTTGAGTTCATTGGTGATTCCCATATTAATGTCTCTGATTTATGTCTAGATGTCATCATGAACTTTACCAGATTTGTGAGACTGCTCAATGTACGATTTGTAGACATTAAGACCGGGTTGCTTTCCTGTTTAATGATAGCTTGATGGGCCCTGCAGCTAACTCACCTCCGCTAACAGAAGACCATTTGTTTGGGATAACACAGACTGATGTGAACACAAAACATTTTGTAAAAGGAGTGTTCCTTCCTCTTCCAAGCTGTGTGTTGGGAAGGTGGTGAAAGGTAAGCAAAGGGTATGGCCATGTCAGTCTACATCAATCTTAACCACCTTTCCTCATCACTCTGAAGCTATCTTATTCTGGACCAGAAAGCAAGCATAGTGTGTTTGTTGTTTTTGTTATTGCCTTTTAAAAGAGCTATCTGTTGATATCTGCATCTTATGTCTCTGTCTATAATACATACATACACACAGGATTACACATGCATACCCCTGGTGGTCCTCTCCTGGTGGATTGAGATGGGATGATACAATGTTCTTTAGCTTGACAGGTAAGCTTAACCCGAATCAGTCATGTTTATGATATGCCTGCTCTTCATTTAAAATTAAACTTAGGGGCACTTGCCTACCATGTGTGAGGTCCCATCCATTCCCTCCCAGTGAAAAAGACCTGTGGTGGGGAGAATCTGGAAGGCCTTGCAGCAGGAAGGGTCTCTGACCATGTCGTCATCGTGTTGCTTGCTTGACAGATTCTCTGAGATGGAGCAGAGGAGAAGGCCTCAACCTTCCTATTTAGATAAGATCCTAGGAAAATTCACTGCAATATACTAGCACAAACCTTTGGCTCTTGTCGAGGTTTCCTGTAAACCAATTAAATTCCTGGCATTCAGAATCACATAGTGTCTATTGTACAAGATGAATAAAAATTTGAACTACAGCTACTTGACAGAACAAATAAAATGATCATTTATTAGACTAATACATCACCAGCATCAAGGCCAATTCCCTTTGGGAATGGAGAGACTGGTTCTGGGCGCAGAGCCTGGAGACTCACTGGCACAGGGCTGAAGATTCTCCAACAGCAGCTAGTACACAAGTCAGGAACCAGAAAAAGAGCACATCCTTTCCCACATTCCTGCACTGGTCACATCTGGGACCCACCAGTCTCGATGATGTTTTTATAGGGTTAGCTTGAAGGGTGCCTTGACTGTCAGTATCCAAGTGATTCTTCTAGAACCTATAAAAAAGCGGGTAGGGTGTGGGGGTGTACTGCACCAATCCTACCTCCCAACCCCCATTTCCTTCCTTCTAAACAGTTAATGGGTCTCAAGAGACTGTTGGAAGACAGTCTGTTCAGAAGCTCTTCATTTTTTTTTCATTGTTTGAGACGTTTTCTCTCCTGATTCACAGTGCACTAACACAGCAAGAATGAAAACACAGTTATGGTCTTCCTTTGAAAAGAAAGAGGAATGGGGTGGGGATGAGGGTAGGGCAGAGAGGCATACAAGCCTCATAGTAAGTGAAGACATGTGTGGCTGACACACTCAGGGTCAGGAGGTATGGTCTCAATTGTGTCCTCTTTCTCCTGCGTGGCCCTCGTCCTTGTGAGGGGAGAAGCAGGAACGTGTGTATGGAGTTCCTAAAGCACTATGCCAGAAGAGCCTTGTTGGACTTTCTTTGAGTGATTCCTGATTCTGGTTTTCCCACACTGTGCACGAGTACAGGCAGGAGCCAGAGGTGGTCCTTGGGCGAAAGCTCTGAGCTCCTGCTTGCTCCATGGTCACTTGCCATTCCCAGAGGTGCTCAGTCAAGGATGCCAAATGTCACTTTCACAGTGAGTGTTTCATAACTTTGTGAACAGCCACGGAAACCCGTTGCTAGAGAATCGGTTGCCGGGCCAGGCTTTCCGGGCCCCAGAGGTTAAACTTATTTGAGCGTTAGTTGTCTTTTTCTGGCAAATCCAATGTTTGGGAACCTTTTCTGCTACTTCCAGGCAGTAAATATCTGATCCAACTACATGGGCATCCTTGCTGTTCTTCAACCATATGAAGGAGCTTCCCACCCTAAGACTTGGCTCTGCGGTTTCCTCTGTGCAGTACTGTCTTTCAAGTAGTTATATGCCATTCATCATCTCCTTAAGTCTTTTTTTCAAATGTGATTGTCACAGAGAGTTCCACAAAGGATTCAGTCAACCATGGACTTAAACCATGGGCTAGAATAAAGTTTTCTTCTTTGTAGGTAAGTCTAAGTTTTCAGGTATTTTGTGGCACTTATAGAAAACCGACTAACACAGATCATACTTTACCTGGTGACAGCTCATCGGTAAAATAGTCAAAGCTGGCTCATGGTATTATTACATTCATACTTCTGTTTACTGGAAGGGGACTGAGCCCAGATGGGTGGTGCAGGGAAGCTCAGAAGTGGCACACATCATGGGGACCCATATTTCCCCACACAGGCACACATACATGCAGGCTGGGAGTGTGGTGAGCTTGGGAGGGATGGCCTGTGGCTGGGTGGCCACACGTTTACACACTTTATGGTGTGTGAGAAAGGGAGAATGGGGGGCTGGAGAGATGGCTCAGAGGTTAAGAGCACCGACTGCTCTTCCAGAGGTCCTGAGTTCAATTCACAGCAACCACATGGTGGCTCACAACCATCCGTTATGAGATCTGCTGCCCTCTTCTGGTGTGTAGATAGATATACATGGAAGCAGAATGTTGTATACAAATAATTAAATAAAATCTTAAAAAAAAAAAAAGGGTAGAGTGGATCTTAAGGGGTGGCTGAGTCTTCGGCATGCAAATGATGGGTGAAAGGCCTTGATCAAAGGAATCAAAGGAACATCAGAAGTCTCCCCAGAGAAAGAAAACACCTCACCTGAGGCTTGAGGGCGCAAGTTAGAGTTGTCCTGATGGAAAAGACAAGGACATGCATTCCAGGGAGAAAACAAACAAAGTACATATAAAAAGGAGAGATGTATGGGACATCACAGCTTGATCGTGCATGGAAAAAGATCAGTGTGTCTGGAATGTCCTGGATGGTGACAGGAGAGCAGGCACAGCTGTGGGCATCCAGTTAGTCTGATTGTCCTTCCTAGCCTGATAGATCTTTATGAGTTTTATGTTCTCTCTCTCTTCTCTCTCTCTCTCTCTCTCTCTCTCTCTCTCTCTCTTCTCTCTCTCTCTCTCTCTCTCTCTCTCTCTCTCTCTCTCTCTCTCACACACACACACACACACACACAGTGGAAATGAGGCACTCGTTTCATAATTGAGTGATTATGGACCACTTTATATCTTTACTTTTTTCCTCTTAGGGAACAGCAAGTGGGTTTGTTTTGTCACTTGGGTCCCCCATCTCTATGACATGACCCTCATGTCTGTGGCTTCAGGAAACCTCTGGACACGTGTTCCAAGCCTCTGAATCCCTAATCAAGTTTCCCATCTCCCTTTCTCCCAGTGACATGTGCACACTTATTTCTCTCCCAGTGATGTGTGCACACTGATTTCTCTCCCAGTGATGTGTGCACACTGATTTCTCTCCTCGTCTCCCTAGCTTCTTGTTTCCATGCAAAGACAAAAATGAAACCCCAAGGGTATCCCTGGACCAAGAAATAGGCCTTGTCATTTCAACAGCTTGGTTCTTGAACAGCAGTCTTAATGCAATCTGTCACACAGGGGATTTTTGTTTGAGGGTAATATCCTCCGTGGCTGGATAGATCAACCCCTCAGTTCATTATCCAGGTAGCAGCCCTGTTCCCTGGGAAGTCCGTTAGAATGAGCCTTTTCTGCTGTCGACCCTTGTTTCTGCTTGCCCCTGGCCTCACTAACAGAAGCTGGCGCCCACATTTTATGTGGTTTCCTGGTCTTTATTCGCCTAAGTGTTTGTTCCACACAGGGGGGCTGCTTTATACAGAGATGAAATTTATGTGGTGTCAGCAAAACCCACACCCAGATGGCCCAAAGCTGAAAGAATGTAACCAGGCAGGTGCTGCTATGTGCCTGCTTCAGTTCCAGGCTGACAAATCACAGATGTCTCTGCATTTGCAACCGTAAGCACGTAGTCCGGATGTAATCACCCAGATTTCTGAACTTATCTTCTCCGCATTCTTATACAACTGCCCAGCCTTCATCCAGCACACCACGCCAGCCAAAAAGCAAATGGGGAAAAACCAAAACTACATTTAAGCACGTTACTTTCCACAAGAAAACTCACTCTCCATGGGGCTGTTTGGGAAAGTTCCAGAATGATGGACTGCAGCCGTGGCTCTGCCAGGAAACAAAGTGGAGAAGCAGCCTGCCATTAGTGCCTTCTAGAAGGTTTTTCAGGGAGAAACCTGTGGAGTGAGCCTCTCTACTGTAAGTCTGCTCTCTTAATGATTGGATAGCAGCTGAGGAACCAGAGGGAAATGAGTTGGCTTCCTGAGACCCGATGCACCTCACTGGGAACCCCAGACCTTCTCCATCTTGGGAAATCGCTGTCCCATCTGGCTAGGTGAAGACTGTGGTTGGTTCCCTGCTTCTCACTTTGCATGTTCTAGTGATTGTGAGAGTTGATAGGGCTAGGAGAGGCCCCAACACATAGACTGGACAGTCAGTTTACCAGATAAAGGGAAAGAACAGAAACTAGCTCAGCCAGTCAGAGCTGTTTTCTCTTGGAGTGTGAATATAAGACACAGGGAGAAAGTGAGACTGTAGTGCGACATACCTTTGATCCCATCACCCTGGAGGCAGAGGCAGGTGGATCTCTGTGAATTTGAAGCCAGACTGGTCTACAGAGTGAGTTCTAGGGCAGCCAAAACTACACAGAGAAGGAAAAAGGAAAAAAAAAAAAGTAGATTAGTGAGTTGACTCAGCAAGTAACAGTACTCCAGGGGCAAGCCTGGTGCCCTGAGTGTGATCCCCAGGACCCACAGGAAGGTAGATGGAGAGAGATGATATACAAAGCTGTTCTCCCATTTCTGTATATGTTCCTTAGTACATAAGACTACACACTCAACACAATAAATAAATGACTTAATAAGGGGAAAAAAATAAGGTGGAAAACAGCAGACAGAGACACCGGTGTCAGCCTCCAACATCCGCCACTTGTGCATGTCCACAGATACAGATGAAGAAATCGGCTTCCCTTTTGGCAGCCATAACAGCCGAACACGTGCTTGCCATAAACCTGCCTTGGTCACGTAGAGGTCAGATGCCTGTCTCATGACAAGGAACCCATCAGAAGTTAGTCACTAGAAAGTCAGATGCCTGTCTCGTGACAAGGAGCCAATCAGAGGTTAGCTGGTGGCGCTATGCTTTACGACCCTGGGTGTGCTTTACGGACAAGCGCACAGCAATGACGTAGAGAGCATAGCAACCACCCTGGGAGGGCCTATGGGCCATAACAACCAGTTGACCAATCAACACAGGGCAAGCCCTCCAAGCCTGGAAGCACACCAATCGTGAGCCTGTGCGTACCCCTAGACACTCCCCTTACGCTGCCCTATAAGATCTTTTGGGAGACCCAAGGAGCCGTCTTTTCTAGCTGTCCGCCATGGCAGGTGGGTGAAAGACCCGAGCTAACATAGGGTTAGCTCGTTAAATTACAATAAAGCCTCGTGCAGTTTGCAGCAAGCTCTCGAATCCGCCTGGTGATTGGGGTGACCGAGAACCTGGCCTGAGACCCCGGATACTTGAGTTTTCGGGGGTCTAACACAGACACACCCACCCGCACGTCCTACACTCAGACAGAGGTACCCAAAACCTCAACAGCAAATGGTGTCTGCTGTTGAATTATTGAAGAGGTGAGGAGTCCTTGATCTGCCACCATGAGGGGAATCTAGTTGTAGCAAAGTGGTGGCTTTCTTCCTCCTTTTCTCTGGGGAGGTTTTGAACAAATCACTAGCCTTTGAACTCCTCCTGTCTTTCTCCTTACTGTTCTTTTCTGCTTCCCTTTTCCCCCTCATCTTAGCCCTGGACCTTACAAACATGGCTGACTTTCCCCAAGGCTTCGCACTTCTCTATCTCTAGCTCACTGTTTTCCCAAGGATCTGAGGTTAAAAAACAAACTCATTCTGGCTTTTAGACTATTTTCAGCCTATTCTTTACCATCACTTACAATAAAAGTAATAACCAGGGAGATGAATCTGTCATATGAAATATATTCCCAAATTTTTATTATTAGATACAACGGAGACAAAAAATTCCTTCTTTGTTACATGTATAATATTTTATCAACGGGCTGAACAAGTAGATCAGTGAGTTTAGGTGCTTGATCCATATGGTGGAAGGAATCAGCTAGCTCCCTCAAGTTATTCTCTGACCTCTACACACACACAATTTTTAAATGAAATGTTATCAAAGTTTTGTTTTGAGATATTTGATCACACTGTGGCACTCTGAGACTGTTAAAAAGTTTACCTTGAATCAGGGGGTGGAGCCAGCAACCAACTAGCTGACCTTGCTTTTTGGCTTGGTATGAGACCCAGCGAGAGGCATGTCTCTTCTCTCCTTGTCCCCAAACCAAAAAGTATTGCTAAACCATGTCCGCACCCTTCCCTTCCTGTGGGTCTTCTCTATCCAAATTATTGGCTTCTCTATGGCTAATTCCAGTCAGCTAGTTGCTGACTTCACCCCTTAATTCAAGGTATACAGTCTCCGAGTGTTACAGTGCTATCAAATATCCTGAAACAAAGTTTCGTAACTAACTCTCTGGCGACTTCTATACCTACCTTAGGGCAGATATAACCGAAGACCACAAGATGGGTGTGATGTGATAGCGTAGGTTTGTAATCCCAGCACTCAGTATGCTGAGAGATAAGAGGACTGCTGTGAATTAGACGGTAGCCTGGGCTCCTGGACCTGCTGGCCTAGAGTATGCAGCATGGTGGCACAAACAGCAGGAGAGATCACAGCTCACAGCCAGGTGGAAGGTGACAGCCAACTCCAGAAAGTTGTCCCCTGACCACTACATATACGCCATGCATGGCACATTCCAAAATACACGTTCACATACTTGTACACATATAAATAAACAACAAATATTAAAAAATAAACAAAACAACAAGCCACAGTGGAACACAAAGAGACTGCAGACATCTTAAGCAGTGATGTTCTAGGAAACACTTTTTTTTTTTTTTTTTAAATCTCAGGTCCATTCTGCTTGCAGTCTTCCAGAGGGCCCTCCCCCCTGCTCATGAGGGCTGGGGGGCACTCATACATCATGGCCCTGAGGGAGGCGTGCCCATAGTGGACATCTCTTACTGTCTAGGAGTACTGCAGGTTGTCTCTGGTGTGTCAGTCTCGGGGAAGGTTCTGGACTCCAGCAGAGACATCAAAAATCTCTTCTTCTGGTCAGTTGGACAAAGGAGGTAGGAGTCTATACACCTACTGAGAAAAGAAATGCATGAGTATTTAATTAAGAATCATAAGCTGAATCTCATATTCAGTGGGGTGAAAATTAAAGTTGTAAAACACTTCTATGCTTCAGAGGCAGTAAAGTGTGGAGACATGGTTGACTGTTACCTTATGGTATGTGCCTGTTAAAAATCCCGATGTCAGCCGGGCGGTGGTGTCGAATGCCTTTGATCCCAGCACTCGGGAAGCAGAGACAGGCAGATCTCTGTGAGTTCAAGGTCAGTCTGGTCTACTGAGCAAGTTCCAGGACAGGCTCCACAAACCTGTTTTGAAGGAAAAAAAAAAAGAAAAGAAAACAAACAAACAAAAAACCCAATGTCTTCAGTAACATCTCACTGGCCTCTGTAAAAAGATCTTAGAAAGAATACATGTGACAGAGCATATTTACATTTCTGATTATGAATGTTCGTGCCAAAAAGAGGGGTTTGTGGCTTCTTGTAATCCTGCAGATATCACCACTAATCTCCCCTTCATTCCTCGGAATTATATATGCCCTGGGTGTCTTGTTTCTTCATCCTCATCTTAGCCCTGGGTGGCTCAGCAAGTTAGCCATGAGATTGCAGGGAGTGATTCAGATGGGTGAGAATTTCCATTCTCCATGTCCCCAGGCAACATTGCCCTGGGCTATGCCAGGAAGATTACCCATCAGACTGTCCAGGAAACTTCACTCCCAGGACAGGTCTGGTCTTGACTCTTAGTCTTTTTTATCTTCCTAAGTACAACTAGTGAAGAAAGACTATGATATAACTGTCTGTATTATCTGGTCTGGAAAGCGTTTCTTTGGAAAACCCATAAAGTGGACTACTGAGCCTATTGTTCTCAAGTTCTAGGACCAAACAAAAGACAGAGCTTCAGCTTTCACACTAGGTAAATATGAGTAGAAGTTCAATTTAAAGAGTACAGAAATATGCTGGTAAGCATCATTTTCTCTACCGTCCTGCTCATGTGTGACACTGGATCTCATAGCTCTCTTGTCTTACTGGGTGTCAATGATAGTGAGAGTGTTTGTGCACACTATCTATCTACTAGCTAGAACAGTAGGGATTCATCTAACCTGAACCATGGTGGCTTGAAACCATTTCTATTTCCAGTCTCAGGCAATCCTTAGCTTCCATCTCCTACTGTCCACTTTTCTTTCTTTCTTTCTTTCTTTCTTTCTTTCTTTCTTTCTTTCTTTCTTTCTTTCTCTCTCTCTCTCTCTCTCTCTCTCTCTCTCTCTCTCTTTTTTTTTCTTTTTTTGTTAACCATGGAGTTTATTCAAGGGGGGAAGAGCAAGAGAGCAAGCAAGAAGAGTAAGAGAAGAGAGAGAGGGCAAGAGAGCAAGAGAGGGCAAAGAGAAGAGAGAGGGGGCAAGAGGAAGGGGGGTAAGAGCCTGTCCATTTTTCTTATGTCAGAACCCAATAGTGCTCTTAAAGACCCAGGTCAGTTCATGCAGTAGCTCTGGGGAAAATGTCTATCTAGCCCATCTTGCCTCCAGTTCAATTCTCTGTGATCTTTAAGGACAGAAGCATACACACAACACATAAAGAGAAGTCAAGACACTATGAAGTTCAACTGTTCCCTGTGCCCTGGAGGAGGTATGCTGTGTTGCTATGCAGGCTTCATTCTGATCCTCCAGGTGGTGTTCCACCCAATTAAACCCGATGCCATTTCCATCTTCACATTATTCTATAGAGTCCCTTTTTCCCCTTGTGAAAGCCATGGACTTTGCTTCTTAGAATGCACAGAGATCCTTACCACGCTTCAGGTAGACTTCCTGGATGGTAACTCCCAGAATAACTTATTTAAACAAGGTCTGATTAATGCACAACGGAAGGAACAGTGCCACCGATTAATATTTAACTCCTGGAAGGGTGGCTGTGTGGGGTTTAATAGGTCTGCAGCATAAGTTGGCACAGTCCCTACCTTGTCAGCACTTGCTGGGTCACCTCATTTCCTGGACCATGGTTTCTCCTTACCTTCATTTTCCTCCCCGCTTTCCCACAAAGATTCTGGGAAGAAACACGGAAGCTGTGACTTGCTAACCAAAGACGTAGCTGAACTTAGGTTTCATATTTACTTAGCTGGGAATTGCTATCATTAAGAGATTAGCTCTTTAAATCGAAAGACCCCACCTGGAGGACAGAGATGAATTCCCCCCAAAGAGCTTTGTTCTGGGGGATGAGGACCCTTTCCCCTTCACACAGGTTCTCTGAGTTGAGGTCAGACAGCTCTTCCTTCCAACTCAGCAGAGTGTAATTAGGATTGTGGCTTGAGGGGTCCTGGATACCTGATAGCTGCCAGAATGAGAGCTGACTGTGTAGAAGCCCCAATCCCAGACAGTGACTAAAGAATAAGTGAATACTGGAGTAGGAGAGCTGTGGTGTAGGGAGGTAGTTTAATATAACAACAGAAGAAGCCAAACACCCTGGGCCAAATACTGGTTATACCACTGTTTCCTGTAAGGCTGTTGGGTGTGACTCACAAAGCTAAGTCTTCATTTCCTTGTGGGCAAATTTCATTAATAGTATCCTTCTCATGGAGTTCTGGAGGGAATTACACAAATAATCTATGTAAAATATGCAGTGTCTCATCATCGCTTAAAGAATATCTGTTATCCTCACTTGCTCATTTACGTAATCATCCATTTATTTCTAAATGGCATATTTCTTGCCCTGCATTTAAGATGTACCAGATAATGGGCAAAATAGTAATAATAAGTAATTGTGTTTTTTCCCAAGGAGACAATTCAAAGGGGGGAGCTGATGTATGTTTTTCCCTGGTTATAATAATAGCAATGGTGCAAACATGACGTAAGGCTGCAGTTGTGAGATGAGGAGCTTTTTGATTGGAGACTTCGGGGCAGACTTCCTTGGTGATAGTTATGCTGGGTCTTTGTGGAAGCTTTAGACTTTTTCATACAGAGAATTGAGAAATAATTATTTCAGAATGAAGGGACAGCTTCAGATGGGCAGTGGTGGCACACACCTTTAATGCCAGCACTCGGGAGGCAGAGGCAGGTGGATCTCTGTGAGTTCGAGGCCAGCCTGACTTCAGAGTGACTTCCAGGACAGCTAGAACTGTTACACAGAGAAACCGTGTCTCAAAACAAAACAAAACAAAACGGAACAGCCTCAAAGCTGGGCACCATGGCACACACCTTTAATTCCAGCACTCTGGAAGGCAGTGTCATCTACAAATGACAGAAACTAGCCTAATGAAGAAAACAAGAAGGGCAGAGGGAGGAATAAAAGAGGGGAGGAGAAGGCAGCAGAAGGTAGAAAGAAGAAATAGGAGACAGGAGAACAACAAAGACAGTGGCAAAGAAGAAGGAAAAAATGAAGGAAGGTTATTGTAAGCAGCTGAGAGCTGAGGAGTCCAGGGGTGGGTTGCATAGTCTGGGAGACTCAGGTGTGTCCCGGCCCTACAGGTAACACAGGTCACCATGATATTAATTACATCCAGTCCTAACATTCTGGGTGGAAAACAAGTTACATATTTCTTCCGTTGAAGAGTCAACCCTGCGTATTTAACATTCCTGGTTTCCCAATTGCCAGAGAGATGCAATGGTCTAATTTTCCAGACCTGGGTCATATGCCCACTTTCTTGCTGGAAGAGCTGGTGAGATAGTTGACAGACAAGGAAGGTAAATGATGTGTTGGTGCAAAACAAGAGTATATGACCAGTGCACACTGCACAAAGGGAGTTGGGTGGGGTAAGGATTGCAGCAACCTTTTCTTTTTTTGCTCTTTGGTTCACAAACAAGAGCATTTTTATTAATAAACATAGGTGGGTTTTTTGTTTGTTTGTTTGGTTTTTGCTACAAACTGAAGGACTGTAAAGGCAAACAATAGTCTTTGAAATAGTCTTTGAGCAATTCTCCAAAGAGATTGTGCCCATTGTCTATATGTTATCGCTGCACTCTGGGCTGTGGGGAAGAGGTAGCCACAGTAGGAACTTCTCATCACTTGCAGTTTGACGGTAATGATGCTTCCACCAAACCCTTAGGAATTCTTGAATTCATAACATAATGTATAACCTAGATTTGGGGTTTTAGCTGGATTTCATGGCAAGGGTTATTCTACCTAGTGGGCATTCTGATTTGCTCTGGAATTCTTTTCTACTCAAAGAAAGAGCTCTAGCATTCATGCTTTCCTTGACCTGGAGATACACTAACATCAATGAATTCTTCATGCACTTGCACACAAGCACACATGTGCACGTACACACAAGCATGCAAAGGCACACGCACGTGTGTGGGCACATACATGCACACACATCAATATGCTGGATCTGCTTCCTGAGCACTGATATTAAGATTTGAAAGTCAACGGTTAAATATAGTTAGTATTATTTTAGAGATTTATTTCTTTTTATTTCATGCGCATGAGTGTTTTGCCTGCATGTATGTGTGCAGCAGGTGCATGTGGCTTCTGTGGAGGTCAGAAGCAGGCATTAGATCCCTTGGAACTGGAGCCACAGACAGTTATGTGCTGCTATATGAATGACGGGAATTGAACCTGGGTCTTCTACAAGTGTATCAAGTGCTCTTAACCAAAGAGCTGTGAAAACACAGTTTCTGTCCAGCCTGGTCCCACAGCCATTTTGGTCCCAAATAAACACACTGAGGCTCATATTAATTATAAACTGTTTGGCCAATGGCTTAGGCTTCTTACTGGCTAGCTCTCTCTTAATTATTAACCCATAACTATTAATCTATGTATTTCTACATGGCATTATCTTACCAGAGAATGCCCAGTGTCTTCGTGGTAGCTACATGTTGTCTGCCTGGTGGCTTCTCTTTGCCTTCCTCTTGCCAGGATTCTCCTAGTCTGATAGCCCCACCTATACCTCAGGCCTGGTCATTGGCCCAATCAGCATTTATTCATCAACCAATAAGAGAAACATATATTCACAGCATACAGGACACCCCTCATCATCTCCTCTTTTCTGTCTAAATAAAAAGAAAGGTTTTAACTTTAAAATAGTAAAATTATATATAACAAAACAGTTATCAAGCAAGAACTATAGTTAACAATATTTAGTCCATTAACATTTGGCAAAATTTAAAAAAAATATTCTATCATCTATTCTATCTTTGTGAGTCTAAAGTTTTATATGTAACTTATCTTTTATCATAACTAAGGAAAACCATAAACATAACTATCTGTCTTCAACTCCATCAAAGACCTCAGAAGGATAATATATAAACTCTAGAATAGACAGGTGACTGCCTGGACAGTCACCCAAAGTTCTTCTGTAATATTAGGGCACCCATCTTCAGCCTATAGGTCATAGTATCTGGCAGACTTTTTAATGAAGCATGAAACCTGAAGGATCATCCTGTCCCTTGGCAAGTTCAGCAGTCACTCTTCTTGTGGAGCCTGCATGTCCAGATTATATAGCATCCAGTCAAACAGTCTAGGCAAGAGCAGCCTCACAGACTACTGTAGCCAGCATTTGAAACAAGCCCTGTACTTGCCCATTATGCAGACACTGGAAACAAATGATGAAGCTTGACAATTAACTCGAATATTCTTTTCAGGACCCCCTAAAGATGTTGTTGTCCCCAGACAGCAGGAAATAACTTTAAGAACATAATGCCCACATTCCCAAGAGGTGGGGTGGGTGGTTTTTGTCACTCACTGGGTTATGGATATTTGTCATTGTTTAGGGGGATTGGTTACAAAATGTTGTTGCTTACAATCAGGAAGAAAGTTAAACAAAGGGGATTATATCCGAGGTTTATTTTGTTTGAAAAAAAAAAAAAAGATGAAAAGGGTAGATTAGTGAATGCACTCTTGAAAAGTAACTACTAGCTTTAAATACTTTACATTGGATTGGATTTTTATATATTGCATACAAATGTTGTATATTGATACAAATTTGAGATTAATTTTGCTAAAACATACTGTACATACGTTTCCAATGTTGTTCAAGGTATTGTATTTATATAGCTCATTTTACAATTTTATACAAATCTCTAGGCTTGAAAGTTATTATTATGAACTATATAGGACAATAAGGAAATGTAGTTTAGTAATTACTCAACTTTTATAATTGAACTTGTAGTCACATTTGGTATGTTTACAAGGTCAAACATATTTTAGAAAGACAGGTCATCTTCAAACACTTCGGAGATCTAAAGAATATGGCATTTATTTATTTATTTGTTTTTCGAGACAAGGTTTCTCTGTGGCTTTTGGAGGCTGTCCTGGAACTAGCTCTTGTAGACCAGGCTGGTCTCGAACTCACAGAGATCCACTTGCCTCTGCCTCCTGAGTGCTGGGATTAAAGGCATGCACCACTAACGTCCGGCTAGAATATGGCATTTAACATGTTGTAATAACATAGGTTTTTTTTTTTTTATGACAATGAGACATGTCTGTTCCTGGCAGCACCAATCTATGTCGGAGAAAATGATGGGCATTGAAGAAACTCCACATGAAGTTTACTTTGTGGCAAAGGTAAGCCACTGGGCAAGAAAGTGCCCTTGCCTCAACTGCTGACAGCATGCTGTCCAAATTGGACTAACAAGATATCAAAAAGAGTGACTGCAAACATTGCCAAGACAAGGCGGTCCAGTCCTTCAGATTATCCTGGTTCACAGAAATGTTTGTCAGATATGCTAGGCCTATACGCCAAAGATGGATGCCCCAACATAGCGGAGCAATCTTGGCTGACTGTCCAGGCAGCTAGCTGTTTCTGTCATTTTTCACATTTATTTTTTGGAAGTCTCTTGTTCACACTTCCTGTTTACTTAGTTAATATTATTTCCTTCTTGGGCCTCTGAAGGAGTTGAAGACCTGATAGTATAGATATAGTTTTCCTTGCTTACCAGGTTCAGTAAAGAAACGCACTATACATGTGTTAAGTGTAATAGGTTTGAAAGACATTAAAAGATAATTTGATAATGCAAATTAGAATAGAAAGTATATTAGGTATAAGACTTTGAGCTCATCAAAAAGAATAGATTATGGAGTATTTTCTCTGAATTTGTCTAATGCTAATGGTAGACATTGATAATGTACTTACTGCCTATACATAATATGTATATTTATTGTATGTAGTTTTTCTTATATTAGTTATAGCCTTATTTTTTAATTTTAGACAAAAAAGGGGGTTATGTGGTGATATCTTGCTTGTACAAATAAAGCCTATCTTAAGGTCAGAGAATGGAACTTGCCACTAGCTAACCATAGAGGTCTGGAGGTCTGTACAGACAGACAGGAAGTGAGGTAGCTGGGCAGAAACAGGATATAAGCAGGGAGAAACAGGAAATTGCTCTCTTGTCTGCTGAGATGCTAAGGAGGTAAGGTGTGGTGGTAATTTGCTTCTTCTTTGTGATCTCTCAGCATTTTCCTCTATATCTGACTCTGGGTTTTTTGTTTGTTTGTTTGGTTGGTTGGTTTTGGATTTTCAAGACAGGGTTTCTCTGTGGCTTTGGAGGCTGACCTGGAACTAGCTCTTGTAGACCAGGCTGGTCTCGAACTCACAGAGATCTGCCTGCCTCTGCCTCCTGAGTGCTAGGATTAAAGGCATGTGCCACCACTGCCTGGCCTGACTCTGGGTTTTTATTACTTAGACCAATTAAGAACTCCATTTACAGAGCTGTGGCTCTGACCCTAAACATGGTTATTATTAACATTTGTATAAACAGCAAATAATGTTAACAGCAAATATAATAAATTACCAAAATTTATTCCTTCATAATAATTCGCACCTATGAGGTCTATGTACCGGGAATCTTTTATAATATGATGTACTTTGCCTATACTTCTCTCACTTGCTCTGTAATCAGTGAATCCACATTGGAAGCTTAAAAGTGACCATGGTACGAGTATTTCCATCACAGAAATTGGCAAGCACTACAACAAGGCCTTTTATTCCACAGCCCTGGTTATTAAACATTTACCAGCATACCACTGTACACACGAACATGCACACACGGGCCCTGATGTAGACCTCTTGCCTATTTTTAAACATAGGTGGCTTTAACCTTTACTATATGTCTCAGCACAACATGTCAAGGAAAACTTGGCCGTGCTGTTGTGCCTGAGTCACAAGGATCCCCAAAGAGACCAGGGAGACAGAACACCGATGCAAATGCACGAGGTTTATTAAATTGTCTATCCTACCGCAGGAGGGACCCCATCTAGCAAGCTGATGCAGAAACCTCCAGAGGGGGTGAAGTTCCCTGTCTACTGCTAGGTTTTAAAGACAAAAGTTACAGGATTGCATCAGTAGGTACGGGTTGGTTTCTGATTGGTTGACATTTGGGAACAATCAAGAAAATTTCTCAAAGTCATATTTTGGCATGAAATACCTGTGTACCAGGTATTTTCATTGGTCAGTGCTGAGAGGGAACATTCTGTGGTTTCTACAGCTTTGTCTTGTTACTTGCAGGTAGCCTGTTGTTCATAGATACCAATAGTTTTCAGACCTGTATCCTGGAGACTATAGGGGAGGTTTTGGTCTCCCTTGGAGTTTCTTTTGTGGCCAAACAGTTCCCAGGAACCAAGTACCTAGGAGGTGGGAGGGGGAGGGTGTCTGGAGTTTCTTTGTGTTCAGTTTTGGCCCTAGGCTCTGGGGAAGTGGAGTTTCCTTGTGTCAGAGGAATATGTGTTTTTTCTGTAGCCTGTCATGGCTGCTAAAGCAGGGGCTGAGTGGGCATCTGGTCCCTTCATTCCTAGAAGTGAAGCCTTTTAGTTTAGTTTACCCCTTTAAATGCATCAAAATATTGTATTCTACACATCATTCATAATTACAGCTTTTCCCAAGATATGTGGTGTATCTGCCTGCCTTGTGTTGTAAGTAAATATCATTACTAGACATCACAGTACTTGGATTTCTTCTTTCGATCTCCTTTAAAGAATTCTATATTATGAGAGGCTCATCCATGGAGGAGTGCTAGTCTCTCTTATATTTCAATTGAAGAACATTACCGGTGCTGAACCAGAAGACTTGACAATTTCCCAAGTCCTTGAGATAGTAATTGCTCAGTAGCCAAGAAGAATTTACACTGGTTGACTCTTTAGGCCTTTCTTGCTAACAGAAATTAACTTATGAATTCAGTGGCTGTCACTGTAATATTATTCCCTTGCCGAGTACAATTAAGCCAAGTATAAGCTCAGAATGGAACCAAATCCTGAATAAATACTGTTTTAAGGCTGATGTAATTTCTTTTTGCAAACTGCAATCGAACATGCATATCTACAGGGCCAGCTGTACAGGGGGCCAGCCAATATGTTAAGACTTTTAATCTACTTAATGGGATCAAAGTTGGGCATAATTAAATGTCTTTGAGCTTGAATCTTACATTGCAATAAGTAAATGACTTTGAATGAAATCCATTCACTGTATAAAACAAAAGCATATACTAAAGTATAAATTTTGAAAGAATAAATTGCTCTCTGTCTAGTTAAGGCACTTGGACCAAATGTCTGAAAAATTATCTACCAGCTTTGGCATGTTCTTAGTAGCAAGCCAGGCTCCTTCCACCCAGCTTTCCCCAAGCCCATGCTTTTCCTTTTCTGTTTGGTTTCCATTTTATCCCACGAATATGCTGGAAGGATATTGGCAATCTGAAGTGGCAGGCAAATAAATGCCTGAGAAGGTCAGCCTCTAACTCAGACACCCTGGAGATTCTCCCATAGCTGATCACTACAAGGGAGCAACCCGCAGGCAAATCCTGCTTGAGGGAGGTTGTACTTTCCAAGAATAAGTGCCTATCTCCGGAAGTGAGGGAAGGGTCCCTTGACTGGTGGAGCAGAATTTCTGTGAAGGGCTCACAGGCATGACATCCTGCTGCCTTGGATGCCATCTGGAAACACAGTTCTGCCATCTGAGTCTTCTCCCCTCTGCCCTCGACAGCTGTGATCCAAACAGCTGCCTCTGCAAATGTGTCCTTGCTTCCAGGTTCCATGCTCACCTGTCTGCCTGCTGTCCAGAAAAGAATTCATCTTCCTGCTTAGCACTGCAACAGACCAGGCCGACGGGACTCTCGGCATTGTGGCAGCCTGAACTACCTTTGTAGGGTGTGGCCTGGGATCAGAAGGTCTGCGGGAGATGGCGAGGCTAGGTCACTAGGTCCCTGCTTAAAGCATGTGAAAATCACAAGAGTGGCTGCTAGTTCCCATGGTGTCCTGTCTCTCATGTCCCCAGAGATCCACTCATCCTAGAATTTTAATCTTAGATTTCTTTGCATGTTAGAAATAGGAAATGAGGGCGATGGTGGTGTACGCCTTTAGTTCCAGCGCTCTAGAGGCAGATGCAGGTGGATTTCTGTGAGTTCAAGATCAGCCTGGTGCACAGAGTGAGTTCCAGGACAGCCAGAGCTACAAAGACAAACTCTGTCTCAAAAAAACAAAAAGCAAATAAACAACAACAACAACAAAAAAAATTAGATTTGGGGCTGGAGAGATGGCTCAGTGTTTAAGAGCACTGGCTGTTCTACCAAAGGACTTGGGTTCAATTCCCAGCAACCACATGGCAGATCACAGCTGTTATTACAGTTCTGTGGGGGGCCCTATGCCCTCACACAGACAGAAAATAAAAATAAATAAATCATTTTTTTAAAAAGAGACATAGGAAGTGATAGAGTGGCAGACAGGAAAGTTCCCCCTACTATCTATATATTCATGCATTTATACACAAATTCACAGACACAAAAAGCTATACTCATGGGTATATGTATCTCTGTGTGTCTATACATGTGTATAAGTCCTAATATGTAACCTGGCTTATAATTACATTTGACATATTTTTCTGCCTTAACACTATACTGTCCTTTCTAATCATGACCTATGTTTTGGGGTCATTTACACTTATTTTGAGCTACTGGATCTTGGCACTAAATTTCTGATAATCTACATTTTCAATTCTATCTGTGTGTTCCATATAGCAGAACTTGTTTGGGTTTGTTAGATCCCCGGAAAACTCAGGCCTCCAGGGTCTCAGCCCAGGACCGAGGTCACCCCAATCACCAGACAGATTCGAAAACTTGTTGAAAACTGCATGAGGCTTTATTGTTGTTTAACGAGCTAACCCCATGTTAGCTCGGGTCTTTCACCCACCCGCCATGTCGGATGGCTAGCAAAGACAGCTTGAAGGGGCTGCATAGAGATCTTGTAGGGCAGCACAAGGGGAGTGTCTAGGGGTACACACAGGCTCAGGATTGGTGTGCCTCCAGGCTTGGAGGGCTTGCCCTGTGTTGATTGGCCAACTGGTTGTTATGGCCCATAGGCCCTCCCAGGGTGGTTGCTATGCTCTGCACATCATTGCTGTGCACTTGTCCGTAAAGCACACCCAGAGCCGTAAAGCATAGTGCCACCAGCTAACTTCTGATTGATTCCTTGCCACGAGGCAGGCACCTAACCTCTAGTGACCAAGGCAAGGTCAGAAAAGCACGTGTTACTGCCATGGCTGCTGAAAGGGGCAGGCATCTGACCTTAGTGACTAAGACAAGGTCAGACAAATACGAGTTTGGCTGTTATGGCTGCAGAAATGGGGAGCTGGTCCCTTCAGGTTCAATACCCGTGAGGTGTTTGATTATCAGTAGAATGAATGCTGTTGACTCATTAAAGCCCTGGTAAACCCGGTGGTGGCGGCGCACGCCTTTAATCCCAGCACTTGGGAGGCAGAGGCAGACAAATCTCAGTGAGTTCGAGGCCATCATGGTCTACAATGAGTTCAGGACAAGCTCCAAAACTACAGAGAAACCCTGTCTCAGAAAACCAAAGTGTGTGTGTGTGTGTGTGTGTGTGTGTGTTGGGGGCTGGGGGGGGGAGGGGAAGCTCTGATAAGTCAGAGCCCTGGTCTCACCAGCTACCCAATGACTACGAAAATTTCTTTATTTGAATGGGGAGGGGTGTAAAGACATGAAGTAAGGCTGAAAAATACAGCATTTAAGCTGTAATGAATCTGCCAAGCCCTTCCCTCTACTCAAACGATATAGGAGACCATTCTCTGTGAGGAAACTGAAGGAACCGGCTTCCCTTTTGGCAGCCATAATGGTCAAACATGTGCTTCTATGACCTTGTCCTAGAAACCAGAAAGTCAGATGCCTGCCTCGTGACAAGGAAACAATCAGAAGTTAGTCACTAGAAAGTCAGATGCCTGTCTCGTGACAAGGAACCAATCAGAAGTTAGCTGGTGGCGCTATGCTTTATGGCTCTGGGTGTGCTTTACGGACAAGCGCACAGCAATGACGTACAGAGCATAGCAACCACCCTGGGAGGGCCTATGGGCCATAACAAGCAGTTGACCAATCAACACAGGGCAAGCCCTCCAAGCCTGGAAGCACACCAATCGTGAGCCTGTGCGTAAGCCTGTGCGTACCCCTAGACACTCCCCTTACGCTGCCCTATAAGATCTTTTGGGAGACCCAAGGAGCCGTCTTTTCTAGCCGTCCGCCATGGCGGGTGGGTGAAAGACCCGAGCTAACATGGGGTTAACTCGTTAAATTACAATAAAGCCTCGTGCAGTTTGCAGCAAGCTCTCGAATCCGCCTGGTGATTGGGGTGACCGAGAACCTGGCCTGAGACCCCGGATACTTGAGTTTTCGGGGGGTCTAACAGAAACGATGGCCTTAGAACATTTCCTAAGGTCAAAGAAGTGGGGGATAAGTTCATGAATGGCAAATGCTATGGGGGGCCAGGGTGACTGTTGCTAGAAAAAGCTTATGAAAGATGAAGCTTCACTGGCCCATTTCAGGGATGTCCATGCCCTTTAGCAGACACAGACACAGACACAGACACAGACACAGAGCTTTGGAATACTTTCTATTCACTCGTCAGCGTAGAGCTCCCCAGACTCTGGCCATGGTTCTGTAGTTGAATCCATGGACATCTCACTTCTGGAATACCAGCCTGGGGCATTCATTTCCTTAGCTGCGCTGGAGAGTAGAAGAGCTCAGCCATCCTGATCAGCTTTGTCTGTGGAGCAATGGAGGCAAAACTAGGAAATGTGTGAGGCAGACATGAAACTACCAGCTAGTTTCCACAGCTGTTGTGTCTTTGCCAAAAACTCCACATCTAATCATCCGCTGATGTCTCTGATATTTAGGAAGGTCTCTGTGAGTGGAACCTCAAAGAGACAATCCAAACATCTCAGCTGCTCGTATAAATTCATGTTCAGGGACAAGGTAGTTAAAATCTGCAGGAGCCTGCTAAAATACACCTCTAACGCCTACATTCTTCAGCCTTTACAAAATTAGTAGCCAGACAGTGGTGGTGCACCCCTTTAATCACAGCACTTGGGAGGCAGAGGCAGGCAGATCTCTGTGAGTTAAGAGGCCAGCCTCGAGTTTCAGTTTCAGGACAGCTAAAGCTACACAGAGAAACCGGGTCTCTTAAAAACAAAACAAAACAAAACAAAAGATAAGTAGATGAAAATAGATAAAGTTCACCAAATCCCTAAAGCCCTCCCCATGACAGGACTGTGACCCCTGGACTCGCAATGTCAGCATTTCTATTTAGAGGCAAACCCTAGACAAAGAGATGTTTGCCATAAACTGTTCCAGCAATGTAACATGATTTTTCTGTCACTGAGGTCACACTGCCATTGGCCTCTCACTTCCTCTTCGGCCGCCAGTGTTTCAGCAATCCTTGGGATGCAGAGCCGCCCACCAGCCACTTCTCACTCAAGTGACAAGGACGGTTGTGATCTCTCACATCTTCTCACGGTTATGATCCGGGTCTTAGAATGTGTCCCAAATCCTCTAATCCCCCTAGGTCTTCCCAGGTCCTTTCTTTTCTTATTAGAGGGACTTATTAGGAGCTCAGATGCAGGACTCACCCCCAGTGTAGGAACTTGTAGGTCACAGTGATATCCAACGGATTCATTAACATAGCAATAGAAGGCCAGGCTTCCAGTGAATGCCAAGCTTTGTTTTAAATCCTCACATGGAATCCTAATAGGACTGGGAGGGAGCCGGGATTTGAGACTACTGTTTGGCAAAACTGTGGGGAACTGCCAGGAAGGATAGCCGAGCTTCGCAAAGCCTATGGCTAATGAGCTGAGCATCGGTGGGGATGTGGGTGGGTGGTGGTGGAGATAAGGGGGTGTTTACCCAAAATCACAGCACTAGGTACTAGCTTCCTAGGCTCTAGCTTCACTGCAACAGGTGAAAGCACCTCACTTTTTCTTTCTTACATTCTTTTTTTTTTTTTTTTTTTTTTTTTTTTTTTTTTTTTTTGGAGTAAGACCTCACTAAGTATTCATGGCTAACCTGAAACTCGTTATATAAACCAGACTGGCCTCAAACTCAAGAAGGTTCACCTGTCTGCTAGCATCTCACTTATTTTTTTAATAAGGTAGGGAGGGAGGACCAACTACAGCCAAGGATTCCTTTTGGTTAGTTAGTGGTTCTTATTCTCTTAGAACACAGTACCTTTTCTCTTTCCCCATTTTCCAGAAACAAGGGTGTCACTGTAACTTAGGGATATGCCCATAGATTTTGGCTTTGATTTTTGAGGAGATGCAGTAAGTCAGTCACACTCAAATTCTGGGAAGCAAGCCTGAGGGACCCTTGTAGGTTTTGACTCTAGCATCCTCAGACAACAGGAAGCCTCCATGTGCAGGGTCTGAGTAACACATGACCACAGTTTGAGAGCAAAACTTGTATGTAGAGTTTAAAAAATTCAAATTTTAGCCAAAGAACATTGCTAGGAGTCTTTGAGGTACAGGGGATGAGGGGTATTTACTTTTGCCCCATTTACTTTTCATAGAAAATCCAGGAAACAGGCAAAATTGCTTATTCAAGAAGTCTCAACTGAAAGACAGTTCTGAACTTTCTCCTGCTATATTACTCACCGCAGCCAGCCAACTCCCTACTATTACAAAGGGGTGCCTGCTATGAACACAGAATTTGGAACTTAAACAAATGACTGCTATTCTGTCTCACTACATATAATCAAACTGAGTGGCAGGTTGCACATTTGCTTTTGAAGTGATCCTGCTTTCTTCTTTTTGCAGTTTATTTCGGTGGTGGTGACTGCTAACAGAAAAACGCTAAGGGTGCTTCCTCCTTGACACCCTCCCCTACTTCTTTTGATCAAAGAGAAAACCAGATCCCAATGGGAGGGGAAATCACGGTCATTAGTGCTTCCTTAGAAGACTAAGATATATGCTTCATAATTATGATCGGGGTTCATCTTGGGCTGTTATGGGACTGAAGGAACAAGAATAAGTAGAGTAAGTGAGGCAGGGCAGTGGTGATGCACACCTTTAATCCCAGCATTAGGAGGCAGAGGCAGGCAGATCTTTAAGAGTTTGAGACTAGTCTGGTCCACAGAGTGAGTTCCAGGAAGCCAGGACTACACAAGAAACCCTGTCTCAAACAAACAAACAAACAAACAAACAAACAAAAGAGTAGGTAGGGTGATTTGATGATGTTTGAGAAGGGGCCAACTTGGGACTACTTCTTGGAAGTACATCAAGTGTTGTGCCCAAATTCTGAACCCTAAAATCACCAAGAGGCCCATTTCGATGCAAAAGCAAAGAGTCTTTTATTGTAGTTGTTTAACGAGCTAACCCCATTAGCTTGGGCCCTTCATCCATCCACCACGGCAGACTGCTGGAGAAAGACCCCAAGAAACCACAAGGTGGGGATCTTATAGGGCAGTGTAAGGGGAGTGTCTAGGGATATGCAACAGTCTCAGGATTGGTGCGCTTCCGGGCTTGGACGACCTGCCCTGTGTTGATTGGTCAGCTGGTTGTTATGGCCCATAGGCTCTCCCAGGGCAGTTGCTATGCTCTGCATGTCACTGTTGTGTAGTTGTCTGTAAAGCACACCCAGATCTGTAATGCACAGCCCCACCAGCTAACTTCTGATTGCTTCCTTGCCACAAGGAGGGCATTTGACCTCCTAGTGACCAGGGCAGGCCCATCAAGATCAGGTGAGCACATGTTAGCCTGTCATGGCTGCTAAAATGGGGGTGGGGGTGGGAGGGGCTGGTCCCTTCACAAGGATGGCATAATTGGCAGATAAAGGAACTGATGAGGGTAAGACTGGGAATCTGCAGCTCTGCACAAAGCATGCATTCCTGCCACTGGGCCTTCTAAAGAACCACCAGGAAGGGCTGCCATGTATGACTGCAACCCTACTCACTCTGGGACTTGTGTAATTCTGCCATATTAAGCCTGCAGATCCCAGCCCCAGCCCAAGGCTAATAGTTATCTCTTCATGCACTCTGCCTGCCTTTTGTCAGTCATACAGCCAACTGTTGGCAGAGGAGTGGGTCTATGAAGGTCAAGATGTGTCCTGGGCAAGTCACAGATGCTTTGTGGTTTTGCCACATATGAAACATCAGGCAGATCAGCCTATTGCTGCAATAAAGACTGATAACCAAAGAAGAAGTGTGCATTTTTGAAATTTGAACTTTTAAACTGTACATCTTGTCCTGGAGATTTTCTGCTAGACTTTTCCTGCTTGCAGGTATCTCTACTTGGTCTAAGCCCATGTGTGTGATATCAAGGTTCTAGTTCAGCTTCTAGGTGCTGTTGGCTCATGAGACCTGGAGGTTCCTTCAGTCTGCATCTTGTGTTGATGGTTGACATTGAAGGGACCAGCTCCCCATTTCGGCAGCCATAACAGCCGAACACGTGCTTGCCTGATCTTGCCTTGGTCACTAGGAGGTCAGATACCTGCCTCGAGGCAAGGAACCAATCAGAAATTAGCTGGTGGTGCTATGCTTTACGGCTCTGGGTGTGCTTTACGGACAAGTGCACAGCAATGACGTGCAGAGCACGTCATGGGCCATAACAACCAGTTGGCCAATCAACACAGGGCAAATCCTCCAAGCCTGGAGGCACACCAATCCTGAGCCTGTGTGTACCCCTAGACACTCCCCTTACACTGCCCTGTAAGATTTCAGTCTCATGGCTTCTCAGAGTCTTTCCCCAGATATCCGCCATGGTAGGTGGATGAAAGGCCCGAGTTAACATGGGGTTAGCTGGTTAAACAACTGCAATAAAGCCTCCACCTGGTGACTGGTGTCGCTGAAGTCCTGGGCCGAAATCCTGGACCATCTAAAATGGCTTACTTTTGTTATTCCCTGAGTGACAATTTGTCTCTCCCTCATTACACTGGCTCAATCTTTGTCTTCTCCTAGCATCTCCCACCAGCAATGGAACAGTCTACCTTGCATATCTATTTGTTTTCTGTCAGTGACTCCAACTTAGGGGTACCCATGCCTTCTGCTTACTCACATTTTTGCTTTACTTGGGAACTCTCAGGGCTCCCGGCCAGCCACCATTCTTCTACCTTATAGAAAACTCTACAAGAGGCTCTGTTTTGATATAGACGAGTTCTTCCAAACCTAACGTCTCTTCCCATCTTTAGACTTCCCGCTTGGGTGTCCCTAAGCAAGGATTAGGGACAATCTCAGATAAACATGGGCTGGCCTTACTTGATGATTCCCTCTGGGACACATGATGAAGTGAAAAAAACAAACAAACAAACAAAACAAAACTAAGAGCTGGAGTGAGAACTCAGTAAGATGCCTTTTAAGCAGGAGGACCTGAGTTTGATCCCCCAGAATCCATGTGAAAAAAAGCCCTGTGTGATAGTATGAGTTTGTAATCTCAACTTTGGGGAAGCAGAGCCAACCTAGCCTACTTGGCAAATTCTAGGCCAAGAAAGAGACCCTGTCTCAAAAAACAAGGTGGGCAGTACCAGAAGAATGACAGCCAAGATTGTCCTCTGGCTGTTAGGTGCATGCATTTACATGCACACACACACACACACACACACACACACACACACACACACACACACACACTTGCCCATATACACATATACCCCTCCTCAAAAAAGAAAAAAAATATATATATATAAAGAGAGAGAAAACAAAATTTTATACTAGTCCACAAAAACCTAAAAGTGCCACTGATATGTGGCATCTTGGGAACCACCTCTTAGCATGGTCCCTATCACATGTGTGACAACTGCACAGCCTGCAGTTTGCTGGCCCAAAAGCAACAGGCAGATACTATTTGCTGCCATTTTGTAAAAAAAAAAAAAAAAAAAAAAAAAAACTCTTTCCTCTAGAATATGAATACTAAAATTTGTTGAAGGAAGTCGTAGGAGCTGCATTATTTAAACTCTTTCAAAACTGCCTGAATGGAGCACTTCACCCAGCCCCACAGAGAACAGACTGGTGCTGACCCTGGGGCATCCATACGATGACCTCAGAGCTTTTTTCCCTGCGTCTGTTTTCTATGAAGGAGAAAGGCTGGAGCTGAACCAATGAAACAAAGAAGTAAGTTCATCCCCTCTCCCGCCCCAAGCCCTTTAATCTTCAGTGGAGTCCGGATTCCAGATCGCTTCCACCAGAGAAGTTTTAAAAGCATCCGCATGTAATGTCACTGTAAAATATGATAAGATCATCCTCCGCCTTTAAAGGCAGAACTCATTTCCTAGAGCTTTTCGAGTTTCCATTTCTTCTTCCGTAATTACCACCTATGTCATCAGGAACGGACTCTAAATAATTCCCCCAATTCCCTCTGGTGCCTCAAAATGCCCTCCACCTTCCAGCAGTCAAATGGAGCGCAGCGTTTCCTTGCAGGCCTCTGGAAGCCCCTGTGATCAAGTGAGGCTTGTTTGCTCTTTGGGATCTAAGTAATTACCTGTCAGCTTTTCAGGCTACAGGCAGACTCCAAAAGAGGAAGAGCACAAGGAAATCGGCATCTTCTGCAGGACGGGTGGCTTTGCCTTCTTTCCTTTTGCCATTTGTTCCTTCTTTAGAAAGCAGATAAGGAGGTCTTATTTGTTGAGAAGGAGTGTGTGCATTAGCTACCATGGTAACTTATGTTACTATTGGCACTGTCCAGGCCAATTAAATTCGTTTCACATTGCTCGTGTTCTTTCTCTGGTCTGAAAAAGCCACTCAAGTCAGAGGCCAATGTCTTCAGAGCACTGAGGAAGCAGGCTCTGATGTCCCTCCACTGACTCTCCTCTCCGGGAAACCTTGCTGCTTGCTGTGTGTTGACACCCCCCTCCCCAGCATCAAACTGTGTCCCACTCTGGGTAGGGGCCAGCTTTGCCGCTATCTGTCTCTGCACCTGCCCTGTACACTCTGCAGTTAGATTTTTAACCTCCCTTCTTTGGTTCTTTGGAAAAAAAATCTCCTTTTCCATGCTTTTGCCCAGGTCTGTGGTCCCAGGTCTCCTATCGCTTTAGTGATAATGCCGTCTGTCTGTGTGATCTCTTCATTTACCCATCAGTCCCTGTTCCATACCACATGCTGTCTTTGGTTCAGGGTTACTGTCCTTAAGGAATGTATAGTTCACGTTAATTTATTTGGAAGGGGATATGCATGCTGTGTGGTAGGAGATAACTTATGAGAGGGAGTCTGTTCCCTTTTCCCACCACATGCCACTGGGGTATCAAACTTGGATTATCAGGAATGACAAGCAAGCATCTCTATGTCTTGAGCCATCTTGCCAGCTGGGAACTGATATATTAATGGAAAAGGTAGACAAATTTTAAAAGGCCACTGGTTTTGTAAATGGGGCCTATAAAATTGACAGATGAGACCTTTACATAAAACATTCTGGGTTTCCCCTACTCCTTCAACAAATAGTGAAATTCTCCCAAGGATATGTTGTGGGGTATTTGTACACTGTGTGAAGATGTATTGATGTGATTGGTGTAATAAAAAGCTGAACGGCCAACAGCTAGGCAGAAAAGTATTGGCATGACTTCTGGCCAGAGAGAGAATTCTGGGAGGAAGAAAGGCAGAATCTCCAGCCAGATGCAGAGGAAGCAGGATGGACAGTACTGGAGACGAAGTGATGAGCCACGTAGAAGAACATAGATTAAAAAACACAAGTTAATTTAAGTTATAAGAACTAGGTAGGAACAAGCCTAAGCTAAGGTTGAGCATTCATAATTAATAATAAGTCTCCAGGGCATCATTTGTGGGCTGATGGTCCCGAACAGAAAGTATAACTACAAGGATATGTGCATATCCCTACCTGTGGATGGTAGTTGGGGTGGAGGTGCTGCAAACGGCATAAAGCGTTGGATCTCTCTCCTTCTGCCATCATTTCTTGGAAGCATCTGCTCTTTTACAGTGGGTTCTGGGTAAGAATCCTTTTGAAGTGCTCCACAGATTAGAATGATGGTTGAAAGCTTGTCCAGGTTTTCCGTGGTACACAGTGACTTCTGTGGTGTCACGTCTATGGTGCTATGGGGGCTGTGGGGCGATGTTTGAGGGAAGGACACCTAATCCGGTCCTGGGAGTGTGGAATGACTCTGGAAGGGCTTTCTTCCATATAAAGTAATTTCTGGGTACGTGTAAGGTGGCATGTGTTGACTGTGTATCCTCTAGGCAGAAGCCCAAGTGTGTGGAAAGCCCCAGAAGAAAGCACAGAAGTCTAGTTCCTTCAGAGAAGTTGCAAGGGGGCATAGTGGAACTCCCCAAGATGATGGTTGCTTGGCTCGGAGAAAAGCTACTCACGACGGCCATACAATGTCACACGGTTAAATCCTCTGCAGAGGGAGAGCTGTTTGTCCCCAGCTGCCCATGGCCAGAGAGCTGGGCAGAAAAGCAGCCTGAAAAGGTGAGCTAAGGTCATGCAGGCCTTCCTGCCCACAACTCTTTGTCAGTTTCTCATCCCTCCACCACAGCTCTGGGTTTGGGGGTGGGGTGGGCGTGGGGCCTCCCAAACCCTTGAACTTCAAATCCAGTCCATGTTGCAGTGTTGAACTTTAACCCCGACGGCTATCTCAGAATAGTTCCCACAAGAGACTGAGAGACTGGAGCCATTTGCTTTACAGCAATCTGCTCTTTCTCATCAGCTTTCCAGGTTCCTAAGCCCCGTTTCCTGCTCTAAGAACTGAGCTCCACCAGCATTGGAAACAACAAAACTTGCCTTCCTCTAAGTGCTTTCAGCAGTGAGGGAAACTTGGGCCCCATCAAAATCCAATAGCTCTGCCCAGGGTCTTTTTAAAGGGTTAACCCTTTCCAGGGGGAGAAGCCATCAGATCCTATACTACTCATTGTGGTCTTCAACTTGTGGATTGTGACAAAGCAAGTTTGTGCACAGGAAACAGCCACTTCCCTTTTCCTTCAGAGGGCCTAAAGTTTTTTTGATCTTAGATAAGAAGCCATAAATAATTATATAAACAATTACTCAGCCTTTGCCTTTTCTCTCTCTCTTAATCCTGTAATGATACTTTAGCAATAACATCAACAACAACACCTCCCTTCCATTCTCACACTGAATAAAAATAGGACAAAAACTTAAATACTTTAAACTCTATGCTTTTGAGAATTCCCTTCACTGTAAGAAGACACTGATGCAGATTCATGCTGGCTCCGAACTTGCCGGCTGTGCCTGAGTGGGCCACTGAAGACAGACAAGCCGCTCTCACCCAGCAGAGAATATAACCATTTGACAGGTTATGACTGTCTGTTATGATAAAGTGCCTAGTGGACCTTAGCAGATTCCATGGTGGGGGGGAGGGACAAAATAGAGCTTAAGTGAGAAGTTCTATTAGAAAGGGAAGAGGGGAGGAAGGAAAGAGAAAAGAGGTAAAGAGACACAGAGACAGAGAGAAGACAGAAGAGAAGAGGGAGACAGGAAAAGTCTTGTCTGCCCCAGGGAAAAGTATAAGTGGGTGGGGTCTTTCTTTTAAAGGGGTCCTTTGCACCTGCGTGCAGACTACATAGCCATGGAACTCTGGGCTGACCAGGATACTACTGCCTGCGTGCATTCTGTTAGGTGACAGGGGCAGGCCAACATAATGTCTGAATCCTTATACTGTGTGTGTGTGACTATTTGGAGCCAAGCAACCTCCATCTTGGGGAGTTCCATTGTGTTCCCTTGCTAAACCACCATCTTGAGAAGTTCCACAGCACTCCCTTGCTAAAGATCATCCAGCTAGGCTGGTTGATGGTCTACAGCCTAGTCTCCAGGTGCAGAGAAGGGAGAGCATGAGATTTTCTCCTGAGTATCCAGCTACACCCTGCTGCTCGGCAAGGCTGGGCATGTCCTTCCAGGTAGGAGGTGGAAAGCCAGGGAAGAGTCCATTTCGTGGCTACAGAGAAGCCCTCATCTCTGTTTGATTCTGCCTACTGGGGGAGGAAGGCCCCCACTCCTGAAAGTAACCCCTTACCTGGGACATGTAAGAAAGCCCAATAAATTCATTGGTTCTCCAGACTGCCTTTTGGCAGAATTGTGCTTCTGTTTATCTTTGGAATTTAGAAGGAGGGGGAGACATTGCTCTACAACCCCCTCCCTCTGGGAAGGAATGTTAGCAACAACGATGGGACAGACCTCTCCCAACTATGAGAAGTGCTTTGGATTAAAACATGCTGTCCAACATGAGAAGTAGCTCAAATTACTTCATTTTGAGTATTTAAACTTTCACATCTCCCCAGCCAAACAAACCTGCTGCTGTCTTTTCTTATTTTGAATTTTTTAGCCAGGCATGGTGGTGCATGCCTTTGATCAGCACTCATGAGGCAGAGGCAGGCAGATCTCTGTTGAGATGAGTTACAGGACAACCAGTAAGTATAGAGAGAGTGATTCTGCTTCAAAACACCAAAAAGAAAGACATTTTTTTATTTTTTCTTATTAAAATATCTTAGGTTGATGTGTTCTATTTTATGTGTATGGGCATTGTATGTTTGTTTTTCTGAAACAGGGTTTCTCTATGTAGACTTGGCTGTCCTGGAATTCATTCTGCAGACTAGGCTGGCCTTGATCTCAGAGATCCTCCTGCCTCTGCCTCCTGAGTGCTGGGGTTAAAGGTGTGCACCACCACTGCCCAGCTGTATATGGGTGTTTTACCTGCATGTATGTATGTGCCTGTTATCCATGGAGGCCAGAAGAGGACATTAGATCCTGTAGTTCTGCCCCCACCCCCACCTTTAGAGGCCCAGCCACCAAAGCTCCCAAATAAATACATGGAGACTTATCCTTACTTATGAATGCCCAGCCTTAGCTTGACTTATTTCTAGCCAGCTTTTCTTAACTTAAATAATCCAGTCTATCTTTTGCCTCTGGGATTTTACCCTTCTCTATTTCTGTATACCTTTCTTTCCTTCTTACTCTGTGGCTGGCTGTATGACTGGGTGGCTGGTCCCTGGTGTCCTCCTCTCCTCCTTTTCTCACTCCTTGATCCTCCTTCTTTCTTCTCTGGAGCCTAGATTTCCCCTCCTATTTATTCTCTCTGCCCGGAATCCCTGTCTAACCATCTCCTGCTTAGCTATTGACTGTTCAGCTCTTTGTTAGACCAATCAGGAGTTTTAGGCAGGCACAGTACACAGCTTCACAGAGCTAAACAGATGCAACATAAAAGAATGCAATACATCTTTGCATCATTAAACAAATAGTCCACAGCATGAACAAATATAACAAACCTTAAACTAATATTCCACAACAGGATTCCTTGGAACTGGAGTTACAGACAGTTATGAGCTAATATGTCAGTGCTGGGAACTGAACCCAGGTCCTCTGCAAGAGCAATAAATACTCTTAACCACTGGGCCATTTCTCTAGCCCCATACTCTGCATATCTTAAGCTGGTCTATTCTACATGGTTTTCCTGTGGGAAGTAAGGAACAAAAACATGACCTGTCAATGTGAGGGATAAATATTTGCTGTGTAAGTAGTGATAGATTTAGATAGTGTTTGTTGAAAAAAGGAAGTCATTTCATCATGGAAAATAATAGAGATTACCATTAAAAGAAAAAAATTCGGGTGGTGGCGGCACACATCTTTAATCCCAGCACTCAGAGAGGCAGAGGCAGAGGCAGAGAGGCAGGTGTATCTCTGTGAGTTCATGGCCAGCTTGGTCTATAGACCGAAGTAAATTCCAGGACAATCAAGGCTACACAAAGAAACCCTTTCTCAAAAAACCAAAAGAAAAAGCAGAAGGAGAAGAGAATTTTCTGTATTTGAATAATTCAGAATAGTTGTTTGAATATTTGGCATCATTATTACATACACTTATATTTATAACTGCAGAAATACACATTTGCAATTTGAATGTTATGATACTTTCAAATGTGCTGTGGTAGTAAAGCCTATTTTACAAATGTATTGAGGTACAAGGCTCAGTTCTGGAGCCTTTGTGAAACTGCCTTTTGTTCAGTTAGGCTTAGCTGCCCTATAGTAGTAAACTTTACAGATCAAGCCCCACCTCTATGCCTCTGAGCATCTCTGGGATGCTTCTGCATTCATCGGTTATTACTCCTTCATCCTAGCCACATTATCAGACATCTGCAATGGACTGAGCCATAATCTAAGAAATGAGGAATTCAAGATGAATGGGACAGATCTTCACCCACCAGGAGGAAGAAAACCAGTAAAATGGAATGCCTCATGCGCTCTGACACAAGTGTGGCCAAGGTGCAGGGGAGGAGCAACAGAGGGAGGAGTTTCGTCCTGATTGACAGGAACCTGGTCCCATGGATCCTTCTAAGATGTAAGAAGCAACTATCATGAAAAGAGTGAGAGTCACATGGCATCCATTTGACTGTGTCTGGCTACTCAATAAGGTTCTAATTCTAGGCAATTCACTTCAACTCCTTTTCTTCTGTACAAAATAGAAATAATAGTAATAATAACAATAATAATAATACCTGGCTGTCCATCTAACAAAATGAGCTAATGAGCAGGAAGAACTATTACACACACACACACACACACACACACACACACACACACACACACGGATGCTCTGTCCCATTCAATGAATGTTGACTACTCATCGTGGCTTCATAATGGAAAAAAAAAGGAGCTAAAGAATTGATACAGGACTCAGGTGGATAAGGAGGTAAACAAAATATCAATTAAGACACCCTAGAGCTGAGTGTGGTGGCACATGCCTTTAATCCCAGTTCTTGGGAGGCAGGGGCAGGCAGATCTCTGAGTTTGAAGCCAGCCTTGTCTACAGAGTGAGTTCCAGGACAGCTAGGACTACACACAGAGAAGCCATGTCTTGAGAAAAAAATCAAACCAAACTAAAGACACCCTAGACAATATGTTCAATCAGATTCAAACCAATGACATGGAATTTGGATTAGGAATAAAATTTTTCTTTCTTTTTTTTCTAAAGAGCTGTTAAAACATTAAAATGAGGGTTGGCAGGATGGCTCAGCAAGAAAGGGTGCACGCAAGCCCAAGGGCCAGATTCAGTCCCTGAAACCCACGTGGTGGAAGGTGAGAACCACTCCAGAAGTTGTCCTCTGGTTTCCATGGAAGTGCTGTGTCCCCCTGCTAAAATGACCAATATAGGAAGGCTCTGGTTCTTCCCTGGGAGTCTTTTTTTTTTTTTTTTTTTTCTTTACAGGTTTCTCTGTGGCTTTGGAGGCTGTCCTGGAACTAGCTCTTGTAGACCAGGCTGGTCTCAAACTCACAGAGATCAGCTTACCTCTGCCTCCCCGAGTGCTGGGATTAAAGGCATGTACCACCAACGCCCAGCTTCCTGGGATTCTTAAAAACAAGAACAGTGCTACTTTATAGTGTGTCATTCTCAGTGCGGTCTAAACAAAACAGAGCTGAAGTATAAGAAATACATGGACGATGCTTTGCGCAACTTGAAGCCATTCCTTCTGGGGACAACAGAATTCTGAGAATCACATTGGAGCCCCACTCACCCCCTGGATGCATTAAAATGGAAAAAGCATCCCTTCTCTTATTCATGCTTTCACTGTTCCTTGTTCCTTTTTAGCTTTGGGTGTTTTGTGACATACCTGCATAGGCTAAGGACCATGAAAGTCATTTGCTTCAGGATTAACCCAACATAGATCTATGTTTTCATAAACACTTCGGTGCTCCGTTCTTGATGAGGTCAACAATTCCATCCCAGTGCTATCTAGAGTGCTATGTAGGCCTAGTGAACACCAGACTGACCTACATCTAGAAATTAATGTCTTTACGTCAGTGGGGTGTGGCTTAGAGATTCCTGGAACATGTTTGGCAGAAAACCTCAAACATTGAGACATAAGGATAACACTTATTATTTTCCAGATCCCATAAAGTGAACAGACTTTTCAAATGGCCAAATACAGACCTTGTTCAAGAAGACAAAGAATGGTCCTCCCAAATGGTCCTACCTACTGTAACTGTTGTGGATGATCCTGAAGAGACACCATGCCTTAAACTTAGTTTCCATTCACAAGGGAGATGAGAGTATGCAAATGAGCAAAGACCTACAACCGGCTTGCCAATCTGGCTGTCAGTTCATGTCATTGCCTCTGTCCTCTTTTGGTTGTAGGAAGCAGAACCCAGGCCCAGAGAATGTTCTGATGGATCTTCTAGTTTCCAATGGTAATACTTGAATCAGACCCATTCCTGAAACAGCACTGCTATTTCTTAGATTTCTTTCCCATCTGGTGATACCATAGCTTGGAGCATGTACTGTTTTTCCACCCTTCTTCATTGGAGAGTCTGTCTTTGTGTGTAGCCAGCCTGGACCATGGCTGGCGTAGGAGGGAGTTTCTGTTGTAACTGTCTATTTTTAGTGGCTCATAAACTCAGTATTCCTTGGCCTGAAGCAGCACATGCTTGGTGTCAGCCCAAAGGGGAAGTCACTTTGGAAAGTTTGAACAAAATCCTCTCTGTGACTGTTTGGGCTGGTGAAGGGAGACAGAAATAAGTGGTCTTTGGGGAAAAAAAAAAAAAAAACCCAGGTATGTAACTTTGGGTCAGTGTGGAACTGGTTTCTGGAATCATATGGAGGATCTTCTACCAGAACCATGTTAGAGGAGAAACCACTGGACCAAGCATGTAGGATGCTCTTAAATAGGCTACCTTCCAGCTGGGTATGGTGTTGCATACTTTTAATCCCAGGACTCAGGGAGGAAGAGGTCGGTGGATATCTGTGAGTTCAAGGCCAGTCTACAGAGTGAGTTCCGGGACAGTCAGGGCTACACAGAGAAACCCTGTCTTGAAAAACAAAACAACAACAACAACAAAAATGCTACCTTCTGGTCCCAGGAAAGAGGCAGCAAGGAGTCCCAAGGTGAGGATTGATAGGCAAGCTTCCTGTGGAAAAAAAAAAAAAAAAAAAAAAAAAAAAAGGCAAAGAACTGGATCCAAGCAGCTTAAGGTCTAGGGCGATGCCTGTTTCACTAATTGTGAGACCTCAGGCAGAGCCGCTCCTTCCCTGTCAGCTTCTCCATCAAGTGATCATCAATGCTTCTCTTAGGTCAAATTCAGATGCCATAAAGTGATAGACATGTATTTCTTCTTAAGAAGAAAGCACTTGAATAATTTGGGGGAATTATGTTCATGTTTTATAGACACTGCTGGCGAGAAGTCACAGAGACCAAAACACAGGCTCTTCCTGAAGTCCTTATGTGGAAGAACAGAAAAGTGGAGTTTGAGAATACACACCCGTGGAGGAGTTCCTGTTTCTGAAAGATGGAGGTGCAGGAGCCATCTTCACAAAAATGATGCTCTCAGTAGAAGGTCTTTGCCATTTCCCAGAAGTGAAGCTATGCATCTATTAAGGCAAAGGAAAGCCACATTGGACCCTTTCTTCCAAAAATGAACCAGAAGCCATTTGTTTACTTATTCATCTATTTATTTCTTTAACTAATATTTATTGTGTACCCACAAATTGGCAGGTTTCCTCCTTGGAAAAGGAAACGCCTGGGCAAAGACAGAGGTGAAGGAAGAGGGCCAGTGGACTGTCTTTTCACAGAAGATTCTAGGGCATGGAGGAGCAGAGTGGCCCAATAGGATGCCAGGTCTTCACTGAGAGAGCTGGCAGGGTGCCATCCCACCTACAACATTCTGTTCTCCATTCCCATGGGAAGCTCTGAGTTCCCACACGTCCTTAGCCAGGAAGGTCAGTGTGGACACATCTGTGTGTGGCAGGGTGTGGCTGATAAGCACCAGCTGTGGGACCCTGCTTGGCCCGAAGCATAACCTCCTCCATATCAGCTACAGCAGCAAAACCGCAGATGGTCCCTGAACCTGCCTGGAGCCAGCTCTAGAGAAGGAGGAAAGAGAAGAGTGACTGGGTTTCTTGGCAATCTGGTGTCAGTAGCAGTGATACCGGAAGTAGAGGAGGAGAGGCTTGGCCCCAAGAGGGAGGGGTACTGATGCTTCTTTTTAACATTGTAATTATTGACACATATTAGTTATATAGATGAGATGGACTCCCTGTGACATACACTCATTACACTGCTCGTCGCTCAGTATGGTATTCCATACATGTACATACGTCAAACATCAATCGACATGTGGGAACTCAGAACTTCCCATGGGAATAGAGGACAGTGTGCTGTCGGTGGGATGGCACCCTGCCAGCTGTCTCAGTGAAAACCTGGCACCATATCTCGTCACTCGGCTCCTCCATGCCCTAGGGACGTCTGTGAAAAGGATAGTCCAATAGCCTTCTTCCTTCACCTCTGCCTTTCCCTAGGCGTTTCTTTCAATGTCCTTCCTCCTTCCAACTCTCATCCTTCCCATCCCTCTCCCCCCTCCATTTCCCATTCCCTGGTCATCTCTCTTCTACTCTCAGATCATCTTTTTGAGGGGTGGAAGAAATACCCATACTTTCACTAAACAGAGGAAACAATAATAAAACTTTGGTGTGTGTGTGTGTGTGTGTGTGTGTGTGTGTGTGTGTGTAATCTGTACATATTACAATTCCCATTTTTAAGAAACTCTGTGCCCCAGCAGCTGGTCCATGAATGAAACTTTGAATAACTAGGTTTTACTTTAGACTCTCCTGGGAATGAAAGTTATCATGAAACAAGCTGGACCAAGGATAACATTTCAGTGTAAAGCAGAAGAAAGTCACATGCCCTAGGGAGCAATCAAGTTTCTTTTCTTCTTCTTTTGTCCTCTGTCTGCACCCCCATGGAGGGAACAGGTACAAAACAAAGAATCAAGATGGAGCAGGTCTATCCTCTCTATTCATTAAAGTGTAGGTCAGAGTCACCACAGTGCTTCTGTTCCTGGGGGAACTGATCTAAGATGCAATAGGTCCCTAGTGGGGTAGAACAGAGGGCAGTGTCTGTGCTTAGGGAGTACTTTTTGGGGTCTCTAAGGGCAGCTCTACCTTGTCCTTCTGGTGCCTTTTCTTTTGGGAAAGCAAATGACGCTTCATTGCTTAAACTAGTGTTTCTCAACCTGGTTGCCCATTAGTGTCTGATCCTGATTGGGTCAGTCTAAGGTTGGACTTAGACTTTGGTCACTTTTAAAGATCCCTGAGTGGTCCTAATATGCTGCTGAGATGGACACTGGCTGACTTAAGCTCCTTCAAGCTTGCAGTCCATCATGTGGACAAAGAGGCAACAAGGAGGTCCACATGGGCTCTCAGGAACCATTCCCATGGGTGGGAAGACTGGGGTGGAGGAGAGTTGGGGACAATGCTCTAGCTTCAGCAACTTCTGCTCCTAACACTGCCATCAGATGGTAATCTCTGAATTATGGGTAGTGCTCTTTCTTGTTTTGGTTTTTAATTGGTTCCTGAGGGGTTAGTGCTTAATCCAGATTCTATGTTCCTCATGGGCAGGGCTGGTTCAGATACCGCTTTCATTTCTTTCAAAGTGTCAGGCACTGTGCATGTGTCTGCTGGCATCCCCAGACACAAGTGATGGATGGGCATTCAAGCATATGCCCCAGTGGGTTGGCTTCATCTTTCACATCTGTGTCTTCGCTCCTTCCTCCCAGCAGATAAAGCAATCTCTAAGGCAGCTCACTAGGTTCTCAGCATGTGTTTGGGAGGAGGGGAAGGGAAGACTCACCAACTGCTTATTTTATAGTTCAAACCCACTTCTTAGTCAAGGGTGGGTGGAATGTGCCAAGAGTGGGGGATCAAGGGGTTTATGAACTCTCTTGCCACTTCAGGTTTAACAGCTTGTTCTCATGAAAGAGAAATAACTGCTAGTTATTTTTTTCTTCAAGTTCAGGCCCTTTCTCAGAAATGCAGTTGCCTGTGGAAAACTGACACTCCCTCACAAGTCCTTAACAGCTGTCAGCCCCAGAGCAATAGTAATTACTCTCAGCCTTCTTGCTGAATTCCTGTGATAGTCCCTGCCAGGGGTAGGGAACAGATGCGATGAGCCAGGAGTTGATGGAGCCTCACTCTCTGGGTGGTATCCTCTCCCTGTCCCTCAGGAGGACAGGCCCTGGGTCTTTTCCAGGCAGCCCTTCTGCAGTGAGTATGTATGTGTGAGGCATCCTGTGGGGTAGGTGGTGTAGACAGAGAGAGCCCAAGGCAAGTCACAGGGTGGCTCTCCTTGAGTACAAGAGACTAGGGCACAATAAGGAGCTGAGCAGATGGTCAATAGACATTTGCTTTGTCAAGAGAAATAGGTACCTGGAAGTTCATTAAGACACAGAAAATCTGCACAAGTATAAACTGCTTTCATTTTTTTTTTTTTTTTTGTATGTTTGTTCAGGGTAGGAGCTATAGCATTCTTAAGAGGCTGTCTGGGACAAGCAAGGAATCCAGGGTTTCACCATGGTCTTCAAGCCTGTATGTTGCCACTATACATAACCCGAGATGACTCAGTAGGTTTGTATGGGCCTTAGATTTCTCATGACTGGATACCTACCTTCCTCTAGCAATATTTTTACAGTCCATCAAATTATTCATTAGTGAAGGTCAGTAACCCTCAAATGACATTATGTGGGGAACTAATTACAGTGATTAGAAAGAATAGTAGGGGCAGTTTCCAAGTGACTTGAACCTATGCAAATGCCAATTCTTTTATTTCATGGAGATTTGGCAAGAAGAAAAGGCTAATTGGGAAAAATCACTGCCTCCTAAGTGTAAGCTTGGTATCTGAAATGACTTTCCCCTTGGCTTAGTGAGATTACTGAGATGGAGAATTCATTTCCTAACTCATTGGAGATTTTCTGCTGTCCTCTGTTCCTACCTCCATTTTTCCCTGGGCATAGTATAATCAACCTGGAGGTCACTTCTCTCAGCAAACTCAGAAAGGATACAGGCATAGGGTCAGAGATGGGCCAGTCAAGGCCAGAGAGTGCATACTGCACCAGCTAAAAGGGCAGTAGGTACATAGACATGCCTGGCCAGAGTACCCCTCCCAGGCCATTCCAGAGAGGAGGATCTAGCCAGTTCTCCCAGCTGGCTCTGAAATCTGTTTCTCGGTGACTGATTTTGCCATCTGACTCCAGTGGACACGCATGCCAGGAGTAATAAAGACATCTTTCAAGAGTGTGTTAATCCCACTTCCTGGAAGGGTTCCCAAACGCCCCTCTTCACACTTGTACACTTGTCTGTAAACCTTTGTGTCGATAGTCTGAAAACAACCCTCAGTGTTACAGTAACATGGGCTTCTACGTTTTTTCTAGAATGTGAAGGATCTAGAAACCATGGTTTATATACGCCTTGCTTCCACAGTACTGGCATTTGTGTATATGTCTCTGTTGATATATATATATATATATATATATATATATATGTGTGTGTGTGTGTGTGTGTGTGGTGTGTGTGTGTGTGTGTGTGTGACTACTTATGCATACAGTGTATATTTTTAAAATTATTATATTTTTAATTATGTATATGTATGTGGGTATGTGCAGGTGAGTACAGGTACCTATGGATACCAGAAGAGGGTGTTCAATTCCTTGAGCTGGAGTTACAGGTGGTTGTGTGCCATCTGACATAGGTGATGGTAACCAGGTTGGGTCCTCTGAAACTTAAGTATGCTGTCTTAACAGCTGAGTCATCTGTCTAGCCCCCATAGTATATTTTAATAGCAGGTAGTCCCTAACTTCCAATAGTTCAACTGCCAGTGGTTCTGACCTTCAACTCTAAGACAGTATCCACCCATAGCATTCTATTTTCCCTTTTAATACAGTATTTAATACATTACATTAGATATTCAAAACCTTATCATAAAACAGACTTTGTATGGGATTATTTTGTCCAACTGTAGACTAAGTGTTCTAAGGACATTAAGCTAGGCAAGGCTAAACTATGCTTCTGGTAGGTTAAGCATATTGGAGGCAATTTTGACTTAAAGATGATTTTACTGGCACCCGACTCCATCATAAGTGGAGGAACATCTGTTTGTATTTGTGTACTTCTCACTTAGTAACTATCAGGAGGGCCAGAACAGTGCCTTACTTACCCTCATGCACTTGGCAATTAACAGTGTGAAGTTCTTAGCATGCTGCAGGTGTTGCCTGAATGCTGCTTGCACGGACAACATCACAGACATTTTCCAGGAAAAGGAAGACCACTGAAAGTCAACATATGAAGGACTATGAGGTTAAGAACGTAAGAAAAATATTTGACTGCATCTTTAGAGCCAGAGTTAACTTTTGTTGCTGGAATAATAACAATTTTGATGAAATTAGCTTTGTTTGTGTCTTACAAATAATATTTCAAGGCTTCTGTGTTGAAGGAACCCTACAATGCTTAAACTGCATGTGCACTATCTGTCTATCAATACTTTATGAAAAGTAAGTCCCATAATAAATAGAATAAATACAAATACCCTTTAATGTTTTGAATTTTATTATTATCAAACAAAGCTGTGCCTTTTAATGACTTAACACATACATGTTATACTATGTAGCACATGAATGTTAGCATTTTTATTTTTCCATGTAGATAGCAGTGGCATTCAACATACATCACAGAAAATTCCAAGAAACCATCCTCCTTCTAAATCAAATGTGAATAAAAACCAATTTGTGAAAACTTCTCTAGTTAAATATACAGAAAATTTTCTTGTGCCTAGAAAACTTAAAAAACTTAAAAAAAAAGCAACTGTGAGTGATACTTTGTTTGTTTATAATTGAAACTCTGGGAATTCAAAACTAATGTCCTTGTTTGTGGGTTTCTTGTACACACCAGAAATAGTTTCAACCTTGTGAGCCGAGCTGGTTCCACGGTGCTCTGTCTAAACAACCTTAATGACTTGGTTGACATCCAATTCACAAGGCTCCTCTTACCCACCATTTCACTTGGGAAGACCAAATTCTCAAGGATGGGATCATGTTCTACAGTCAGGGTACTCCTTCTGGGGCATTTTACCCATTTTTCATGGGCTTTTACAAGTTGACTTAGGTAGTCATTGCCTCAGAGCAATAAAGACTACAGGCTTCCCTGTGAACTTTTTCTCTAGCTCCTGTACTAGCTAGACCTAGATTTTTTCTGGAAAGATTGCAGTTGGTACAAAAATTGTGATAGCTTTCAGATCAACACCAACTACAATTGGCTAGGCTGCAGTGATGCTGAGCTCCCGCCAGCTTTGTTTCATAATCTTTAAATGATTCCTTGATATAGCAAGGCAAGAAAGAAGGGCTGACTAGATGACTCCCTGAAGAAACATGTTTCCCACCAACATTGATGACCTGAGTTCCAGCCCCAGAACCCTCAGAGGGGATGGGCCCTCTCTACTGAGTTGAAAAGGAGTGACAGTGCCTAGCACAGGATCAAAACTTAGCAAGGGAGTCTATAGGTAGGAGTGTATAGGATTCCTTTCTGCTACATGGAAGTGCAAAAGCCTTGAAGCTTTGGGACCTTCCCACCTTAATTCATATGTGTAATGGGTTGTGGATCAGGCATGCCTGCAGATGTTTTCTCCTCTGACTTGGAAGGGCTGCTCCTTCTTCTGTTAGTTTGGGGGTGGGTGGGTAGGAGGTGGGAGGGCGCTTACCTGGACACCTCACATTTTCTGGCTCACAGTTCTTTGCGAGTGGATTGATTTCATGTTGGGCTCCCCCAGGACCTCGCATTTCTTCATGTACGGATGTTGCCCTGATGTTTCTCCCTAGTACCGAAGCAGGTGCCTAGCCTGGACTTGCTTAATAAATGCTTCTGGAATAAAAGAAGAAATTGGGCAATGTCTTTGGCTCAGGTAAAATATTTCTGAAAGACATTTTTTTTTAATACAGTGTTTTTGTTAGCATGAACTTTGTGCCAGAAATTCCTTAATAAGCCCAAACTGAGTGCTTTCTGTGAGCGCTAACTAGCCCTGTCTCACAATATTTCTATTTGTGAGAGTTCAGCACATATAGGATCTGGCCATATAAGGAAGTCTTTAGTGACTGAGTAGAATGCCTGTCACTTGAAACCATTATTTCAGTGGCTGAAAGCTTTTGTTGACTTAATCAGGACCTTTTGGACAGATTTCAGCCCAAGCGAAAATGGGAATTAGCTCAAATAGCAGGGAAGTCCAGGAGCCCTTCATCTTTCATAGATAGAGACAATAATGGATGGGGCACACACAAACCTGCTCTGCAAGCCAGGCAAAGAATGGTTCTGCAGCAACTTCACCAGGAGGTCCTGAGAACTTCACCAGGAGGTCCTGAGGACAGCTGACCGGTAGAGTCCAAAACATGTGCTCTGCTGGGACTGCATCACAGGGCTAAAGGGAATAGGGGACCTCCAGCAGGCCTCGGTCACCACCATGCACTGGTGGCACAGGAAAGGAAAGAAAGAGTCACACATCCCTGACCTGCATATTCTGCCTTTATCCCAGCAAAGAAAGGCTCCTTCATGGAAGACTGAAGCATGCTCTAGGGGTGAAGGGCACCACCAGTTTCTTCTATACTGTTATGCTGCCCTGGTCAGCAATCAGTCTCCCTAACTCATCTTCACACGCCACTCATGAGAACATCACCAGAGCAGTTTTTGTTGTTCAAACTGTAGGAAATCTTTCCTGAGGCAATCTGCTTTTTCGTTTTTTTCACCTCTTCCTTGGCTTGTTTTCCCTTATTTACCAGTCTCTCTCTTTTCATCCTTAGCTCCCTGGTTGGTTTTCATCACCCAGTGTGTGACTTGGGCTCTTGGTTAGTACCAGCATCACTCTGTGTGTGTGTGTGTGTGTGTGTGTGTGTGTGTTATTTTGAGCTGTGACTATCTTCACTTGTCACTTCTGTGGGGCCTGCTTCTGATAAGACCCCTGATGCATGTGACCTGGGTGTTTCCTAGGGGTGTTTGGTCAAGGAATGCCATGTCCCTAGGAGGTATCCGGGACTTTCAAATCACCAGGCATCTGCTTATGCTGTTATCTCTGTCTGAAATGCCTTTGTCTTTCCAGGCTATACTTGTCCTCGCCTGTCTAATCGGGCCTCACTTCCTCCAGGAAGCTCTCCTCTCTTCCAAACTGGTCTAGAGACAGTATGGCCATTTATGGGGCTGTGAGTGCCTCCACTCTGAGCCCCATTGTACCCATATGAATCCCTGTTGGCCATGGCCATATTTTTATCATGTTCCTGCTTGCTCTTTTGCTGTCCTTGTAATTAGGAAATGGTTTGAAAACAGCTCTCTTCCTAGTGTCTGGAACATAGGATGCCTCTCAGGGATGACCTACGCCTGTGTTCAGTGTCTCTTATGCTTATCCTCAGGTCCCTGCTGTCCCCAGCACACATATCTTTTAGTGCCCCATTGCCATCTGTGGGTATGTCTTACTTCCTCAATTACATTGTGAAGTTCCTGTGGTGACTGACTGTGCCTTTATTAATTTCTGTTAACCAGTTACCTAACCCAATGCCTGGCACATGCAGTCGGTGCTCACTATGTATAGAAAAGACCAGCAAACTTACAATTCTTGTTTTGTTTGTTTGTTTTGAAACAGGTTTCTTCTGTGTAACAACCCTGGCTGTCCCGGAACATGATATGTAGACCAGGCTGGCCTCAAACTCACTGAGATCCACCTGCTTCTGCCTCCCAAGTGCTGGGATCAAAGTTGTGCGCCACCACACCAGGCAACTTAAATCTCTTTAAAAGATTTTTGAGTGGTAGATTATTACAACCCTTTTGTTTGTAGACCCTGAAGAGCTCAGCTCTTTTAATACTACCAAAAGCCATGTTGACTTTTGTCAACCCTTGGCTTGGATGTTCCTTAAATGTCCTTGAGTTCCAGACAATTAAGTAGCACAACTGAACTTCCTGCTTTTAAGATTAGGAGAACAAACCCAGAGTCTATGAACAGTCCTGGTGGCCCCTGTGTCCCGCAGTCCCGTTGTATCCTGAGTTCCGTCTTGTTGGAGAACGGAAGGAGCCCAAACCTCTGAATAATGATACAAGTGAATGGGGCTCGTGTTTGATCCAAGAATGGGGATAAAGTGGCATCGGGTCCACACTGGTAGGGAAGAGTCAGAAATGGAATCCAAGAAGAGGATGGAGAAGAAGGAAGAAATCAGTGAGGGCCTGGAAGGGGATGCTGGAAAAGTCACCTCAGACAATGGATGCTGCAAGGGTCTTGTCACTGACTCTCACCTTCACCCAAGCTGTAAGAGTAGGGAGATCATCTGGGACAGAAAATAGCTGCCCTTTTAGCTACTTTCAGGGGCAGGCAGAGGACACACTGCTGGTGTCTGAGGTCTGATGTAAAGAGATACCTCAGGCAGGGCTGTCTGTGTAGGACAAGATGAGGGTTGGTACATTGCTGTTCTCAACAGCAGAGATTCCTCCTCACTTGGGACGAGGTTGTGTCAGTTTCAAAAACTGGTTAAACACTTCACATACAGTGCAGCTAAGGGACCCAGCTCAAGCTCTAGTCACCTGGCAACCATTCCTGCCCATGGAGTGGCTAGCACTCATAACCTGGCCAGTTAATAGGAAGGACTGGGTTGGACTCAAGCTTATTTCTCAAGCCCAGTAGGTTTAGTAGAAGTTGTTAAGTGTGGGGAGACCAGACTTAAGCCACCTTCCTCTAGGAAAGGGATGCTTTCATTTCCAGCCAGCTTACGTCATCGTAGAAGATGGGGCTTTGATAAAACAATGTCTTTATTTCCTATGTATATTTCTTTGTTCCAAAAAGAGCGCTAATGTGTTTTCATGTTGGGTTCAAAGAAGAGATTGTCCTGGAAAAACCGCAGCTACTTTGGAAGGGCAACCAGGACATGAAACCCTTCCACTGACTCCTCTGCTTAGCTAAGAGCAGGGCTTCCTGAGCCAAGGCAAGCTCTCTGGCTCAGGTGGTTTTTAATTAAAGCAATTTCTATTCAAAGAATGTGCACACAAGCTCAACCAAAATCAATGAAGTCAAGGAAGGAAACAGAAACAAAAATGTAACCAAGAGGCATTTACATGGAAGGGCAAAATAATTCTATTGAATTCTTGTTTAAAATATTTGTGTATGCAGTATCATTTTTTTTTACCAAAATGTGAAATATGTTTCACATTGTTTATAATGCCCACCTTCCCAATGCTCTTTGCCTGCAAAATATTATTTTTCTTACATTTAAATAAGTGTGCAGTGTGAGTTGCCTAAGAGAACACAAAGTTATCTGCAATGCAAAGGGAATGGGGTATTAATAGGATCCCCCAGCTTCCCACAAGTCCTGAACAAGTGCCTTCATTTGGGCATTTCCATGCAGTGTGCTGGCATATAAATATAACCCCACATTCTTTTATGAAATACATAAATGCAATAAAATAGTTGCTTTGGTTCTTTTCTGGAGGCAGAAGGAGAAAAAATGTCAAGCTCTCATTGTTCAGGGCTCCTAACAGGCCCCCTTTGTATGACTGGTATGACTTTCCCTCACCAAGTTCTTAAGTGCAGATAATAGCTTAAAAGGCTATCTGAACTCATTCTGTTATGCAGATGAAAGAAAGCCTTTAAAATTAATCTATGGCATCTCCAAAGAAAAAAGAGGGCAGTCATCCAATTCATTTCCTTGGGCCAAAGCAGTGAGCAAACGGAGCAAAAATGCCTGCGTTCCTGTGCTCCAAAACCCAAGGGTTTGACATGGCACCAGCACAGCAAATTAGTGACCAGATTTCCCATTCTGACCTGTCACTGTTTGGAGATAGGCACAGCGCACTGTCATTCAACATTATCCCTGAACAAAAAGTTAATGATGACATTTGATGAAACCAATACAGTGTAAAGTTTGACGACCAGTTACATTCTTGTTTTGTAACACAATATTATTTTATGTGATACAAATATTTAAAGGAAACAAAATAATTCCTCCTTAAAAAAAAATAGAAGACTGCTGTAATGTCTACACCAAGGGAAGCAACCGAGAAACTACATGTGTCGAATTAGGATGAATGTCCTCAGATATAGGCAAGCATGACGCTCCAAGGTAAGGTAGAAGATTCACCTAGCAGAGTGTGTCTCCAGATATTTTATATTATGACAAATATTACATTAAAAACTGAGTGCACGTATTACCAAAATAAATGAGTTAAAAACTTCCTTAGCAAATGACATCATTTAAAATGGCTTTGAGTGAAAAGGACGGTAAGTACCCAGTTCCCAGAACAAATAAGCACCCAGAGGGATCAGTTATGCAATAATTATGGGCATCAATAATGTTTCTATATGAAGAAATAAAGCATAATAAAATAAAGATCCATCCATAGAATCTCTCTCTCTCTCTCTCTCTCTCTCTCTCTCTCTCTCTCTCTCTCTCTCTCTCTCTTCCTCCTCCCCCTCTCTCTCTCTCTCCATACTTCTTTAGTGTTATGCCCCAATTCGATAGGGTTAGGACTGAGAGCCAGATCATGATGAATACAGCCTCATGAAAAGGATTAGTGGCCTTAGAAAAGAGACCCCAGGGAACCTGTTAGTCCTTTCTACTCTGTGAGAAGCTCTGCTTGCCAGTGACAAGTTCTCACCAGATGCTGAACCTGCTTTGGCCTTGAATTTCTAGTTTCTAGAAAAAGAAATTTCTGTTGTTTGTAAGGCACCTGGTTTACAGGTTTACAGTATTTTTGTTTCAGCACTCTAAAGAAGACTAAGGAATGGATATGCTAAGTCTACATGTGGGCAAAAAGCAATCGTTTTTGTTCATTATTTTGTTACTTGTTTTTGCTTTTTTTTTTTTTTCGGAGAGGGGGGTTGTAATAGGAAATTTAGATACATAGACAAACGTATACTATGCTTTCACTTGTAAAGCTGTAATCCTGTTAAGTCAACTTCTCAAGTTAAGCTTTGGCTGTTGTTTGTCTTCTAGACAGGGTCTCACTATGTAATCTTGGCTGACCTGGAACTCACAGAGATCCACATGACTCTGCCTCTTGAGTACAGGGATTGAAAGTGTGTGTCACCATACCCAGCTTTGATTTTTAACTCCTTGCTAATAAAAATGCCTGTAACAATAAGTCTTTACTCCAAGCCACCCTAGCCCTGCTGCCACATGGGCACTTTCCACCAGACTGCCCGAGTTTCTCCCGCAGTCTTGTTAAGGTTCCAAGTAACATACAGAGACTTATATTACGTACAAATGCTGCTTGGCCAATGACTAGGATTTCTCATTTGCTAGCTCAGCCTTAATTATCATAAATGTATATATTTTATAAGATTTATCTTATGGAGGATGCCTTCTGCTGGTACTCTCTCTTGCCGGCAGATCACATGGTGACTCCAGAGCAGAGACCAGGAGGAAGAGCAAGAGAAAAGGATGACTTCCTTCTTGTCCTTGCTTATATATGAGTCTGCCTGCTATGTCACTTCCTGCCTAGATGGCAAGACTTCTTTTTACTACATTTCCCAGAATCCTCCTCGACTCCGAGTCCCACCTAACTTGCTGCCTCATTGGCCAAACAGTGCTTTATTCAACAATAAGATAAACATACACAGAAGGACATTCCTCATCAAATGCCCAAAAGATTTTAGAAGAACATAACAAAAATTCTAGTATATATCTGAAAAAAAAAAAAGCCATATCTAAGAAAGTGCGGGGACAAAACAGAAAAGCTGAGGCAGGATGTTCCCAGGTTCTAAAATGCACCGTAATGTTACTTTGTTTTCAACACCCTGCTATTCTCTCTCTTTTTAAAAAAAATATTTGTTTCTATGTATACCAGTGTTTTGCCTGCATGTATGTCTATGCATGCCTGGTGCACAGGTCCTCTGGGAGAGCAACGGTGCTCTTAACTGCTGAGCCATCTCTCCAGCCCCTCTCAACATGATGTTCTTACAGAAGTAGATTAATTCAATGCTATCTCCAACATCTGCAGTGTGCCTGGAATGTGAACAGTGGGTCCTTAATGTTTGATGAGTATATAAGTGAATATATGAAATGTATGCATTTAAAAAGAAAACCGATATTAGGAAAATCTATAAGCTTTAAGTCTCTGCTTGAAAGCCATCAAGAAGACTCTGAAAGACAAATACTGCGTGTTCTATCTATCCTACATGTGGATCCCAGCCTCTAATTGTTATATATGTGCGTTTATGTGGGTGTGAGTGTGAATGGAGGCCAAGAAACTAGAAAGGGGCCTATGAGATAGCGGGGAGATCTTAGAGAGGGATGGGGAGAATAATAGAACAGGAGTGACATAAAAATGGAACAGAGAAAGCTGGGGCCCATGGGTGTAGTGAGGGAAGGTGGCCAGGGAGATTGGTGGGAATCAACCAAAAGGCCCAGCCACTGACCCCACTAAGAAACTGGTTACTATGTTTAGTAATTAAAGATAAGTTTTAGGTGACTGAGGAGAAGGCTTAGAGGTTAAAGCACTTGGCAGGAGTGAGGACATGAGTTCAGGTCTTCAGAACCTACAGAGAATACTGGGTGGGCTTGGCAGCCTTCTTACGGTCACAGCTTCCAAGGCAGACACAGAGGATCCCAGAAAAAGCTGGCTGGACATCTACATCCATGTAGTGAGCTCTGGGCTGGGGAGACGTTGCCCCAGAGAATAAGCTGGAAGAGTGTGCAAGATGATTCCTGGCATCAGCCTTGGCTTTTCATACGTGTGTGCATACAAATACATTCAAACGAATGTCCCACACACACATGCAGAATGCACACACACATACAAGTAGAATAATAAAAATAAATATTTTTTGAAATTGGCTCAGTTATGCATCTAGTCCAGCTACTTGGGAAGAAAGTACCTGTAAGTAGTTAACATTACATTTCTTTCTTTTCTTTTCTTTCTTTCTTTCTTTCTTTCTTTCTTTCTTTCTTTCTTCCTTCCTTCCTTCCTTCCTTCCTTCCTTCCTTCCTTTCTTTTTTGTTTTTTGTTTGTTGTTGTTGTTCTTCGAGACAGGGTTTCTCTGTGTAGCTTTGGAGCTTGTCCTAGTACTCACTCTGTAGACCAGGCTGTCCTCAAACTCACAGAGATCTGCCTGCCTCTGCCCCCTGAGTGTTGGGATTTAAGGCATGTGCTACCAACGCCCAGCCCATAACATTTCTTAAATAAGATCAAATCCCAGATCATGCCTTCAGTGCTCCTCAGGTCTGATCAATTTATAAAATGCTTAAAAAAAAAAAAAAACTTGGTTAGCCCACATAACAATTCAAATTGTTTTATGGATAACATTACTTTAAATATAATCATAAAACTAGCTATATACCTCTTGGTTTTTTAACTTTTGGATATAATGCCAAAACCAATCTTAAATAATCATAATTTTTGGATCAGTAAATTGAAATGAGCAACACTGTGACTGAGATGGATGGTATTCTGTGAAGTCTAAGTTGCCGGTGTGGGGCTGAACTAGGGGAAGTTTGGTCTGCTCTGAGCTTCAGTTGGTGATCGATTCTTTTGATCTTGAATATGAGGGGCCATTGCTGCACTCCTCCTTGTTGTCAATGCTTATATCCTTTTTGTCTACTGATCTACTGTGTTAGTTGTCTAGTCAATTTAGCATGTCCGGTATACAACACTGTGTACAATGCGGCATCGACGGTTTAACACAGCTTCCTTTGAAACACAAATGTGGATAATGAACTCCAGGCAGCATATGGCTACAAGCTGGTCATCCTGATGCCCTAGAACGTTCTTGGATTACTTTTCTTAGATCACAATCCAAAGGAAAGCCCCAGGTTTACATTTTTCTTATTCAGAATGTATTCATCTCAGTCTGAGAAATGCCACTCTACTGTATTTGAAGTAGTAATTGTTTGTTGGTTTTTGTTTAAATATAGTAGCAGAAACTAGGGAACCTTTTGTAGTTGTTCCAAATGAGACTTTGAGATGTGATCTGCACTTCAGTACCAGTCCTTGGCACAGCTCCTCCTGTTGGGACAGGCACAGCTGACCCTACTCTGCAGGTGCATCTGCTGAGGCAGACAACAGTACTCGATGGCGCAGGGAACCTGGTGATGGAATTCAGGTCAGAGGTCAAAGTTGTGCCCAAGATGGTGAATTGGTACATTGGTACAATAACTGAAACTGCTCAGCCTTTAATTTGTTAACCATCCTTTTGACTTTGCCTTTTTTCCTCCTCCTCCTCCTCCTCCTTCTCTTCTTCCTCCTCTTCTGCTTCTGGGCAGGACCAAACTGGTTCATATCTTGGGCCACCATGAGGAGAGTGTCATCTGGGACTTGTGCTAAATGCACCTCCCCACACACATGCCCTATTCAACTACATAAGTCTAAATGGAAACAGATAATCAGAGATGAGGGGAGCCAAGCCCTCAGCTTGCAAGATGTTACCTCTTCTAATTACAGGCCCCACAAGGGGCAAATCCTTACCGTGGGAAGCTTCTGGTCTTTGCCAAGTACAGCTGTCCCTCAGCGGCCTGTGGAGCCCTGCAGATAAATAGCACCTGGGGATACATTGCCTCAGCTGTGGCATGTGGAGGCACAGCCCTCAGGTATCTGGGTGGGAACTTGTCTTAGTCATAGGGAGACAGGAGAGATTGTTTTTCCAGATCACACCAAGTTCTAGCCACCTCCCTAAATAGCAAGAAAACATAGCCTTAGCCAGAGTTACAATTCTAAGCAAAAGAAGAGTATAGGGCACCAGGGAGGTTGTGCAAAATTTATCTGTGAGTGTTAAATACGATAACAATGAGTACTAAATATATACAGTTTCCCTGTGCTGGCTTAAGGCTCTTGGGCAACTTCAGACCCGAACTGGAAAAGCATTTCCATGGCTCTTACTAGTAACATCACTAAGAGCTAGAGGTCTGCTTTTAAGTAATCAGATTTGAGCTGTTTGCAGGGCTAGAGTCACCTGCAGAAGCCTACTTAGTTCATCCTCATCCTGTGCTTGCTGCTTGTACTTTTAGGCTTCCCAAAGTGGGGTTTAACACATTGTAAGGAAGAAGTTTGACTTAGGATTTCCAGTAGGAGCCCTTTGATATCAGTCAAATTTGGAAAGCCAAATATTTATAAATATATCCTGACATGCACAAAAGGGAGGGTGTAAACTGAACGGCCAACAGTGCTTATCTCAAGGAAGTAGTACTGGACATGGTAGAAAATGTCACTTTCTGTTTCATATACTTCTATTGTCCAGGTTTCTTTGTTTAATAATGAATATGTGACTCGGACCTTACAAAGCAACGTGGCTGTCCTTTAAAGTAATTTTATTTACTTATAAAAAATTAAACTGGATCCACACTCATACTAGCAGTAGATAAGACTCAGGCTACATTAGAGTAAGTTGATTTGAGTCGATGGATGTTAGGAGGGACCAGAGGAAACAGATAATGCGACTCTCTGTCTACAAACAGGAAGGCTGGTTTTATGTTCCTTTTCACCTGAACCCCTGGGTTGGGAAGTATTATGGCACATTGCCCAGCAAGGAACTCAGTCACTGTGTACTCAGCCTTAGTGAGGAGGTCCAAATGCTGGCGATCTGTTGCTTCCCCTCCACCAACCATTTGCTCTGCAGCTTTCTGGTTTCTGGGCAGATGCCTCCATGGTGGTCTACTGTGGACCCAATGGGCTGTAGGTGGTTGGGTTGCTATTGAGAAGCAGGCATGCTATTTCCATCCTGATTGGGTTTCTGGAGGAGACATTTGCTCAGATGAAGGAGATGGGCTGTCTGGTCCTGAATCTGCTCATTATTCTTTATGGGCCTTCGTTTCCCCAACGCAACACACACAATTCTGAGCTGTATGTTACCTCTACAGCCTCTTGTAGCTTGAAACCTCTCTGACCTCTAGAGTTCTTAAGTCAAAAGTTTTAAGCAGTGAGTATTGTACAGTTCCTTTGTCATCCTAGAGCAAACAAACAAAAGCTGATTAGATACAATAACTCAGGTAGATGGATATTACATCTACTTGTCTTATGTATAGTGTGATACGCCAAAGTCTAACTTTCTTTACAGGGAGGGGTATGGGAGAGCTGGCAGGCATGGCGTACTTCGAGTTTTTCCTGAAACAGACAGACTTTGGTGTAGGTTTCTGTTTCCTGCTTCATCCTGGAGACAAGGCTGCCACTAAGTCTCTCTTCACCAGCAGAAGTTGGGGAATAAGGATCCAACCATTCAATATCCTTCAAATTACACCTTAGATGTATATGACCGCCAGTTCTTCTGAGCTTCACTTCTCTAATGTATAAGATGAGACCACCAAGAGTATATATAGACATTGTGAAAATTTTAAAAAATCCCTAATTTACAATGTAGAGTGTTTGGAACAGTATCTACTAGGCAGAAAATACTCCACAGATATTTGTGTTTGTGGGCATAATTGATTTCAAACCTTTTTCTTTTCTGTAGAGATGGGACTCAAACCCAGGGCTGTGTGTGTGTGCCCAGCACGTGCTCTGCCACTGAGTGCCTGCGTATTGCTCAAACTAGTTTTGGATGGGATTCTGTGAATTTGATGATATAGTGCTCTTTGTTGAGAAAATACAGATGGAATTTTTGTGCCATTAGAAAAAAAAATAGGGTCTCATTGTAAAATCCAGGCTCAAAGCCTCAATCCTACTGTCTCAGCCTCCTGGGGCTGGTTGTGCAAAACTGGGCCACCATATCTGCTCTCCTGTGCTATTTTCTGTGTGTGCTATATACCTTATGCATTCGAGTGCATGTGTGTGCATGTATGCTTATGTACCTGTGTATTCCTATGTGTAACATGAAAAAGTAAAAGACCCAGAGACAGATATTGGGGTTCAAGCTTCAAGCTGAAGATCAGAAAAGCAAAGCAGATGACCACTAGTTCTTACCTCTCACTCAGGCTGAAAGGGCTGATCCAGGAGCTCTCCACCAAACCTCAGACTACTGCCTCTCCTCAGCATGACTGGAGAGAACACAGAGACTATCTCAGAATGCTGCCCTATCCTCAGTGTGGCTAGAGAATGAGTTGCCAGCTCTGGGACATAGTTTCTGTCTTAATTACCTCTATGAGTCCTGGAATTAAAGGTGTGTGGTCCCAAGAGCTGAGATCATCTTTGCATGAGCTGTTTCTTTTAGGACTGGATCAATTTTGTGTAGTCAGTGTGACCTTGAACTAACAGAGATCAGTCTACCTTTTTATCTTGAATCCTGGTGGGTGCCTGGCTTCAACAGCATGTGGCTGACTTTGCTTTCTGAATCCTCAGGCAAGCTTTAATATATCATAAATAATATATCACCACACCTATGTGTGCATGTACATGTGTGCTATGTACCCTATGTATTCTCACATGTGTGTGCACATGTGTACCTGTGTATTCCCATGTATGTGTGTGCATATAGAAGTCAATGGCAGGTGTCTTTCTCTATTGTTCACCTTGATTTTTGAAACATGGCCTCTCACTGAACCTGGAGCCAACTAAATTGGCAAGAATATCTGGCCAGTGAGCTCTAGGGATCTTCCTGTCTCTGCCTCCCCACACTAGGATTGCAGGTGCATGGTACCATGCCCAGGTTCTTATGTGGGATCTGGCAATCTGAAGTTAGGTCTTCACGCTTGTAAGGCATGCACTTTGTCAACAAAGCCATCTCCCCATCTGTTCTGCATCACTTTCTACCAATCTACATGACCCTCATTCTATTAGGAAAAGAAATTAGACCAGCTATTATGCCAGGATCTCTACAGAATCACACTGATGATTTCTGTCAAATTCATATATGTGTACACATATATATGTGTGTGTAATATATACATGTATGTATGTATGTATGTATGTATGTATGTATGTATTTTTGACTTCCCTGCTAAGAATACTTCCAACTGCCTGGGATCAAATTGGGAGCAATTGTGTGGTTTTTGCAGTCTTCCAGAGTAGTAGAGATTTAATTTAATTTATTCCAGTTAAAATGTCCTTAATTATTATGAAATATTTTACAAAGCAAGTGTTTTGAAACTTGTAGTGATTTCACTCTACACACACACACACACACACACACACACACACACACACACACACGTTACTTTCAGATACAGTAACTTGAAGCTGTCAGTTTAGTTTATTGGTGGGAAAGGTCGTGCCAAAATAGACACAGCATGAATTCTTGGATTCAAGTTCATGAACTGTCAGCAGCCTACTCAACAATGAAATGTGGTGTGTCCAGTGGTCATCTTGGACTCAGCTGCAAAAGCGCTGCTCCCTGGTTCTGTCACACTAAATATATCCATCTCCCGGATAATACAGAACAGGTTCACTGTCTCTACTCAGGCAGCCACTCTGAGCTAGTGGTAAACATTTTGATTAGTGAGAAATGTTTTCACATCAAGGACTCTTGGTGCTTTCCCCCTTCTCACCAGGAAAGAAAAAAAGGGCAAGGCAAATATCAGCCCCACTCATTTCCACTTTGCGGCTTCAGTTAGTGTGTAAATACAAGATGCACAGGGCCAGAAAATGTCCTAAATTAACACAGCACTCAAAGTGCATTGCCCAGTGCCAGGGAGTGATAGGAAATTGGCATTCCTGATGGAGCTGTGGTGAATATTCATTCATTTTTCCATTCAGAAGCTAAGCATGTGCAATTCAAGAGACTGGCAAGGAGAGGGACTCCAGCACTGTAGCCCCCTTAACTTTCCCTTAACTTTCTGGAGAGTGAAATTCATATTCTAAACTGGGTGCTTTTATAGATGCATGTAAGTGAGAAATAGAACTGAAAATAAGTCCACTTTTCATTGGTGTTCTGAGTAACACATTAAAAGCAAACAGCACATCACTTTACGGATCTACAATCTGGGATCACGCTTCCATCACTATTTTAGGGGCTATAGGAATTTGGATACATTCTCTGTTCATTTCTCCTTAGTATTCAAATTTCAAAAATGGTTGCCAGAATCTCCTTAGAAATACAGAATGTTGGGGAAATAGAAGAAAATTGAGTAAGCTAGAGAGGTGCCTTATCATAAATAAAATGCTAAAGTCGGAGCCTGGACGTTTAAACCCCCGGGGACCAGCAGTTCACTCCTCTGGTAGAGCTGCTCTCTGGAGATGAATGGACTTGGCTTTATATCTCCAACTGTTCCGCACAAATGAACCAAACTGGGAATCAGTTGGAATCAGTGAAGCTGAACACAACTCCAGCTATTGTCTCCATAGCTCCCATGAAACCCCTGGCCAAACTGATTAGATTTACGTTCATTCCATAAGCTCGTCTGCTCATGGCACAGAAGGCAGCAAACCCTTTCACAAAATGAAGCTAGAGCTGGAGAGGGGAAATCACACAATTCGTTTAATGAAGAGGGAGGCTTGTGTTGGGATTATTGAGGTTTTCTGAAGGCTGTCCCATGCTGGGATCCTTGGTTTCAGTGCTGAAATGACATGCTCATAGGATCGCGCGCGCGCGCGCGCGCGCGCGCGCGCGTGTGTGTGTGTGTGTGTGTGTGCTGTGTTTGTTTGGGTACAAATGTGTGGGAATGCATGTGGAGAACAAGTTTGAAGTTAACTGTTTTCCTTTGGTCGTCCTGGGACTCATGAGGTAGACCAGGGTGGCGGTAACTCACGAGATCCACTTGCTTTTGCCTCATAAGCACTGGGACTAATTGTGTGTACTACCATGACCATTTTGTCTACCACTAAGTCTGGACCTGCAATGGCAACTTAACTTCAGGGATCCACCTGTCTTGTAATCATATTCAAAAATCAAGTCTTGATGCTTGTGAGGCGAGAGCTTTACTGGCTGAGCCATCTTGCCAGTATGTAATCACGGCGCGACTCTTTAAAAATGAAGTGGGTTAGGCAGCGCTGTGGATGCCGTCAGCAACCACCCGACGAGGCAGACAGTTGCATTTGACTCCAGCTCGCTCGCCCAGCTTGAGCTAGAGACTGAAGGTGTGAACAAAGTGTGTGTGTGTGTGCACAGGCTTTGGGTCCATCAGCTGTGCAGTTTGGGTACAAATGTGTGGGAATGCATGCTTCTCAGAGAGCATGAGTCCAATAGCCTAGTGGTCGTACCTAGCACTCATGACTAGATCCCTCAGTGAAAATGTAACTCACGAGATCCAATGGAGCTTTTGCTGATACCCTCCCACACTAATTGTGTGTTATGGGAGCACAGCACACATGTCCATGTTTCCACCACTTCAGGGTTTTTCTGCCCTGGAAAGTTGGCTTGAATGGACTTCAGGGATCCACCTTAATACCTCTTTTCTGTGGGTCTCAGATTCAGATCAGATTTGCCTGATTTAATTCTTCTGCTGGCCTTTAGTGTTATGCGTGGCAACTTAGTGCTTTTAGCTGGTAGCTAGGCTGCTTGTGAGTCCAAGTAATCAGCTACAGTTTGACCATACATCCTGCCATGAACAAGTGGTAGGCTCTTTAAAAATGTGGGCCTAGGCAGCGCTGTGGATCCAGCAACCACCCACATCTACTCAACCATGGGAAATGGACCTCGCCCAGCCTTGTTTAGAGTATAAAACTCAGTGTTCCACAGGCTTTCCTCCATCAGAAAGTTACCAGGGCCTTTACGTTCAGAGAGCATAGTCCCTCCATGCCCAGGTGTTACCTAGCCCGGACTTAATCCCTCAGTGAAAACCTGGAAGAGGAAGAGGCAGGCAGATGGAGGAGAGGCTGATACCCTCCCACAGCCTGTCCACGCCCTTTCCATGAAAGCAGAGCTATCTGTTTGAGACCCCACCTTGAAAACAGAAAATCAAATCAAAAAGAAAGAAAAAAGAAAAATTGGTGGCTTGAAGCAACAACAACCAATTAATACCTATAATTCTGTGGGAAGAGAGGCAGAAGGTCTCAGAAAAAGAATAAATAAATAAATAAATAAATAGCTGTCTAGATTCTAGCTTGTCTTCTTCTAGCTACAGATCACTGCCAGGAGTACTTTTCAAGTCTCAAGTGGTAGGCTGAAAAAGATGCTCAGTGGGCCTCCTCTTAAGAATGTGGTTACATCTACTCAAGGGAAGGAAATGGACCTCTTAGATTTTCAAAAGTATTCTATATTCCTTGCCAGGCTGGTTTAAGTTTCTCTATAAGGGCCTGGCTACTGTTGTAGCCTTGACATCATGAGCCAGGTGTAGCGGCATAAACACTAAGTACTTAATAAGATTTAGTAACATTTGCAAGATGCTCTGTACATGACTCAGCCAGCCTGTCGGCTTTCTAACAGATAACACTTTGAAAGCCTGAGCTACGGAGCCTTGAGTAAATCACCAAGAAAATTGAGTCAAAATTAGAAAGAAAAAAGAAAATCTCCTGCATGCTCTTTCACTGGTGAAGAAAATAGCATTTGCCAGTTCAGATTAAAGAAGAGACTCACAGAATGGGTCCCCAGAATCCTGTGTAAGCTACATAAATACCTTCTATGTCTTACTTGCATCCTATCTACACTAGCCTGGTGTGAAGTGAAGTCAGTACTTTTCAAGTCTCTTGCAATAGAAATGCCATCTGAAGTGTTCTGCAGGTTCTCGCTGCTCTTAAGAATCCATTACATCCCAGGAACCCTTTCCAGAAGACATGTTTCTCTTTGTCAAAAGATAGGGATGGGGCAGGATGCAGCCACAGGGTTTGGTTTTAACTATTCTCTAGGGTGAACAAAAGATGTTTAAAAGCTGTTGAGGCCCCTCTCCTGACCATCCTACATTGTGTCTCCACGTCTTCTAAGTACTTAATAATATTTAGTAACATTTGCAACACACTGGAGTTGGCACATTCGTGAGCTCTCTGGGACAGCAGAACGATAACAGACAACAGTCCTCCCAAGACTCTGCCTTGAGTTCCATCACCAGAAAATTGAGTCTGGATTAAACTTTCTGGGCACCCTCAGCCCTCCATCTCCTTTCAAACCCCCAAACTCTGAGCTAAGAATGTCCCTGTGATTGAGGTCCACTTCACTTTTTCCCAGGCATCCTGAATCCCTGGCTTGAATAGCTGTAGAGAACGGAGTCCCGTTGGTGCTAATTGGCTTCTTGATGCAGGGGCTTTCCACTTCTTTAGTGTTCTTACTGACCTGGGAAGGACGCTATGCCCTTTGGAGGAGTGCACTGTTGGTTATGTTCCATTTTAAGCTTATAATACAATGATGATGCAGTTCCTAAGAGCAGACAACTACAGCACCACCAACTTTAAAGTTTTTTAGCCCATAAAAACCATTGGTGAAAACTCTTAAGTACCATAGTCACTCATTTTTTAAAGTCTTTGCATTATGTGTCTCTGGGATGATGTGACTCGAGATTACAACAGTCCTCACAGAGTGTGTGTGTAGTTCCACTTCAGGACAAGACACTTTGACCCTCAGAAGCACCCTCTTCTCCTCCACTCTCCTTTCAGATCAAAACCCTCAGGTCATCAAGAATGTCCACTCTTTAGACCAGTTGAGCCATTTGCCCATCTCATGAATCACTCATTCTTGTAGAGAATTTTTATGTTCTAGCCCAGTGTTTGAGGGGCTTTCCTGTGGATATTAACCTGATTTATGTGGTCCCTATCCCCCACCAAAACCTGACATTTTTATAGTTGAAGCCATACAAATAGATAAATCATACCAATTCAATAAGAGGTAGCAAGCTTGTCTATGACAAAAACAGCATGAAGAGTCTGGAGAATAACCTATTTATTATGGACTTCTCTCTTCGACTTTTTTCCTAGATGGAAAATAACTATGTGTACACACACACACACACACACACACCACACACACACACACACACAAGACACACTACACTGTATACGGTATGTTTCCCTACTTGAATTTTGGAATATCAAAAACTAAAAGTCAGGCTTTCGTAACACTTTTGAATTTTTTTATCTTGCCCATCTGATTTATTTATTTTACCTTATTGCATATGTTCTAGCCCATATACGACTGTGTGAGGATGTCAGATCTCCTACAAAAAATTGATATGTGGTCCCTTGTGAGCAAAATGTGGGTTTTATAGCATGAAGATACAAATAGATAAATCATACCATTCAATAAGTTATTTGTTAACCACCAAGCCAACTCTTGAAGAGTCTGGATAGATAACCTATTTATTATGGACTTCTCTGCTTTTTTATTATTATTTAAAAAATATAGATAGAGCCTGATCATAGTGACAATTACAGCACTGGAACACACAGGAGGATCATAAACTCATGGGTACTGGTCTCAAAAACTTAAACAAAGCAGATTGAAATTGCTTATGAACTGGAGCTGTCATCAGCTTACATAGCCAGCACCTTACCAAAAACTCAAAGAAAAGCATTTGTACTTCTTACAGCTAAGTAAATTCTAAAAGCCCTTCAAACTCAAAGAGGTCATGTCTGTTTAGGACTTTACCCCCATTTCAACAGATGAATCATTTATCCAACGGTTTTGCAACTAGGGGTGGGGTGGTTACTTGAGGAAGATGAGGTTCTAGCAGGCTGTCTTCCCTAGGACGGTCCAAGACGGAGAGAGTTCCCTCTTCTAGGAAAGCACACATTCCTGGGCTTTCTGTTTATATCCTTCCCTGGGCAGATAGAGAGATGTGTTTATACACAAACATCCCAATTTAACATCCCAATTTAACAGGTCTTTTTTTCCTGCACTGTATCTCACACAGAATTCCATGTTTGGAAGCAGGAAATGGGGTCTCAGTGGACTCTTGGCCTGCCAATGAAGAGAGGCCTGAGGGAGTGGTCTGGGTTATGAAATCAGAACTCAGGAAATCCTGACTCTTAATTTGGTCCCAGGAGCAGTGAAGATGCCTCTAGACATAAACTGAGGCTGCCTTAAACTTCAGGGTTTCAGATTAATCCCCCTGCCTCCACCTTCAGGATTACAGGCGTGTGACTTCTGCCATCAATGAGTCAAGTTCTCTCCTTTGTCAGGGAAGCCCAGGCATCATGAAGAAACGTTTGGCCCTTTGCTTTTGGTCATGTGGTCTAGGACAGAACTCAAACACCATTGTTATAGGGACATTCTTAGCTATTATTTGGTCAGTGGTTCAACTTCCTTTCTGCATCTCTTGCCCTCTTTTCTTCTGTTATTTGTTCTATGTAGTTGCACAATTACAGACCCCTCCATAGGAGTTGTCTTTGAATGTTTAAATGTTAATGTGCCATTTCCAGTAGAAGAGGAATTAGTTGAGTACTGTTCTACTGAGAACTCAACTGCTCATAAGCAAGTGGCTTGGCTTTCCAGTATTCATTTTTTTTTTTAATTTCTGAATTAGAGAGAGGGTTTCTTGTAGCCCAAGTGGCTTCTCACTATGCAGGAAGGCCAGCCTTGAACCCCTATTTCTCCTGTCTCTGCCGCATGAGTGCTAGGATTTAAGGCCTGTGTATTTATGCCTCAGATTCAAAGGTTTTGGAGAAAAGTTAAGCGTAAGGTCTGATTTCTCTGCCCAATAGCATGTTCATTTAGTAGTATAAGCTTCTTTGATATCTGCAACAATATGTATTACCAACATAAATATCCAAAGAAAATATGGATGATTTTTCACTTGACAGTGAACAATGCATTGCATAAACTCTTCCCCTGACCAAGTAGACTGTGAGAAGAGGAAGATTCCGGAAGTACTTAGAAAAGTCCTTCTGCTTTCACCTCTTTCTCCCACCAGGCTGCCTAGCCAGCTGGTTCCCTGAGCTCTTTGTCTCTTCCGCAGCTATGGAGCCACGTTCAGTGTGCCTTGTTGCTTCTTCATACACTGGCAAGATGGACACTGTCCAGAACCAGCGAGAAACACAAGCTTGTTGCTACTCAACCTAAGGCGCCGAGAAACGATGGTTTGACAGGGGCTGTTTGCGAGCTCTAACCACAACGAATGGTTTCTACTTAGAGAAAGTAAGTGTGGGTCTAGTGATCTCATTTCTATATTCTCTGTGTTTAATGCCTGTAGCCTGAAGTATCTCTTTTGTTTCCCAGGGCTCTTTCTCCTCTGCCGTTTTCACACCACTGCTTTATTTATTCAGGGAGTGTTTAAGAGTAGATGCTGAGCTACACATCTCCCATACACTGTCTCATTTAGTTCTCTCACAATCTGGTCAGGTGAGCATTCTGAACATTTTACAGGTTAGAATCCCAAGTCCTAGGGGGCAGGTGTGATGGAGCAGGGGTTAAGAGGTTCCTTGTTCTTGTAGAAGACTGTAGTTTGGGTCCCAGTACCCACACAAAGTGGTTCACAACCACCTGTAATTCCAGTTCCAGGAAATCTGACACTCTTCTGGTCAATGTTTCTCAAAAAGAAAACTGGAGCTGGATTAATCTACTGATGGATTCATAATTTGATGGAGTTCTTTGGAAGTGATGGAATCCTGTGGGGGTGGGGCCTACACAGAATTAGGTCACTGGGGACTTGTCCTTGATGCTACTTCTTGTTCTGGATCCTTCTCTGTCCCACTTCTTAGGAGTCATGAAGTCAAAAGTTCTGCTCCCCACACCCTTCTGCCATGATACTCTGCCTCATCAGAGCCCAGAAACAATGAAGCCAAGAGACAGGCAGAGGGGGACTGAAACCTTTAAACAGAAAACCAAGGTAAGTCCTTCTGGAATTCCTCAAGCTGTTTGCTCAAACACCTTGTCATGGAGACAAAAGGCTGACTAATGCAGCAAGTAATTTTTCCCTTCAATGAATTTAATTCTAAAATAACTCAATTTTAGCTCTTTCAAGACTGTATTATATGTGACCCAAGATGTGTTTCTTTCTAATAACATCTGGGCTGAAGAACCGTTTGCCACGTGGAGATCTCATCTTAAGAGTTGGGAACTCACTGTTACATTGAATATGATTCATTTAAGGTTTAAATTTGTTCCTGGCTGGCAAAATGTGGCTTCCTGGCTTAGAAAAATTCTTTGGAAAAAAAATAAAAAGAATCTCCCCCTAAAATGGCACCATGAAATACTCTGCAGTCTACAACATTTTAATGACCTCATTGTAAGTGAATTAGAAACATTCAATTGCAATTTACTTTAAAATAGATCTGGGTGTTAAAATAAGGGACAGCTGGCAGTTGGGATTCTTTTGACTTCAACCAACGAGATATTTGCCCCAGTAAGATACACTGTAATTTTGAACAAATAAAACAACTTAAAAAAAAAAAAAAACTATTACACTTCCATATGGAGGAGAAAACCTCCTAACACTTTTAAAAAGAAAAGGTACCATGGGAAAACTCTTTCACAAACAAACATGTATCATTGAGAATCGCCTCATTTGAAACCTTTTAATGATTATTTTTTATTTACAAAGCTATAATATGGTTCAGAATGCCTAGCTCCTGAGAGCTGTCACATCAGAAAGTCTGAGCCTGAGTGTCGGTTGACTCTAGTGCAACATTATGGCCATATTATGTCTGATGGACTCTGTTAACCCCTACTATAGCTATGCAACTGTGAGACAGGTCACTCCCACTGCATAGCTAGGAAAATGAAAAGATGAAGGGCCACATGGTTAGTATAAAGCAGAGGCAGGATGTGAAGCAAGGACAAGATCCCACAGACTGTGCTAACCTCTGACACATGGCCTCTCCTTGAAGAGTTCCCAGGAAATGTAAGCCTGGGTTAAGATGTTTCACCAAAATGCAAGGGTTTCTATGTTGCATAAAGGCAGCAACCTAGATATTCTCTGATAGCAAAATGATTCAGGTTCCCAGGAAGTTGTAACGATATTGGATATAGCACAGGTTCTCCACACTTCTCTATGGGTGAGCAGTACTTTCAAAATATTTGAAAATTCCCCTACTGTGGTGGTTTGAAAGAAAATGCCCCCCAAAATGAGTGATGCTGTTAGGAGGTGTGGCATCGTTGGAGGAAGTGTGTCATTGTGGGGGCAGGCCTTGAGGTCTCTTTGGCTCAAGCTACCCTCAGTGTGACTGTCAGGCAACTTCCTGTTGTCTGCAAGGTATAGCTCTCTCAGCTCCAGAGTTACAACTGCCTGTGCGATGACATCTTCCCTGTCATAATAATGGACTGAACCTCTGAAATTGTAAGTGAGCCACCCCAATTGAATGTTTTCTTTATAAAATACCTGCTGTGGTTATGGTGTTTCTTCACAGCAATAAAAACCTGAGACACCAACTAACCGTGAGATATTAAATAAACAAAATTTTTATTTGGCAAGTATATAGTAAAACTAAAACTATTTTGAATTATTCAAGTACAGAAAATCCTGTGTGTGTGTGTGTGTGTGTGTGTGTGTGTGTGTGTGGTTTTTCAAGACAGGGTTTCTCTGTGTAGCCCTAGCTGTCCTGAAACTCACTCTGTAGACCAGGCTGGCCTCAAACTCATCAGGGATCCACCTGCCTCTGTCTCCCTACTGCTGGAATTAAAGATGTGCACCACCATTGCCCAGCCAACATATGTTTTTTTTTTTTTAGAAGAAAACCAATTATATTTTTAAAAATCTCAAAAAGTTAACATTTTTTTGCTATAGTAATATATTGTTGCTTCTTTATTGACATACATTAAGATCTAGCAGAGGGTTAAATGATAACAACTGTAATTTGAGACATGTGGAACAACCAAATGTCCTGGAGAAAACAATATTTTCTTTTGATGATTGGATTTTTGATACATATTCTCCTGCCTTTGTGGTTTTCTGCCAACATCATAATGAGAAAAAGTGCTAAATGTCAGAGGGTAATAAAAATGGGCACACCTTTAATTCCAGCCAGCAGGTGAATCGAGCCCAGCCTGGTCTACAGAGCTAGTTCCAGGACAGCTAGGGCTGTTACACAGAGAAACACTGGGGGTGGGGGGAGGGACGCACTAAAATGTACATTATTTTGTTCTCAGTCAAGTTCTGCATGTCCCTGAAACAAGTTTTTCTATCCTAAAATAAGGATGCCTCAAAAATCAACACCTTCCTGGAAGCCCCACCCTCTGCCCAGATGGCACAGCCTTCAAGCCACCCACATGGACCTAAGAGCATCTCTAGGTAGTTCTCCTTCTAACTAAACCAGGAAATTTGGGTAAGTAAACGGGACAATAGCCGAACTCCAGGCCCCCACATCGAAGGACTCAGAGTCAGTCAGCAAGTTTGAGTTTCTATTTTGCCAAAAGAATACCACTTCCTAAGATTGAACAAAATAGACGGCTGTGATTTTTTTTTTTTTTTTTTTTTTTTTTTTTTTTTAAGTAGCACAGCACTATCGAAGTCTGCTAGTGCCACGTTTTCGACGCTTGGGTCCATGGGGAGCCAGCAAGTATGTGGCTCCAATCCATCCTCAAGAGCTGGGCATGGTTAGGTGCATCTTGAACCCCTGCAGAATGGATGAGCCAAGTAAGACTGTGCACATCGGCCCAAGCTCCGAGAACTGTCGGCTTCAGGCGCCCTGGACCGCACTTCGGTGACAGGTAGGAAGACGCCTGAGTAGCATTCCTGGGCTCCCGGACGCAGGGGGCGCTTCCGGGCAGGTGGCGGGACGGTGGGAGGGCGGCTGCGGGGCGGGACCAGCAAGAAGGTGCCCTAGGCGGGCCGGGCCTCGGGCGGGGCGGGGCGGGGCGGGGCCGGCGCCCTCGTCACTTGATAAAACGCCTGAGAGTCTCTAGAGAACAACGGGCTCATTGAGCGGCTGCGAGTTGCAGGCGTGGGGGAGCGGCTGGACAGAGAGCGCGAGCCGGCCGGGGGTGGGGCCGCTCGCAGGGGCGACCGAGGCTAAGTGGCCGCAGAGGCGCGCCAGGCAGCCCGGCCCCGGCCCCGAGCCCGCGCGCACGGTGGCTGCAGCAGCTCCTCGCGTCCCTCCCATCGCGTGCGCCCATGGCGGTCGCGGGCCAGTTGTGCCTGCTCTACCTGTCCGCAGGGCTTCTGGCCCGTCTGGGCGCAGCCTTCAACCTGGACACCCGTGAGGACAACGTGATCCGGAAATCGGGGGATCCCGGGAGCCTCTTCGGCTTCTCGCTCGCCATGCACCGGCAGCTGCAGCCGGAGGACAAGCGGCTGTGAGTTCCCCGGCTCTTCCCACCCCAACCCAGGCGCCGTGCTGCGCCAGGGGGAGCGAGGGCGCGCCCTACTGCCGCCCGTCCCGCTTGCCCAGAGCCCATTCGCCGGCCAGCCCTGCCTGGCCCTGCCCTGCCCTGCCCTGCCCTGCCCGCCTGCACTTCTCCGGCCCAAGACTTGCAGGGCCGGGCCAGCCGCGTCCTCGGCGCCCTGCGCCCTGCGCCTCCGAGGAGCGAGGAGAACCGTGGGGAGACCCCAGGCCCTGTCTCGGGACCCCCCCCGCCCCCACCCCAGTGCTTTCCGCGGTTCTTCTCTCCTGGCTTATTTTGCACGGACCCCGGCAGGTGGCACGCTTTGCTGAGCCTCACGTGCGCCGGGGACGGTGATGGGACGTTGGGTTGCGGGAAGTCTTTCAGGGAGATCCAGGCCTTTCTCAAACTCTCCGATCCTCCTGTCCCCTCCCTGGCTCGCGCGCCCCGCGGAAGTTGGGAAGCCACTTTTAGCTGTTGTGTTACTTTCTCTGCAGAGTGGGATCCCCTACTTTCACTGGCTTTTAAAAAAGCACCTGTTCCGCAAGGCTAGATCAGCTGTGAAAAAAGCTGCTTCAGCGGTGTGCTAGCTCCCCCTCTCAGCTCCCTGATCCTTCGCAACACCCAATAATTCATGGCCCCCAGTACTGGGTGAGCTCCACCGAGGAGTTAGACCACAGTGACCCATCTGAGCAGGGCCTTAGCAAAGAAGGTTCGGAAGTGACAATCATCCCCCACTAGGGCTTCTTCCAGAAGAAAGCGACTGGTTCTCCCTTTTAAACAGTGTTGGCTCCCACATGACCCAGTTCTTTTGATCAAGGAAGATTTTCTGGAGCTTGGTTGCCTCAGTCGCTGTGGGGCTGCATTCTTGATCCATGCTCCCGAAGCCCTTTATAACAACAAAAGATCCTCCTCCCTTCCCAGGCCTTGAGTTGAACCCAGGTCCTTCCAGGACCAGCAGAGCGGAGAGGGCAGTGTGCAGTCAAGGGGGAGGGAGAGGCCAATATAATTTTAACCTAGAGACAACCCCGATTTCAGATAGTTAACAACTTTGAATTTTATGCATATTGTGGACTTCTGAATCTTAAGGTCAGGTTTTTCTGACGACACCTGCTAGGTGAAGCAGAGAAATCTACTGCGGGTGGGATGGTCCCAGGCAGGGATAGGGTCTGAGTCTACTTTCTCTCGGAAATAATTGTTGGTGAGCTGTAAATCTGAAGTGAAAGGTTTTTTTTTTTTTTCTTTCTTTAACCCAATGGATAACATTTCGTGTCTGAAAACACTGTGTGACAGACACACATTACCCACATGGAGGATTTGCTCTTGTTAGTGTAGAAGTGATTGTGGGCCAACAGAGGGACAATTTCCCTGTATCAGAGACCACAGAGACTGGCTTCCAAGTAGACATTGCAATGGGGAATAAGTGGAGCAAGAAATGTCCTTGGGATGGAGATTGCAAATTGCGCCTTTAGCCAGGAGTCTCTGTTGTCATCAAGGCAGCAGCCCTGGGCCTGCTAAAACTTGTCACTGCTGCTGGGCTGCTCTGCTATTTATTACAGCTGCTACAGGTCCTCTTGAGGCTGAGGCCCGGGACACCTTCTACAAACTCCATGGAGGCTTGTAGAAGGCAGTAGTTGGGCAGACCCTCAGCTGAGACCCACAGTAAGGGAATCTGTGTTATAGCCTAGAACCCAAAACTGTAGCTCAGGAAGCTGTGAATTCTGTCTAGTACCTCTCACCTGTCAAAGCATCCCAGGTTCAAGAGTAGCATAGACTGTCTAAGGAGACTCAGCATACACAGCCCACATCACCCCCATTGACTGACGGCTCACTGGATTCAGTTTCCAAATTCATTGGGAAGATCTCAGGGGACTAGGGGGTGGGGCTGGGGTGGGAGAGATGTGGAAAGCTGAATTTAGTTTCCTCTTGGCCATTTATGCTGCCGCTATTCATTTGCTTTAAGCTGTGGTTTCTTCACTTGTAGAGTGGAGATGTTTCTGCTTCCTTGGGTTGTTGTGAAGATTAAAAGAGCATGCAAACTGCTCAGTGTCTTCCCCCCTCCCCTCACCATGGACACCTGCTGGTTAAATGGGAAATGTTGATGGTGATGCATTTAAAAGTAGAAATTGTGGGCCTACTATGATAGATAGGTGCCTGGCACTACATAGCATTTGTGATTCTCAGACTGCCTCACATTAAAACCAAAGGCCCTTGCTTGGGTAATTAATATCCTAAACTCTTGGTCGCATTTATGAACTCCAAAGCAACTTAATTTACCTCAGGCTTCAAGTCATTGCAGAAGCAAACTTCCTGAACAGTGTCTTTGAGACAGAAGGTATGTGGGAATATCAGATAAATGCATGGTTACAGAAAACCTACTGTAAGTTTTGTTTTTGTTTTGTTTTTGTTTTTTTCTATAGTACCATCTATATCTATTCAGTAACACACTGGGTATTGCTGAGCTTTGGGGATGATAAGATGGATTAGGTACTCTAAGCATCATCCGAGTTTCCAGGAGATAAATTAATTACTTTAGACTCCCATAGGTTATTAGACAGAGAGGTGAGTGACTGAGGTTGGGTGTGAGTCCCACAATCTTCAGTCTGTCCTGGGTAGGTGGGGTTGAGTCATCTCTAGAGGTGGAAGATGCATGGCTAGGACTCTGGGTATATCCAGCCTGTGACTCACTCAGCTCTTCTGGGAAGGTGTGGATCTCTGTATGGTCACAAGGCAGAAGCTGGGAGGAAGTGCGCTCCTGGAGAGATCCTACTTTTGACCCCTAATCTTTGTTTTCTTTTAGGTTGGTCTTTTGGTCATTTACTCTCTTCACTATTTTCCAGGAGCTTCCCAGACCTACTGTTACTTCTGTTCTCTCTGGGTGTTGGTTGTTGGTTTTACTTGCTCTTGCGAAGTTCCACTGTTAAAAGTCATATTTCCTAAACTGAGATCATCTGGTTCATTTATCCCTTTATAGATGAAGGAACAGAAGCCAAAAGTCATGAAACGTCTTACCCAAAGTCTTATAGCTACTTGAACAGAATCTTAATTAAAATCTGGATTGGAAGGTGGTATTTCTGGCTCATGCTTATGCTATCTGTAAGAGGAAAAATCAGAAACGTCCTTCAGATGTAGAGAAATTGGCAAGCTGCTGAGTTCTGGAAATGTGTGTTGATTCATTGAGCTGCTTCTCGTATGGGTCAGGGCTATCTATTTAAGTACATGGACTCTCTTCCTTTTTATCCTTATTGCAACTGGCTATGGATCAAACTCCTAACAGCCAAATGATGTGGCTATCTCTACCCAGGGGTCAGAGGATGTGCACCCAAGCACTTGCTTCCTTGCATTCATTCCCTCCAACAGAGTGCCACGTGACTCAGGGCCATCTTCTAAGAACTGCTGTGTCACCTTGAGGCCTGAGAGTCAGGAGAAGCAACCAGAGTAGGCAAGGAGACTTAGAGGAAATATTAGAAACAATACAATACTGTTTAAGGTTTTACACTTAGGAAGTACTGGAATTCTGTTGTATGTGGATTTAAGGACCTGGGTTTGACATATTTCTGTGACCAAATGGCAATGGCCAATATGCAGAATTCTTCTGTATTTTCATTAGGGACAGTGGGGCTTGTTATTTGCTTATCAGGTATGCATGAAACAATGATTTGTGCTGAGTCAGCCCATCTTAAAAAAAAAAAATCAGAGTTCAAGAAATATCCTACCCTAGAGCAGTTTCTTCATCCCTTGAATGTGGGCAGCACATGCCTGGCAGTTCTGAGGTTTAAAGCTTTATTCATCTTCAGGGGATGATGTAATCTCTAATTGGGTTATAGGTTCTGTGAGGGCAGGGACCTTAGGCTCCTCTTTGTCAGAGAGCACCTAGCTATGCCTTCCAGATACAAAGAGGTCAAACCATACACTCAGTTTAACTTGTGAAATCACTCTTCCTGCTAAAGGTAGAGAGAGGGAGCTGTGTGCTTTGCCATTCCTTGTTCAGGGTTCAGGGTCTGTAGTCTCTAGGGAAAGGGATGCTATATGCACAAAGCAAAGAGACATAAAAATTCTTACTTTCTAGTTTAGTGATCAAGTCCCAACTAAGGGATTTTCAGGAGTGATTTTTTTTTTCTTTTAAATTACATTTGTCTTTTGCCCTGAAGGCAGACTTTAGAATTTAACCTCCAAAGACAAGCTGCTCTGAACTGCAGTGGGTGCTCAGGGTTTGATAAGTTGCCTGGTTGAGTCTAGCCAGACATATAGCTAGAGTCAACCTCCTGAAAGCAACTGGAGACCAGATGGGAATGCCCATGGGGGCACTTGGGAACTAATAGTGAGGACAGTAAAGTGGTCTTGGGTATGTTTAACTCCTTAGGTGCACTGCTGACTACCAGATCAATACTTTTAGGGATCCAAGAGTCACAGAATGGGAGTCTCTTGGGGTTGGTTGACACTGCCTTCAGGTTCTGGGGAGGACTGAGTGCTGGAGTATGAGGCTAGCTCCAATCCCTGATGTGTCTTCCCCTTGGGTTTGAGTGCAGCCCTAGAATCAGATAACTTTAAATCTGGAAGGTACTTAGGGGCTCTTACGTGTCTGATCATCAGGTTAACTCCTGAGGGCTCTTCGTACAAAGTAGTCTCTGGGATTTCTGTACATGTGACCCTAGATTCTGCTCCCACAGAACTCTGGGTTTGCTCTAGAGATGCCTCTCCCTTCTTTATTTGAAGGTAACCTGTGAAATATGGAGACTTGCAGGGTTTAGGGCTATCTGGGATTACAACCTGTTCTGTCCTGTGCTACTTATGGCCATGTGCAGGATTTTTAACCTCTGTCCCCTTTCTCTCCTGTGATAGCAAGTATAATCTCGGCCACCTTAGACCAGCTCTGGCAGGAGGAAACACTTTGGGCTGGTTAAATATACATGGAAACCCAGGTTGTAGAGCCGCTCGTAGTTCCACTTCTGGGATTAGTGCACATCCTTCTTTTGGCTTTGATTTGGCTAGTGTTGGTGTGTTCATTTCCCTTTCTTCCGTTACCATATACTAGATGGTTGATCTCAGAAAAACCCTATCTTGTAGCTGTGAAGCAGTGAATAAATCCCCTTAAGGTCCCAGAATTCCTGAGTGGGCAGATTCACAGGAAGGCATAAAGGGCTCCAGGGCAGCCAGGCGACTGCAGACAACACGCATGGAGGGTGGATTGGGCAGCAACAGGGGTGGGCCCATTAGCAAGGATGGCCAGGACTTGTCAGACCTCAGACTGTGAAAGTCCCCTCTCCTATTTGGGGTGGGGCTCCTGAGCATTCACACTCTTCTTTGCCAAGGCTGATTTATGTTTCAAAGTCCTTCATTCATTGTTAATGTTTGTTAGGAAGGAACTTGTGCAAAAAAAAAAAAAATGCATCTAATTGTTGTCATCCCAAGGTTGAAGGATGTGTGGGAAAGTGGGGAAGCAGCATTTAACCTGGCTTTTCAGCCTTCAAGCAGTGATCTCTTAGAACTAATGTGAGTGGCTAATTGTAAATGAGTTACAAACTGGGGCAGATAAATGGGCCCAGTGTCCAACTCTGTCCCTGTCTGCCTCATTGCAGGATGGGATAACCAGCATTTCATCTGTTGCTGTCTGGTTCTTCTGTTTAGATAAATAAGACAAGATAAACAAAACAACATGGTGATCCTGGCCTGTGTCCATAGGACAGTGGCTTTCACGGGAGAGGACCCTCCTCACCTTGACTTTGTGGTGGGTTCTAGTGTTTGAATCTCTGTTCATTAAATCTCTAACTGACAAAAACTGTTTCTAAACCTTCACATGGTAAAAAGACTGGTGAGAAAACTTTCTAAGCCTGTTAAGAAAGTTCAGGGGGGTAGGGAGAAATTCCACTAAGATCAGTGCAGAGGGCCAGAGCAGATAATGGGGAGCCAGGAGGGCTGCTTGCATGCATATCCACCAGGTAGCTATATTTTCATGTCCTACAATCTGAAACTTCATGCACTCATTCGTGCACACACATACACAGAGAACCAAATCCATATCAGATACAGTATAAGAAAAGCACTTTAGAGAACTACTCTTTCTAAGCCTCAGAGAGTAAAAGGAAAAGTAATACTGTAGGTAATTTGAGAAGTTAACATAGGTTAGTGACATGGAGACTAGGAACTAAAGGAAGCCCAAGATATTGCCAATTTACCCAGATCTGCTTTGCTTGCTGATATCCAGGTCATCGTGGTTTCTTCTTGTTGACAAGTCTGTTCACTGGGAGTACAGTTGTCTTAACTATTTGCATGTCTCAATGTCAGGCAAATATGATAAGCACTTCAGACCCCGAGGGTTGGATGTCTCTAACCTTGAGACTCCCAAGCCAAGTACCACATTGCCCTTCTCTTCAGGACGCCCTACTTTTGGATAAAATCAGTCTTGGTGGTTCTTATAATCATCATGCTAAGGCCCTCAATCAAGTGAATATAGGCAGATGTGTGGAAGGGTGAGTCTTAGAGTGTGAGGCTCTTCTGTTTATCCTTTTTGTTGAAGTCTCTTTGCTGTTAATATATCTGGCAGATGTTGGCCTAACCTACTGCTTATAGGGAATATGCTGCTTGTTTCTGTAGAACAAAGGTGTCGAAGCAGTTTTCCAAAACTACCAAGAGACTGGAGATAGAGAGGAGAGAGAAATTTGGGCCTGTGGGCATTTAAGATCCAAACTCTACCTGTCAGGCTGATGAAGAGGCCTTACCTGAACTTGGAAATATGGATGGTTCTGAACCCTTCTGGGCCCTTCTAGAGGCTCAGGAGCAGGGAGTCTGGGAAAGAGTGAAGTTGTTTCCAGAAATAGATAGGCCAAAGATCAGCAGAACACCTTTTAGATATCTGAGAGGAGTCCTAGTGCCAAGGACACGGTAAGGCCATCTCCGATACCTGTAAGATAAGGCTGTTTAGAAAGAAAAATCCTTTCAAATGCTTGTGCTGTGTTTAGAAAGGGCTTAGGGCTGCTACTTAGTGAATTGTAGGATTTGGAGAGGCATCCTACTCAGGGGATACTCCCAGGAAGGAAGCAGAGAGAGACATTCGTCTATCATGCATACAGGCTCACACTCACTCATACTCACGTTCACATATATACACGCACATTCATATATACACACACATTCATACTTACACACGAGTGCGCGAGTGCAAGCGTGCGCGCACACACACACACACACTCACACACTCACACACTATACCCCTAGCTTAGCAACAACAGCTGAATACTGACTGAGGAAATGTTTTTTTTTTTTTTTTTTTTTTTTTTTTCAGTGCCATAGGATAAGAAAATGAGCTCTGTAAGGTCGTTTATTTGTGTGTTGTGTCTACACACATATTGATTCTTATTTGTTTTCTGATTCAGTCTAAAAGACATAGGGATTTTATCTTCATTTGAATTTGAGACTCAAATGTGCTCTAGAACTGTCAGGGACATCATAGCCAACCTAATTTCTTTCTTTCTTTCTTTCTTCCTTCCTTCCTTCCTTGCTTGCTTGCTTTCTTTACTTATAGCTGTGGTCCATTCAACAGACACTCACTGAAAACTTAGAGAATGTATTCCAGGTTTGAGCTGCCGGAAGAGTGAGGTTATAGAGGTATGGGGAGGATGGTAGGAGAGATGGCTTTGAAGGACAGAACAGGAGTTGGTTTTGGACATGTTAGGTTTGAGATTTCTAGACACACACTTGGAGTTACCAGGAGGCAGTTGATGGATCTGAAGTTCGGGTGAAAGGTTTGGGTGGTAGCTGCCTAGAGATGAGGAGAGTCTGGAGACAGAGCAGTTTTGTTGTACAGGGGAGCAGAGCCCAGCAGCCTCTGAGAAATGACATCACAGGGTTTTTGTTTGTTTGTTTGTTTATTTTGTTTTTGAGAAAATTATAGTGAGCAGGTTTGTTGAGGATGATTGATTCTGAAAAAAGGAAAATTAATGCAGGGAGGGCAGCTTGAGGGTATGATGTCTACTACTGGGGTTGTGGGGGAGGAACGACACTCCTGTTGAGGGGGTTGGTCTTATATTTGGAGCCAGCAGCTCAGTGGCTCATTGTAATAAGAAAGGAAAATAAAGTGAAAGATGCAGGGGCAGGTAGGTGGAGGGCTTGGGATTCCTCAGATAATCGGTTAGTGAGCCTGGTTATGCAATACTTGTATGGGAGTTTGCCTAGTGTGTTGTGAGTGGTTTTTGTCAACTCAACATAGACTTAGACATATCTGGGAAGTAGAAATCTCAGTGGAGAAATTGCCTCCATCAGACTAGTCTGTAGGCAAATTTGTAGGACATTTTCTTGGTTAAAGATTGATGACAGAGAATCCAGCTCCCTGTGGGCAGTGCCACCTGTGGCCAGGAGGTTCTGATTTGATTAAAAAAATCAGGCTGAGCAAGCCATAGGGAGCAAGCCAATAAGCATTGTTCTCTATGGCTTCAGCTCCACCCTCCAGGTTCCTGCCCCATACTATGGACTACAACCATAAACTGAAACTTTTCCTCCCCAAGTTGCTTTTGGCCATGGTCTTTATCACAGCAATACAAGGCAAATTAGGACACTGGTAAGAGTAAGTCCACATTGTACAGGCTGATGGACAACAGCTAGGACACAATCCTAGCTCCTTGACCTTCTGTTAGTATCTGTTGACTTGTCCTCATCAATCCATTGTAGTTTGAGTCACCCTCCCTCTAGGATTGTGAATACTTGAGCTCTTTATAGAGTGCCAGTCCTGTCCAGTAAACAACAGCCTTCTTGTGTTCCCTTGAAGGGCAGATGTAGTCCCTCTAGAGGGGAGGTCTTGGGAATCAGTTTAAAGGTTTCCCTGTGTAGGGCTATATAGCTAGAGGTGGGAGGAGTTCACAGGTAGATGAGAACCATCACATTGTCTGAATGAAGGAACAATGGGACTTGAAAGATGGAAAAAATAGGAACACATTGAAAATGTTTGCAGGTCTTCATTTCCTTAGACTATATTTGAGCTACAAAGAACCACAGCTTTAATGGTGCTGAATTCCTACAAGACTCAGTTGAGGTGTATCAAGAACTTCCCCTGAGTGGAGGTAGCTGTGGCCACAGCGTCTGGCACTGTCTGGCTGGTATGGTCTGACAATTTCTTCAAGCTGAGGTAGGACCAGGGTATACAATGGTGGGTACATGCTGTGAGCATTGTAGAAGTGGGTATGGTAACCCTGTGTGGCTAGGCCAGGCTTTGCTTCCTGGGCTGCATGGCTCAGTTTATAATCAATTTAACCAATACTCATTGCTGCCCAATATACTGAAAACCTCCCTGCCCTGGTGTGGGGGATTGCATTCATACTGTTCTTTTAAAACGACTTTTGAGCTGGAGGTTGGTGGCACACTCCTTTAGTCCCAGCACTCAGGAGACAGAGGCAGGCGGATCTCTGTGAGTTTGAGGCCAGCCTGGTCTACAGAGCGAGTTCCAGGACAGCCTCCAAAGCAATACAGAGAAACCCTGTCTCGAAAACAAATAATAATAATAATAATAATAATAATAATAATAATAATAATAATATGACTTGTGACCTGGCTGAGTTGCCAGAGAGGTGAGAAACGAGGACAAACCATCACTGTCCTACTGCCATTTTCTTCTTTTTCTTCTTCTTCTTCTTCTTCTTCTTCTTCTTCTTCTTCTTCTTCTTCTTCTTCTTCTCCTTCTCCTTCTCCTTCTCCTTCTCCTCCTCCTCCTCCTCCTCCTCCTCCTCCTCCTCCTCCTCCTCCTCCTTCTTCTTCTTCTTCTTCTTCTTCTTCTTCTTCTTCTTCTTCCTTTTTTCTTTTTTTTTATTTCTCAAGACAGGGTTTCTCTGTGTGGCCCTGGCTGTCCTGTAGACCAGCCTGGACTTGAACTCAGAGATCTGCCTGCTTCTGCCTCCTGAACACTAGAATCAAAGGCATGTGCCACCATACTCAGTCTCCTATGTCATTTTCAGTCTCTTCATTGAAATAAATGGCATGGACATTTAGTAATTGAAAAAATAATATCCTCACACTACATGCATGATCAGGATGTTGTCATCCTGGGTATGATACAAATGGACCATCTTCCTGAAGTGGCATAGTGTTTTGTTGGTTTTTATTTTTTTTAAAGCCTTTATCATTATAGTTCAGAATGGAATATGTGAATTTTTAAATGTGAAACACGAAGCTTTTAGTAACGTTTCCAGCTTTTCACAGTCACTTTTTGCTGTCATCCACACATGTTCACCTGTCTTCATCATTGGATCATTGAGTGTTTTCATGAAATGAATTGAGAAGCACTGATCAGTCAGTCTAACCTTTTTCTGAGGACAGAAGACTAAGGCCTCCCAAAAGCTTGTGGCAGGAAGTAGTAGCACTGCCACAGGCATCTGTCTGCCTTTAGATGGAATAGCTGATCTTTAGAGTTAAACGTGGGCTCTGTGATCATGCCTTTAGAATAATACCTTAGTTTTTAAAATTTCTCCACATGGTGGCCTAGAAGAGAGTGCAGATCCACAGGTGGCGGCTCCCTTTCCCCTGATGATTGGTGGAATTCTGAGGGACCACAGTACTTTGCTGGGTTGCAGGATTCCTCAAGTTCACACTGGTCAGCTCTGCTAATGTGGACTGTATGCACGGAAGAGAACACTGCCTGCTTGCCCTACCCCAAACCCTTCTGTATGAAAAGTACTCTGAAAATGTCTGCTGGATAGATAGATACATACCGTCACTATTAAGTGTGTGAGCCTTGAAAGATGTTGATGTTTGGTTCAAGTCTAGTAATACATTCTCAAACTAGGTATTTCTAGGGTTCTTTGAGTTGATTTAATTCCTCATATTCATCCGTGACTCCTAGGAAATGGGCTGACCAGATCTTTAAACTGATTCTTACACCCTAGCTAAAAGAAAGATAAAATGAACCTCATGACAAAGTCTCTTACCTTAACTATTTCTAAGCACACAGCTTGATAGTGTCAAGTATATTCACACTGTTGTATACTTTCTGTGCTCACACACACATATAGTGTGCATGTGTGTGCCAATGTGTGTACCTGTGCATGTATGTGTAGAGAAAAGAAGTTGATGTGGGTATCTCCTGTCCCTTTGCACCTTAAGTTTTGGGTCATGGTCTTACTGAGCCTGGAGTTTGCCATTTAATCCAGACTAGCAAGCCACCAGGATCTGCCTGCCACTGCTGGTGTTACTGGAATGAACAGCTCTGGGCATTTATGTGGGTGCTGGGGATCAGAACTCAGTTCTTCAGGATTGTGCAGCAAGCCCTTTACCCACTGAGCCATCTCCCAGCTCCCCCACCCTGTTACTCCTGTACTGTGATGTTTAGAAATGATAAATGACCATAACATAATGGCAGGCTAGACTTTAATTCCCTAGAGAGTGTTGAATTACCTATTATCTGCTACTGTATCTAATGTAGTGGCAGTAAAATTAAGCTTGATACATTTATGGTAGAAGTTGGAATTCAGTCTTTACAGCCTCTTCTGCCAAGTTGATAAAGGCACCAGTTGAAGTTGACACCTGTGGAGGATCCCAGCATCCTTTGAGAAATTATAAGATTTTGTCCGAACAAGTTCTCTATTGTGTTAAAGAGAAAATTGCATTGATTAAAAAGTCTGGCTGTCTTATCTGGTTGCTTGTATCTCGATAGTACACCTTCCTAGCTCGTGGTGGCTTTAAAATGGAGCTGAAATGTGCCTTTAGTTGCAAACTGAATGCTTAAGCTGGGATGCAATATGACAGTGACACATATAGGGGTCAAAGGTCGAGAGAAAGTACCTATTTGTTCAGGGATCGCCAGTTTGTACTGGCAGCTGTCCCTCAAGGCCATCTTTAGACTGCCTAGAAATTCGTCTCTTATTCACCAGCCCCACCCTGCTTCCTTTAGGCTGTGTTCATTTATTACCTGGGAGGGGCTCTGTTGTTTTTTTGTTTTTTGTTCATTGGTTCTCCAGGGCTGATTTCTCAGAAGTTGTTTGGAATATATCAGGAAAACCATTGAGGATTCCGAAATGAGGATTCCGAACTCTGGTGGGGCTCAGGCTTTTTTCTGTGTTTTCTTAGAACCTTAACTTGGAGTTTGACACTTGTCTCCTTTTTCAGAAATGAAAATGTATCTTAAGACACATTGAAGCCCAAGGTGTGAGGCTCAGGTGTCCTTGTACATTGAACAGGCATATTCTAGCACTGCTACCCAGCCCTGGGGAAATTTTGTTACCTTTAGAATGATTTATTTCCTGCCCAGGTTGTGGGTGAAGTTGGGGTCTGCTCTAAAATGGCACCCCCAACCCTTGTTTTGTAGGCTGAAGAAATGGGGACTTGAGATGTCTCCAAGGCATCAAGTCCCCAATCTAGCTCCCGACAGACAGAGCTGTTCCCACAATCCCCTTCACATTCCAAGTTGTTCCTACTGTTCTTCTCAATCAGGACCCTGCCTCACCCTCACTCCTGAGCAGAGGTACACTTAGCCTCTATGCCCTGTCTTTATAAAATGTCACCGTCCAAGCCCCAATAGGCTTCTTTCTCCTTCTTGAGAGTTGTGGAGATGACATCCGTTTCTTACTTAGGAGCTAGGCTTGGGTTTGTCTTATGATGGGAAATGCAGACGCCCCAGGTATGTCCTGTTGGCTTGACTTACCTTTCTGATCAAGGAGTCCTCCCCTTCCCATATTGCTTTAGATTAGATGAAAGGTGGGTGAGGCCTCTGACTCAGGAGGTGACTCACTCTGTGCCTAGTAAACTCAGCTCCTCCTATGGGAGGTGATGACACAGCTGGCTCAGGCAGTGCCCCTGGTTTCCAAAGGCAGGCTTTAGGACCCCAACAGAAATACTTGCCATGCTTTCTCGACAAAAACTGAGGCTTCCTGAATTGTCTGACTGTCCTATAAGGGGGAGGCATGAGGAGTTTGTATTGAGTGTTTATCCACAGTTGAGCTGATCTCCAGAGTGATGTGTCTTGGGGGTGGGGGAATGCTCAGACTTTTGGGGAATTCTTCAAAGAGCTGCACCTCACTTTGCTGTGGCCCACCATTGGGATGCCCCACCCCTCAAAGCATCAGCTCTGTCAAGCTGTGCTTTTCATGTGCAGGTCGCTGTTTAGGTCCAGGTTGTCAGCACAGCACCTGCGTAGATTAGGTATGTGTTTATGTGTTCTCAGTCGGTTGTCATGCCTGCCTCTAGGACGGGCTGTAAAAATTAATCTTTGACTTTTTTTTTTTTTTTGCCTGTAACAGACTCTACAGAGATAACATGTGTAAGCTTGTCTTACGTAATTACAAGGTTTACCTCTATGACCGGTGCCATTTGCTATGCAAGATTTCCAGTGACTCGTATGTCTATCAACTGACAGTATATTTTAATTACATTTTTAATTTATTACAGCTGTGTGATACAAAGCGTTTGTAAAGTGGAAGTCATACTCCCGTGCTTGGTGTATAGTCACCCTGCTGGTTCTAGAGGTAGCCATTGTTTTACCAGTTTCCTACAAAACCCGGTTTGGATGATGCTGGTCCCCTAAGGTTACTTGTACTGAAAAAGTGTGGTCCTCTGTGGGATGATTACATGTCATTTCACTTGATCCTTACAGCACCTACTAAAAAGTTTAGACTGTTGACTGTTTCAGATAATCCATGTTGATACCTAGCTAACAGTGCACATGCTCCTGGAACTCCCTCGGTAGTTTTGATTATGGTCTTGCTCTACCTGGCTGTTATGGCGCAGATGACAAGGTGCAGGTTTTCTGGAAATAGTAGCTGTTACAGTCATGTACCACATCATCTCAGTAATAATAGACCCACAGACAACTAACCCAGGATATATGAGTGAGTAGTACTAGGTGTGAAAATATGGGACGATTTCCATTCTAGTAAATATTGCCTCAGACAGCCTGAGTACCCCTCTCTGTCCGCTCTTTTCAGAGTAAACCCTGACTCCCATCACCTAGGTCCCCCAACAACCCAGCAACTAAAGGGGAAATGTCTGTCTACAATAGGTAACCACTGGGCTGCTTAACTGGTCACCAAACCATTCTGGTACCTAAAGATTTTGTAAATGTCTGAGTGCAGTAGATAGCAATGTAATTATTTAGATACTTTATTTGTTTTTTGTTACATTTATGTAGAGTTTAAATTTCTCATCACAATAACCTACTTCTAAATCTAGGTTTAAGGGAAACAAAAAGACCCAGCTGGGGATGTAGCAGAGGAGTAGAGCATTTGCCTACTGTATACAAGGCCTGATACCCAGAATAGCTCAAAAAAAAAAAAATCCTGAAAACCCTATTTGGACTTTGCATTATGCTTAGTGGCTTCTGGGGTCTTCAGTATTGGGGCTCACTCTCTAATCGTCCACTGTTGGGCCTCAGCCTTGTTATCCAGTATGACAGCATGTATATTCTGGGCAGGGGTTTGAAAGGAATGAAGAACAGAACTATGGCACATGCCCATTGTACTGCCTCTTAAGGAAGGCCCTCAGAAGCAGCCACGGACTTCTCATTCAGTAGGACCCAGTGTGGCATGACCAGTGGGAATGGGGGGGCACTTGGAGAAATTGTCCTCTGGGCAGCTTTATGCCCAGCTAAAAAGCCTTTTACCATGGGGGAAAAAAGGAACCTGTACTTGGCCTGGGCCAGTGGCCTCTGGCACAGCTGTGAACCCTGTTGTTTCAGTTATCGCTGTCAGAAAATAAGCTATGTGATCCTATTAATTTCCTTTTTAAAACACTGAAAAAGTTGGATTTCCTAAGCTTCTGGAAGGTATTAAAGTGGGCACAGCACTCAGCCGGGTGTGAGCTTGTTACATAGACTTTATCTCTTCCTGGTTTTTATTGAAAGCACTTTGCTGAAAAATGATGGGACTTAGTTATTTCTTCCTTTGCAAAGGAAATATGAGCTGCTTGTTAACATCTACTAAGAAAGCTAACACTGATTATATTGCTGCTATGTATTGGCATTATATACAAACTTCCTGGTTATTATGTACTTGAATGTAAAATATTAAAAATGGTAATTATAAAGTAAATATTCTCTTGGCAAAAGTTTGCTAGGCAGCCTTCATGTATCAAATGTGAAGGTCATAGGTCCAGTGTATATAGCTTCCCAGTCTGGCTCCTTGATAGAAAAAGTCAGAGACTGGACTCCTGTAAAGGACAAATGTGATTTGTGAGCTGAAAAGTCAGCCGTCGGATCTCTAGGACATGATTACATTCCACTTTTGACAAGCTCTGGCAGCCACTTTGTGAATGAAATCCCATGGTTGCTTGGAGACGGACCTTAAAACCGGGAACTTTCCTATTTTCCCTTTTCTGAGACCAGAAGACAGGGCTTTTATTGCAGCCCTTGGATGGTGTCTTGTTATTCTGAGTTGCTTTGTCAGCTGAAGAACACTTTTCAATGAATCAGTCTATTTTTTAAATGAACTGATTTTATATTTATACATACACTTTCAGGTTTGTGTTGAGTCAAAGTGGCATTCTTGACCAATTTTAATATGGCCAGTAGATAGAGATGACGTTAAGTCTTTACTGTCAGGAGATAAGAATAAGTGTTGGTGGTCCAAGGTCATATCAAAGACAGGTGCAGGGGTAGAACCAGAACTCTGTCCCCATAGCCCCTTTAATGGTAAGTCAGTGATTGTGATCTGAGCAAGGTATTATATGGTAAGAAAAACAGATTTGGCTTTGAATGACCCTATATGCCCCAGCTCCATTGCTGTTACTCAGAAACACGCCTGTAGGAAACTGCACAGGTCAGGTAGGAACCAGAACCCGCAGGCTTAGCTGGCACTTGTGTTTCGTGGTCACTGGCACCTGGGGCTCGTCCCAGCATGCTCTTTCTGGAAGACAGGGAAAGTGCTCTTAAGAGTTTTTGAAAAGGCCACAGCAAAATTACTGGTCTTGTGATGTAGTTCAAGACAACAAGTAATGTCTTGGGGCTCCTGGTGTGTGGGTCATAAAGCACTTAGTCGGCCTTAATTATAATGGCCTCTTGTAAATAAATATTCCTTTAAATGGTTAATTGGGGTTTTGAGTGATGCTGTCAAACTAAGCAAAAAGTAGTCTAGGGATGTTGTGGTTCAGTGCAAGCTCTGAGAGCAAGGAGTACTGGGCACAGCTCCTGTTGTTTATCCAGCTTGTGACTGGGTAGGTTATTGTCCTCTTTAAACTTGGGCCCACATTAGGGAGGAGCTAAAGCAGGAGGCGCTAAGGTCCACTGGTTTCAGAGCAGAGTACCACCTGCATTGCAAGAGCATGGAACAGGATAGCTTGTGTTATTAGTGCAGTAATAGATTATTTGCCCCCATTTGGAGGTGGGCTTGTGTTATGTGTTTTGAAACCGGAGGCTATGGCTCAGCTCTGTTATCAGCTTCTGTGTAAACATGAAAACATGCTAGGGGTGGACAGATCTGGTGTTTTAGCTCATACTTGTCAAACTAGATCAGCCAGTTAGTGTAGTTTAAAAGGTTTTTTTTTTTTTTTTATTGTTGTTTTTGGCCCTAGAGGTTATTAAAAACTAAGCCCAGATTCCTACCCTCAAGGAGGTGATAGTGAGTTAGGGTGGGGTGTGAGGGATGAGAAGGGTGGGGTGTGGAAGACAGAGTCTCAGGTAAGGCCAGGCACTGCAGCCTGGGGATGGTTGGAAGAGGCCACACCTTGTGTGTGTGTGTTAGCGGGCGGTGGATATCAGGAAACAGCAGAGGCTCCACCATAGGGTGTGCCTAGGAATTGAACAGAGCAAGGTGCCCAGGGTGGACAGCCAGGTGTGGCTCCATCGTGGAGGGGTTGTTCCCAGTTGTGGCTCAGAAGGAAGGGCCTTGGGCTTGAAGGTCTGCCTACCCATGTCAGGAATGTCTGAGTCTTGAGTTCTTATTGGTAAGATGGAGATGGCTCCCCTCTGGCGGTTTAGAGATACTCCGTTAAGAATGTCTATGAAAGAGTTTGTAATGGTCGATTGTTCTACAAGTATGGGTAGTTTGTGCATTATTTGGACTTTCTGTCAGCCATACCCAGGAGAATATCGGGGTGCATGAGCAGCATGTACCTGCATTCATCCCGGGGATAAGCGTCCCTGCATCCTGGAACTGATAGAACTCCAATAGAAGAAAGATGGGTAGCATCACCTCAGGTACTGGTAAAGAAGTTGTGGGTGTGGGGTGTGGAGGGGTGGGGTGAGACTGTAGCCAGAGCCATGGAGGAGGGATCCTCTGAGGAGGGGTTGCTTAGGTTGTCCTGAGGTCTCCAAAGGGGAACAGAAGGACACAATGCAACTTTCAAATCTAAAGCAAGAATGTTTTCAGCTGAAGAAAGCTGTTGCTGAAACTACAGTGCAGATGAGGACAGTGGATTCACACTGTGAGGACAGTTGGGACACACTGTGCTGGCTGGGGACACAAGTGTGAACAGCATGTATGACCTCTGGCCCCTCGGAGGTAACCTTGTGGTGAAGGAGGAAGGACAGTGGGCAGGCGTTGTCCTGGTGATTGCAGAAGTAAGAGGGAGGCACGGGCAGATTTAATGCAAAGAACTGGGAGAAGAGCAGTTGGTGCAAAGGCTAGTAGAGATGGCTGCAGGAGTCCAAGGCCAGCCCAGTGTGGTTGGGAGGTAGAGAGTGGGAGCAAGCGTCAACCCGGAGCATGCCCTTTAGAAGTACTGAACCTAAAGTGTTTTCTATCAAGGTCATTATCAAAGTTTGAGTTCTTGGTATCAGAGTGGAATTCAACGTGAATCTGAGAAAGGGATTATTTTAGATTTCTGGCTGAGGTCAGTAGAATGATTCCCAGTGTCCATGTCTTGACTCACCAGGACTATGAATCTGCTCAGTTAAATGCTTTCAGATTAGCTGCCTTCAGTTAGGACAATGCCCCAGATAGGCTCAGTGATTATGGGGAAAGGTCTTCATATGGGGAACAAGGGGGCAAGAGAGATTTGAAACTGTGCTGCTGGCCCTGAAAATACAGGGACCATAAGGCAAGGAGGGTGGGCAGCTTAGGAAATGGAAAGGATGAGGTAGCCAGTGTTTTAAGCCACTTAACTCCTAGCAACTTGTTACAGCCACATAGAAAACCAACTCAGTGTCTCCTTGAGTATTCATGGTACCCTGACTCATGCCAAGGGCAGCAAGGAGATAGGTCCGGGTCTCCGTGCCACATTCTGACAGTGGTCACTGCGCCACTGGAGGAAAACTTGAGTTATGCCAATATATATGCATTTAGTTCCCTTTAGGTTGTTTTGAAATGATTTCTTAGGATTGATGAAATAAGACAAACTAAATGTAATAACGTTTGCTGGAGCATAGCCCTGTGATGTTGGATATATCTTTCTGTGAGTATAGAGTTCTCAGATGTAATTTCAGATCACCAAATAGACAGTCACCAAAATGGGGGTATTGTGATTTTGTAGCTCTTTTAAAAATAAGAAATAGGCTGGGTGTTGGTGGCACACGCCTTTAATCCCAGCACTCGGGAGGCAGAGGCAGGCATATCTCTGTGAGTTTGAGGAAAGCCTGGTCTACAGATTGAGTTCCAGGACAAGCTCCAAAGCAATACAGAGAAACCCTGACTCGAAAAACCAAAATAAATAAATAAAAATAAGAACTGTGTAATCTAGATTTAAAAAAATGTGTGAATGTGTACGTGTATACAAATGAATGTGTGTATGTGTGTGTATATGCACACACAATTAGTATACAAATGAACGTGTGTGTATGTGTGTGTGTGTGTATGTACACACAATTAGTATACAAATGAACATGTGTATGTGTTTAATATGCACACACACAATTATATAAAACAGGAAAGGGACTGTTTTGAGGGAGGAAGGGGACCTAGGAATAGGGAAATTTGGGGGAAATCTGACAAGGTAAAGTGACGTATGTGTGAAAATGTTAGCATGATGCAAGTTCTTAAAGTTAAAATAATTCAAAAGTAAAAGTTTAATTAAAAATATGTATGATGTCTGGGAAGCCTAATGCCTATGACCTGGCATGGGCAAGAATAAGTGACTCCTTTACTTCTCCCCATGAGGAAGACATTGGGGTGTGGAGTAAATTGATTTTAGAGAGGGGAGTAAGGTTAGGCTAGTGTACACCCATACAGCCAGTGGCCCTGGGTTGGTGAAGATGTGGGGTCATTCTTATTAACCACTGGTCCTTCTGTTGCTGGACTCCTGAAGAGCCCCAGCTGTGGGGAGGGGAGTTACCCGAAAGGTCGGTGGAGCTTTGGTGACTAGAGAAACTACCCTTGGGTAGTCAGAAGATGAAGAAGCCTAGCCACAGGACTCCTGGCAATGCGCTGCCAGTGCCTGCGAACCCACAGTCAAATGCCATCACACAGTGGACTTGGGATGGTGCTCACTATAGAACGGATGTTGTGTGGGGCACATTCCACAGCCAGCCTTATGTCTGCGAGGCTTTGTTGACCTGACTATCACTAATCTTCAACCTGGGACCTTTTGATTGGGGGAAAAAGGGAGGGAGGGAAGGTGAGTATTGAACTTTCAGGCAACAGGTGTGATCAAGGCCTGCCCTGGTGAAAACTGGGCATACAGCCAACCATGGTAAGGCCCAGGAACAGAACTATTTCATGGGACAGCTTGGTGACCCACAATGAACTTGGTACAGTGTGACCCATGTGGGAGGGCAGAGTGCTCCCCCACCCCTTCCTCACACGTCTGTCCACACATGGGAAGCTCATAGAAAGGGCTTCTAGAGGTATTTTCCTTTTGCCCTTGGAGAGCGTGCAGAATTTGTATTTTACACCCAAAATATTGCTCTGCTAGAGCCCTTACAAAATTGTTCTCTTAGGAGAATTGCTCAGGCTGACCTCAAAATCCCAGTTTAAGATTCTCCTGCCTCAGTTTCCTAAGTGCTGGAATTAGTTTTCTGTGACATGACTATTGTCTGGATTCTTCACTTTGAATCATGAAGTTCTGTCTGTAATGAATATATCAGCCCCCAGACACCTCAGTCACTTTTAATTGTGTGTGGTATAGAGGCTAACTTTAGTTTTAAAACATTTTAAATAAAAGCAAACTCCTCAGAGTTGACTCAGAGGAGGAAGCTCATGTCCGGATTTAGCTTGTAGTCAGTACTAACTCCCAAGGTTTTGACCATGATTGTAAATCTTGGATATAAACTATTCTAGGAAATTAGGCTAGACAGAACTCTCTGAAGAGATGTCAAAGAAGCTTATAGATTGTGAATAAAATTAATTCATAAGATACATATAAAAGTATCAATAAATGAATATGGTTTTAAATGTTTAAGTTGGATGACCAATCAGATGGTGTCAACTGACTTTTATCTACAATCATAGGATCTTAGTGTAGATGTTGGCCAAGATACCTTTCTTGTATTCATTTAGATGTTTGATATGCACTCAGTGGGAGAAAGACACTGACCTTTAACCTTGAGGAAAAAGGCTGGATGGTCGGATTCCTTACAGCATGAGTATATTATCACCTTAAAGGAAGAGCCTGGTTAAGTTTGGACCCTTCATGCAGGGCCTGGTCAGAGGGAAAGGGTGTTCTGCTCCATAATGATCCTGTCCCCAAACCAGAGATGATGCCATAAGAGAGGGGCTGGGAACGAGGAGTCAGGATCCATGAGTGCCAAATGTCATTATCCTTCCCACTTCTGTACAAACTTTAGCTCCTAGCAGTTATCAGAAAAAGCCCCTAATACTTTGCTAGGAGTAGGTACAACAGGAGAGTGTTAATGTATGTGTTCTACCAAGAGCCATCTCTTCATTTTCTTTGTTGCCACTGGCATGAGTGACTGATGGCCAGCTAGGCTATTCTTTCCATAATGGCTTTGTGGGTTCTAGGGGAAGTATGAGCAATGCAAGCAAAGCTTCACTGTACTTCAAGAGCTCCTCTAGCATCTGGACCTTCTGGAAGCTGCTGTGCATGCACTGAGAGCTTTGTTTTTTTGTTGCCCCCAGGACCAGGCCTGAGCCTTAGGATCTGACCTTTGAGTACCGCTAAGTAGTACAACCACACTGGTGCCAGATGAACTTCTAGGTCTTCTCTTTGTTGCTCCTCAGCTTCATGAGAATCTGGGGGTAAACCAAGATGCAACCCATGACAGATGGAGCCAACATAAGTATGGGTGACCCATGATTGCTACTGAGTAGGAGATGGCCAAAAAAGTGTCCTTAGGTAAGAAAGGCCAGGCAACAATATCAACAAAACCTACGTGCTGTCACGTATACATGGTGAGAGCTAGGAGCACAAAAAGCAGTGGATGCAGGGAAGGAGTGGAAAGGGCAAAGAAGCCTTCTAGAAGCACAAAGGGAGCTTTAGGAGAACTTACAGATAAAATGCACAGGATGTTGAGAACATACCAAATGCACAAAAATAGTTATGGAAAAAAGTACCCTTAAAAAAAGAGAGGGGGCTTCCAGGAGTAACAACCATGACTGCAGAGACCTAAGATGGTAGTAGAAACTCTGGAAAATGAAGTTGGAAGCTATGGAAACCCCAGGGAAGAATGTGTGGGAAAAAGTTGATTACCCTGGATGTCAAACACCTAAGTAGTACAAGTCTAGAAAGAGGGTAGGAGAGTGGGACATGTGGGGTGAAGCCTGCACGATAGAAGGCGTGCCTTGAGAGTCAGTAAGTGGGACACTGTGTGAGTGAGGCTCCACAGAACTTAGGTGTTGATAAAAGCTTACTACATTCCAGGATGCCTGAGGCAAAGTGGGAAGCTGAAAAAGCTACCCTCAAAGGAATGCAGATCCGAATATCAGCACTGCCTTCAAGGTTCTCAAGAGATGAGTTCTGTGCCCTGACACCATCTGAGATGAGAGCCAATAAAGACCGTGGGTACACGTAGGCTTGCCTTGTCCATCACGTAATGTTAGGACAGTAAGAAAATCCAAGAGAAAAGTATGAGATCCCAGGTCAGAGTGCATCACCCCAGGGTAACAGTGAAGAGAGTCTAGAGTATCCTGTAGATCACATCTAGATGAGTAACGGGTAAATAGGAAGAGAAGTCTGAGCAAGGACAAGGTCTTGATTTAATACAAAGCATGATTGGGAGTTTAAGAAATAAAGACTTCAATAAAGGTCAATGATGTCAGAAAAAAACAGGCACAGAGAAATGCCAAGGAAGACAGAAGTCTTGGTCTAAACATAAAGCACACCACACTGATAGGGCAGGAGAAAAGCAACTCTCTTTGACCTCTGGATTAGATGCAACTTCCTTTGAGGAAACTGGCATCTGATTCTGGTACTGGTCCTCCATCCATTTATAGTTTGGTTCAGCACTTAGTAAACTTTCCTGTCTATGTAAAAAAGAGGTGAGGGAATTGTGGTTACATAGGTAACTCATCTTTGATTGTATATGAAAGATGGCAGATGGTAGGACTTGGGAAACTGAAGAGAGGTGTTTGGGGAAGGGTTGGTATGCTAGTACCCTCATCTCACTATTTTATCAAATGTTGAAAAGAAAATAGAAGCTCAAGAATGTGAAACTTAGCATAGCAAATAGAACCAGAAGTAGCCAGAGACTTATTGGCATCCCTTCCTGATGATAGGGCTAACATTGCTCAGAACTGATTAATCAAGAGAGAAACATCATAATTTGTATTTAAGAAGAAGTTAAATCTATAAGAAAAGTAAGAGAATTGCTCAATCTTTGGAGCTTGGGGTGAGTTTAGAATCTGTTATGACCCCAAGTTCTTTCTTTATTTTTTGACTACTTATCATTGTTATTTATTACTTTACTAAAGATGCGATATCGAATTTGAAGAATGCCTAAATGTCAGTGACACAGTTCCGTGGGTAATGCTGTCTGCTGACTCTTTGATGAAGTGAATGGGGAAGGCTGTGTTTTCAATTAAGCAATAATGGTGCCCTTGTTCCAACGAAGCAGAAGTTCACGTTTCCCAAGACAGAGTTGAGTAGCTAGAGGCACTGTCTTTAATCCTTAAGGAAATGAATTATTGCCAAAGACAATGCAGCTCTGCTGCATTGTCTTTAAAGTTTAAAGAGAACCCCAGTGTTTAGAACATTTGATTGAAACAGTTATACAGAAGTAGACCAGCTGTTGTTGGGGGAGTTGTGAAAATACGAGTGGCCGTGTGGCCTTCTTGGTGGATTTTAGAATTGCTTTTCCAGACCATGGTGGTGGGTCCAGACCCTTAGCATGTAGTCATGATGGCCTCTCAAGACCTCGATTTATGTCTTATTCTGAAATACCGCCATACTTTTTGACATTGCCTTTCACTATGAAAAAGTTTATCTCTTACTGTTAAAGGTGATGCTGTGGTTTTGCATCTTATTTTAAGATGTTTTTTAAATTCTAGCTAATTTTTATGTGTATGAGTGTTTTGTCTGCATGCATAATGTGTACTGTATGTGTGCCTGGTATCTTTGGATGTTAGAAGAGAGAGTAGGATCCCCTGGAACTGGAGTTATGGATGGTTGTGAGCCACCAATGTGGGCACTGGGAACCACACGTGGGTCCTCTGGAAAAGCAGCCAGTGCGATTAACCACTGAGCCATCTCTTTAGCCCTTGTCTTGGCTTTAAATGTTTTCCAATATGTTCAAATCTTCAAGGAGTTATTTCAGTACAACTTTAGAATTCAGAGGAAGGTGACCATGGTGGCTCAAGTCAATCCAGCCCTGGGAGGCTGAGGGAAGAAGATACTAAATTAGAGGACAATCCTGTCTCAAAAATCTTACCGCCCCCCCCCACCCCAAAAACAAAGGAAAATAATAAAACCCAGTAGAAGTATCTATCCACAGGCTCTGAGGCAAGTTGTGTGAAAAGTGACTTTTCGTAGCCCAGACTACACTCTTGCACCATGTTTGTAGTCTTTCCTTCTTTGGACCTGATACAGGAATAGACTTTTGGATGCTGTTGTGTTAATTTCCTCCACTTCCCTCCCTACAAGGCTGACTCACTTCCCCACCCCCACCGTCATCCCTAGCCTGTCTGTCTGAATGCAGAGCTGTTGCTGTAGGTCAGGCTTTTTCTGCTTAAGAGAGGATCTGAGTAGCGTTGACACCTGCAGTCCTGGTCCTTGGAGTTGATCTGGTCATCGTAGTGGTGCCCACAGAGCACTTGGTTCTGTCATTGAGCCATCTGGGCAGCCTGGGGCCCAAGCCCTTACTGGGAGGAACCGAGAGGAAGCCGGGATTAGTGCAAAAACCAGATTTTGGCATGGGTTGAAGGGTTGATTGGAACAGACTACCAAGTGGGATTAAGAGCCTTTTTTTTTTTTTTTTTTTTTTTTTTTTTGCTAATTTCCGAATGAAGCCTCTGCCAGTTGCTGAGTATCGGGGTGATTTAATTCACACATTTCTGGGGCCTATTGTCCCAAGGCTGGGATTAGTCCGATGCAGCCTTGGAATGCAGAATGATGCAGAGGGCACCCTCTGCTGGCAAGTGCTCCCTCCTGCAGCCTCCCAGGGATCCACTGAGGGCAGTCCCATACCCTCCTCTTCCATTCCTCCCAGGATGAATCCAAAATGGGGATAGAATACTTAGGGACCCATGCAGGCAGAGCCCAGGGTAGGCACCATCTCAGGTGGCATTAGCCTTCATAGATAAGTGTCTCTTATTTTGTGGTTTCTCCTGAGATTTGTCTTTGTCACTCAACAGCCCTGTTCCTTTCTTCCTTCTGTGCAGTCCACTTTCCACTCTGTCCCATGCTTGTCCCCCTCCAGGGATGAAGGGGAGAAAGGCTGGAGAAATCCCATGGCTGAAGGCCTGCTGTGCCTGGAGCAGCCTCCACAGTTTGTTGTTTAGTGTGTGTGTGTGTGTGTGTGTGTGTGTGTGTGTGTGTGTGTGTGCCACACCTCATGTGTGTAGGTGCCCATGGAGCCCAGAAAAGGGCTTTGGATCCCCTGGAGCTGGAGTTTCAGGCACTCTACTTGGTGCTGGACTCGAAACTCTGCTCCTTTGGAAGAATAGACAGTGTATTAACCCATCTCTCCAACCCTGCTACAGCTTTTCACATTGGAGGGAACCTTGGAGTCCCTGTCCCTGTAGGGACCCAGAAAGGCTCAAGAGATGGCTGTGTCCTGAGGCTCTATGGGCCTCCTCTGATCCTCTCCCCTGAGCCAATCTTCTCACCAGGCCCTTCCATCTCCAACCCCACCCACATCACCAGACTCCACTCCCCTATGGCTTTTAGCTCAGCAATTCTCAAGCTGTGGGTTGAGACCCCCATTTATGGGGGGGGGCTTGAACACCCTTTCATAGGGGTCACATACCAGATATCCTGCATATTAGATATTTGCATTGCAATTCATAACAGTAGCAAAATTACAGTTATGAAGTAGCAACGAAAATAATTTTATGCTTGGGGATCACCACAACATGGAGAGCTGTATTAAAGGGTCACAGCATTAGGAAGGTTGAGAACTGCTCCCTGGGAGCAAAGCCAGTTTGCCTATGCTGTGCTGCCTCCCCCATGTCCGTTCTGCTGTCATTTCCTGGTGACACTCCTTCCACAAAGCCCTTGCCGTCTTGTTGACTCTACCTCCATGTCCTTTTATGAGCTACTCATGGATCAGGCATTCCCACACTTGAGTGTAAGTGGGAGGCCATTCCTTATGCATTTTGGAGGCAGTGTGTGTTGAAGGAGTACTGGCTGAAGGCGGAGTGGGGTAAACAGGAAGCAGCCTGCCTGCCACACTTAGCAGCCTCCTTGGGTGTGTATAAGAGGAAGTGGTTAGAGAGGAGGAAAAAACAGTCTGGGACTTCTGAGATGCCCTTAAGCACCTCCTCTTGGTGGTTGGTTACCTTTACCCACTGGCTATGGTTGGGCCTGGGTTCTTTCTCCCCTCAGCCTGTTGGGAATGGGTCTTGAATCTGTCACTATTCAGGGCAGTTTTTATTTCAGTATGCCATTGGTATAAGTTGGCTCTTTCAGCCCAGTTTAAAACTTTTCAGGTGTTGAGTTTTGTTTATTAAGAAGCATTCTGAAGGATCCGAGACATGGCTGGGTGATTTTTGTCCTGGCTGGCACCTACCTGTGAGACCCAACCGCTGTCACGGCCTCTATTTCCTATCAAACTAGAGGGTGTGAGCTCCTTAGCTTCATTTGTGCCTGTGTGTGATTCAGCCCATTGCTTGCTTCTCCTGTTCCCCAGCCACAGGGCCCATCCCATCTGGCAAGCATCTAAACCTGTTCACCTCATAGTCTAGTCTCTCATCTCTCAGGCCTTTGTTGGAGTTCCCAAGAGCAGGAACAGCATTACTCAGACCCCTGCAACTTTCTATTAATTGAGAAATTTGAGAAGCTGGGAACAGTTGCTAAGGCTGTACTTCAGTGCTATACCTCTGTGTGCGCTGTTTTGCCCTTCCAGATGCAGGATAGACTTGGAGGTAGAAGCTGGCAGTGCAAACTGCCTCGGGGTATAGGAGGAAGGGCAGCCAGTTGTCCCATGGAAGGAAGCCACCATTATTCTCCTGGGCGGATGTAATTCCCTTCCCTTGGTTGCACCTGCAGCAGAGTATCCACTAGTACATTGACTTCTTTTCTGGGATCCATCCCAGCAGTCAACAGGTAGTGGAGATGGTCAGAGGGTGTTTGTTTTGTTCCTTCTGAACCCGGCTCTGCAGGCTTCTTGTGGCCAAGTGTGGCTTGTTCTCTCTTCAGAGGGTCTGTTGTTTGCATTGGCTTCTGTTCCCAGCTGTTTTTCCATTTCCACCCTCATACCCCCAAACTCTGGCCTTGCCTCTCTGTGTGGTCAGGTGTGTGCCCTTTCTCTTTGTCTCTTGGACAGTTTGTTATGTGGTCAAGCAGACCCCACAGGTTGTAAACCAGATGGTGAGTCAGCCCCTCCAGGAGTGAAATAACAGAAATGACTGATGATCATGACTTTGGTTTAGGAACCGCTCCTCAGGGGAAATCTGGGGCGGGAGGAAGAGGAAGATATTTCACCCGAAGCTGCCATTTCGTCCCACATCCTTTATGGGAGACTGCGTATCAGGTTCCAGTGAGGCAAACATCAAGTATTGCACTTTAAATGAAGGCAGTCTCTACTTGTCAGTTATATCCTCGGTAAAGCTGAAGAAGACAAGTAAGGGAAGAGGCAGGTTGCAAGAATCGTTGAGTTATGTCATAGGCAAGCGTTGGATTCTAAATGTGAAGAAACTGTTGCAAAGCTAGGTGTAGTCAAAAATACCCCCCCTGGTGGGGGGGGGCGAGGGGAGGTTGGTCAGTGTTGGAAACCAATGTAGACTTACTAGATGGAACATGATGGCTGCTTCTCACCCAAAGTTGGGGGTGTGAATTGTTCCGTTGCGTTCTGCTCTTGCTCTATGAAGAGTGTCTTCCAACACCAGCATAGCACCCAGATACTGCTGCCGATTCTGGGAGGGACAGAATTGTGCCTCAGCTGCAAGTCGTATCTGCCTGTGCTGCAAAAACAAGATTGTTGTCCTCAACTCCTCAGCTGCTGAACATTTAGTGTGGACTGCATGGCAGAGAATAATGCCCATTGCTTTGGATTCTGGCTAAACGTTTAAAGTATTTGACATGTAAGTCCCTAAATTCTTTCTGTTTTGTCCCCAGGTTGCTTGTGGGAGCGCCTCGGGCTGTGGCACTGCCCCGACAGAGGGCAAACAGAACAGGGGGCCTGTACAGCTGTGACATCACCTCCCGGGGACCCTGCACTCGGATTGAGTTTGATAATGATGGTATGTTCTGCTCTCCCTGTTCATTTGGCTAGCCTGTCTGTACCATGCTTTCCTTGCCACAAGCCACAAGGACAGGAGTCACAGGCATTTATTCTTGAAGAAAGGACCACTTTTAATTCTGTCAGTCTTGACTGTTTTATTTGCCCTGAAAATACTTTTCTAAATCACACCGAAGTGTGCCAATTTGCTACCTTTGTTTAATCTGGTCTGTTTTAGTTACAATGGCGTGTGTATGTTGCCACCTAGTGGTGCATTGATACCATTGCAAAATTGAGTTCATAGCAGTGAAGAAAATTAAATGTGTCTATCGTATATTTAAGCAGTCAAAACATCACCTACTGTTAAAATATTTGGGGGAAAGACTTGTCTGTCTTTATTATTTATTTTATTCATGTGTTTGTTTGTTTTTGTGATGTCTGGGACTCTAACTCAGTGCCCGTATATCCTAAGCAAGCGATTTTACCACCAAACAGCACCTCCGACCCTGAAAAACTTTTAAATATGAGAATACTCTAAAATGAGAACAGACCAACTTGAATGAAATCTTCCCTAAAGACTGAGATACATTAATTGATGAGATGGGGTGCAGTTAAAATAATTTCTGAAAAACTTCAGGAGCAGCTAGTCTTGGAAATCTATACCCTTATTAAATGTAATGTGACAATTTTCCCCCCTGGGATGTTGAAAGTGTCACATGCTCTGCTGTTGAGTCCCATACATGTCACTGTTATACAAAAGGGTCTTTTAAACCTCAGACTCTTACCCAGCTAAAACCGCTAACTCTGAAAGACAGGCTTATTTCCCTTTTATTTTAATATCCCATTTTAGAAGCCTCCGAGTAGCTGGAAGATGCCGTAATGGAGTCCAGATGTGTCACCGGCTAATTTACCTGGTTTCCCGTAGATTGAACAGAGCCATTAGTACTCTGAGAAGCTTCTAAGAAACCAAACTTGATTATTGGCCGAAGTAGACATGCAGGCTCATGCTTCCATTCTCGTCTGTGTCCTTCAGGAGTAACGAATGTGCTGCTCTTAAGACTAGGAAATATTACATGTTAAATGTGGAAGACTTAAAAGTACACAGATATGTAAAGAGAGAAAAGGCAAAATGTCAGTAGTAATCTTAGTATCTAGACATTCTCCCTAACGTTTTGATTCTTGTTTAGAAAGGCAGAAATGTGGGGTCATAGAGTAGATTTAAACCTGGTATTGAAATGAGTACATGGTGATCATTCTGTACGTTCTCACTCCCCTTCTCCCTCTTTCCAGCCCAGAAGAGAGTAGTATGCACTGCTACATCCAGAACAGGGGGGTGAGCAGAGAAGTGCCCGCTCTGTTAGTTTAGATGCTGCTTTTCACATTGCCGCATCAAAGTCAGCTGTTGGGTGGCTCCCCCTCACACCATTTTCAAAGGTCTTATTACAGAATTTTTATGAAAGATTCACTCAACTCTTTCTCCCTTTCCTTAAGATAAGAAATTGTTTGGGATTAACTGAATTCCTGAGTAGCTAGACTTGGAGTCCAGGCATTTGAACATGACTTCTTATTGTTTTGTTGTTGTTGTTGTTGTTACTGTGTTGGTTTGGATAGTCTTCCTTTCAGTCACTTGGATGTGCTAACTGTCTGCGTAACCCGTGTTACTTCCTGCAGCTGACCCCATGTCAGAAAGTAAGGAAGATCAGTGGATGGGAGTCACCGTCCAGAGTCAAGGTCCAGGAGGCAAAGTGGTGGTAAGTGCAGGAAAAGTCCACCTCCTCAGTATTGGCTGGTTATGGGCTCACAGCAGTGGACAACAGACAGAACTCCTGCCTCGGTTGGTTTACTTTTAAGCAGCAGACACCCTGCTCTAACGTAGGTCCCGATGCCCAGAATTAGGACAAAAAGAGCAAAGCCAAGTAGACAGTTTTCTGTCCTGGCAACTTCTTTTTTTTTTTTTTTTTGACAAAATTATTGCAAACCATGGGATTTGATCGTGAACAGTAACATCAATTTTACTTTTACCCCTAACCTCTTCAGATAGGATGCGGCTTGTTAGGTAGCCTGGCCTGGAAGCACTTCTGGTTGGAATATGGTGATTTTTTTTGGGGGGGGCATGTCTCACAGTCTAGTTGCTATCACAAAGTTTAAACAGAAACTTGAGAAAACTGAAAATCTTGGTGAACCACCGATTCTTAACACCAGGGCCACAGTGTGTGAAATGGACTTGGAGGTACTGTCTTTAGACACTAGACTGGGTTACATGGAAGGTAGCATGAAGACCCTGTAGAAAACGAAGATTATTCTCTCTTGACAGGGTCATTCCTTCTGCCTTCTAGTGATAGGAAATAGTCTGAGAGCAGAGTGTAAGATGGGGCTCTCTGTAAGGAGATGATGGTACTGATGGAAAGAAAAGTGTCTTTGTTCTCGCTGTTGGCTTTGTCTCCTAAGAGCATGTGTCCATGCTTCTGTCTCCAACAGAGTTATTTACAGCCACTAAAAGCCAGTTGTTACATCAAGACAGTGTAGTGAGGTGGTATTGCCTTTGTTTATATGACGGGGTGAATTTACAGGTGAGTTGCCTGTGGATACAAACTGGCATTTTAATATTTGGCATGGGGCTTTGTTCTTTGAGACTAAGGCAGAAGTCCCTGGTCCTTTGTCTTGTAGATGGCTTCTTGGTGAGGAATTTGCTGGTTTGCTTTGGGATTCTCTCCCAGGATGAGGGCACGTTTGTTCATCCTGTTTAGAGCCAACCTCCTTATTATTGCTAAGTGCCCCAGTTCTACAAAGTTTTAATAGCAAGGTTTTACTGTTTACAGACATGTGCGCATCGATACGAAAAGAGACAGCATGTTAACACAAAGCAGGAGTCGAGAGACATCTTCGGGAGGTGTTACGTCCTGAGTCAGAATCTCAAGATTGAAGATGACATGGATGGAGGAGACTGGAGTTTCTGTGATGGCCGCTTGAGAGGCCATGAAAAATTTGGCTCCTGTCAGCAAGGGGTAGCAGCTACTTTCACTAAAGATTTCCATTACATTGTGTTTGGAGCCCCGGGCACTTACAACTGGAAAGGTATGGCATCTGTATTTACAGAAACACATGAAAATATCAGTAAAATTCCTATAATATGCCCCATGGTTCAGTACATTTTTAACAGGCTGTAAGGTGTTTATAAAAGTGGGTAGGGCCAGGCGGTGGTGGCACACGACTTTAATCCCAGCACTTGGGAGACAGAGGCAGGAGGATCTCTGCGAGTTTCAGAATAGCTGGAGCCAACCAGAGAAACCCTGTCTCAAAAAACCAAAAGAGGAGGAGGAGGAGGAAAAAAAAGAAGAAAAAGAAGAAGAAAATGGCTGGGATATTAAACTCTACTGTGAATTTTAACAGTAATGCAAATGTTTTAGGGTTAAGTTTTCTCTAATATAATAATTAGTAGGGCTTTTTGCTGTCTTACATTTGCTACTTGAAGAACTGTTCAGTGATATGAACACTGAGTTGGAGTAAATGGTACATACAAAGAGCTGTGTTAACATGGGCATTCCATTGTATAGTATCTCAGAAGGTCATGTTCTATGAATAACAAATAAGCTAAAAGAACAGATGACTGGTAGATTGGTTGTGGGGGGGTTAGTCAAAAAATTCAAGGCAGTTTGAGGTAAGGTTAGTTGGCAATATTATTGTAAGAAAAGGAGACACTGTGAAGGAACAAGGAAAATGACTCATGTTTGTGGTCAGATGAGTCCGGTCAATTCCTTCAATACATATTAAGTCTCTCTGATGGCTGGAGAGGTGGCTCAACGGTTAAGAGCACTGCCTACTCTTCCAAAGGTCCTGAGTTCAATTCCCAGAAACCACATGGTGGCTCACAACCATCCGTAATGAGATCTGGTGCCCTCTTCTGGCACCCAAGCATACATGCAAGCAGAACACTGTACACATAAACAAACAAACAAACAAATAAATAAATCTTTTCCCGGCATTGGTGATGCACACCTTTAATCCCAGTGCTTGGGAGGCAGAGGCAGGTGGATCTCTGTGAGTTCAGGGTCAGCCTGGTCTACAGAGTGAGTTTCAGGACAACCACCAAAGCAATACAGAGAAACCCTGTCTCAAAAAAAAAAAAAAAAAAAAAAAAAAAAAAAGTTTCTCTGAAAAATTAATGAGGTATATGACAAGCTGCTATATCATAAGGGAATCTAGCTCTAATCCGTGGTGAAGAGAATCTATGGTGGTTTGGCAATAAAACATTTTGAGAAATTAAACCATATTTCTATAAGCCAGGAAAAGATTACTACATGGAAGGTTGAGGCATGAAAACCAAAAATTCAAGGTTAGCCCTGACACTTTATGAAGAGTCTGTCTCAGGATAAAGCATGGGCATGGGGGTTGGGTGGGAGCTGAGGATGGCCCAGTGCTTAAGAGCACGTACCAGTCTTGCAGAGAATTCGAAGTTTAGTTCTCAGTAATTGGCAGCTCACAACTGTCTATAACTCCACCTGTGGGGGATCCAGTGCCCTCTTCTGGACTCTACTGGCACCTGCAGTTGTGTGAGCAAGCATAACACACACACACTCACACACTCAACTGTTATTAAAAATGGTTCTTGAGAATCCTCTATATCATTCCTTATGACATTAGGAAGTTATTTCCCTTGTCTCCACTCTGTCTGTGGCAGAGTCTTTCATATAACCAAACATCAGGCTTTTTGAACTCATTGAAAGAACATTTTGAAGCCGGGCGTTGGTGGCGCACCCCTTTAATCCCAGCACTCTGGAGGCAGAGGCAGGCAGATTTCTGTGAGTTCGATGCCAGCCTGGTCTCCAGAGTGAGTGCCAGGATAGGCTCCAAAAGCTACACAGAGAAACCCTGTCTCAAAAAAACAAAAAAACAAAAAAAAAAAAAAAAAAAAGAAAGAAAGAACATTTTGTATTTAGAAATAGTTTTATTTTGGCAAGAGTGGATGGCATTATATTGTAAAACAGAACAATAAAACCACCCATCAGTTAGCTCCATTTTAATTCTTGGAAAATATATCTTCTGACTTTGCAACACTGACTTTAAATGTCATGGGTTTGGTGTTGTTTGCTTTTTTTGTTTTTTTCAATACAGGTTTTCTCTGTGTAGCCCTGATTGTCCTGGAACTTGTTATGTAGACCAATCTGGCCTCAAACTCACAGAGATCGACCTGCCTCTGCCTTGTAAGCTCTGGGATTAAAGGAGTGCACAACTGCTACCCATGGAAATGTTACTTTTAAAAGGCCATTTTGTGGGCTGGAGAGATGGCTCAGTGGTTAAGAGCACTGACTGTTCTTCCAGAGGTCCTAAGTTCAATTCCCGACAACCACATGGTGGCTCACAACCACCTTGAATGAGATCTGGTACCCTCTGCTGACATGTGGGCAGAAGACTCTATACATAATAAATAAGTAAAAAACTTAAAAAAGAAGGTCATTTTGTGATTTGGGATTTAATATACTGAAATATTTTTAAGAATTATAGAATTTTCAAAAGAAGAAATTTTGGTTAAAGCAGATTGAAGTGCAGATGGATATATTAATTTTACTTTACAGAAAAGGAAACTTGATACAGGACTAAAGAAAACAAAATAGTCATTTATTTCAAGTTCATGTCATTCAAATTTAGGTTTTGGTAGATTTTTGTTGGCTAAGCAAACATTCCATTTTCCATCTAGCTTCTTGGTGTTATAGTTTATTAAAATGCATGGGTCATTTTCAAGATTCCTAGAGCAAATTTCTTTCACATAAAAACTTGCATGACCATATTGAACAATTCTAGCATCACCCCTTTCATCTCTCTCTTCCAGTCTTCTATTCTCCTTGTTAACACGAGGGATGTTTATTAGGAACCATCTATTTTATTTTGTTTCATCTTTATTTTTTGTTGTTGTTGTTGTTTTCCATTTCATTCCTTTAGGGATTGTTCGTGTAGAGCAAAAGAATAACACTTTTTTTGACATGAACATCTTTGAAGATGGGCCCTATGAAGTTGGCGGAGAGACTGACCATGATGAAAGTCTCGTGCCTGTTCCTGCTAACAGTTATCTAGGTAGGAACAAGCAGAGGTACCATACCTCCTCTCTCAGACACTGCCTGACTCTCTCCCTCTGAGGGCCCACAGGCTGAGAACAGGCCTGGTGGGAGCCAGGGCCCTCAGGGCATGCTTTAGCTCTACCCTGGTGAAAGCAGATTGCCTGCTCACTGATCCCTCTGGCCTGAGCTTCCGCAAAGTCAGGGAGAACCTGCTATCACCCGGAAGTCATCCCTTTTGGAAGGGAGCTATGCCACCTGAGCTGATGGCAGCCTGTATAGCCTGCAGCAGGCCCTTCACGAAGCCATGAGGAAATGCCTGGGTGTTCAGGGTAGGCTAAGTGGTCCTTCCTCTCCCTTCAGAGCCTCTTTTAGACATACACTTAAGAGCTCCACTTGCAAAGTTACTTTCAAGTGGCAGGTCAGACTTCCAGGTCCTTCCTTGGTGATTGCCACTCTCTAAGGCCTGGCCCTGCGACTGCATTGGGGCTCCATGTCAGAGGGCCCAGTGGGTGGCACAGGGCTCCCCAGATGAGGCCAACCAGGACTGCTAAGGCAATGTGGAGGACACCCAGATTGTGTCTAAGTGCCGGTTCCTTAACTCCAGAGGCTTGTTTGCATTACTAATGGTGTCCTAAATTATTCCTGCACATTATGGTAATTGCACAAAGGCTTTTAAAAAGCTTTAATTCTTGGTGTGAGTTGACATAAAGAATAATTACTGTACATTTCTTGGAAAAATGTAAAAAATCTTCTAAACCTACATAGTAACCTATTTTTAAAAAATAATGTGGGGGCAAAACAGACATGTACTAGAGAGAGATTACTGGAACAATGGAAGGTTAAATAAAAAGGAAAAAAGCAGATATGGATAAGTAAATAATTCTAAACAGTATGCTGGAGTAAGCATACATGAAAGTTGCTCTAATTGTGCAAATACACATGACGAGTATTGTGTATTAAAAAAAGAAGCCTTTTACAGTTCATATACAATTCCCACCTCCTGTACAAACTCAAAAAGATAGTATAGAAGAGGGCATTTATAGCAGCTACTTATTAAACACCTGTTGTGTATGAGTCAGGTACCATGTTCAGTGTGTTACTTATCTACAGTACTGTTAAAGATTGTCACCCCTCCTTATGTTTACTGAAGGAACTAATTTTCTAGTCAAGGTCACACCATTAATAATTCCCCAACCGAGAGAGAATACTCAGGAAATGATGGGTCTGGACAGTGGCTGAGTGCATGTTAGTAGCCTTGCAGGACAAGAAAGGATCTCTGGACAAGGAAAATAGCAACAAACTAGTATTTTCCTGGGATGTGTTAACCAGCAACCTCTGTTTTCCATATATGCTATTTAGGGATTATTTTATGATGGGATATACTTCATATTAATTGTCCTGGCTAACAAACCGATGGTTTGGTCTTTCAGATGCCCCTGGGGTTTATAAACACAGCTTCTGGTAGAACATGGCTAGATGGGGAAGGGTTTTGTTTGTTTGTTTGTTTCCTCCAACACCGTTACCTCTTTGAGAATGGGTTTCCTCAAAAGTAGATGTCTGAGAAAGAAGTCATATGTGTGCAGTGAAGGTCTCATTTAAAAAGATGAGTGGGTGTGGGTCTAGACCGATCTGCTGTGGAAGCTAGCAAGGAGCGCAGCCCTGCTTCTTACCACACATAATCGTTTTTCTCCGATCTCTCCTGTCCCGTGCATGTGTACAGGCCTGCTGTTTTTGACCAGCATTTCCTATACAGATCCCGATCAGTTTGTTTATAAAACACGGCCTCCCAGGGAGCAGCCTGACACATCCCCTGATGTGAGGATGAATAGCTACCTAGGTTTGTGACCTCTGAGATGACAAATAAATTGCCTTGGTCATGGTCATTTAAAATTTTTTTTGATCCATACAGAGCATAAATCTTCCTATTTTCTATTTCATTTCCAATGAAACACATACAAAAAGCATGCCATGGTCGAGCTCAGCTGCCAGATGGTTTTCAGCACTGGGTTCAATTATATCTCCTTGCTCTAAACTTGGGGCTCATCATATTTTCAATTCACCTCACAATTTGAGAACTGCAACAGTAGCGGTGATACTTTTTATAAATAAAACCCAATAAAAAGGGTGAGCTTTACGTTACTCTGCCTCTGGCACGTTTATAGAGAGAGACTAGGTTAATTTTGAAGAGCTTGGGCAATGGATACTTCTATTTGTTTTTCTAGAAAATCTCAGTGTTTGTAACCGGAAGGGCTACTTCATTCATGATAACTGGACATTCCAATGTTGCCTACCCTTTGAACATATGTAACTGAGCCAAATGGCAGTTGACTCACCGCTATTGTTGATGTGAGGTTCTCAAATAACAAACAAACCCATGCATTTTCTTTGGTTTTTTTGTTTGTTTGTTTTTTGCATGTTTGTGTCTGAGAACTGAATTGGTTCAAAGCAATGAGAAGCTACCTAGGGTATGTTAGTAGTATTAACATTTGTTCTTACCTGACTACCAGCTAGACTGACATGACATACAGGTTCTGTTCGTGTAAACTGCTGGTCAGTACAGAACCCTGTAACATACACTCAATAATGAGCATATGACACAGAATTCCCAGGTGACTTCGGTATCTAGCTCACTCTTTCTTTGTCATAGTTTGAACACTTCACAGTTCAAACTCTCCAAATACTAAACAGCATAGAATTGTTCTTTAGAAGTCTTAATATCCATAGAAAGCAGTCAAATATCTGTGGCACTTTGTCCTTCTGTCAGTCCTTTAGCACCGTGACTCCTGTAGTAAATGTGAAAGTAGATCAGATGGCCAGGAGGAGAGCTGGGTGGGAGTCCCTCGCCGAAGTACAGGACTGACGTGAGAGACTGTGTTTTGTTTTTCTAGGCTTTTCACTGGACTCAGGGAAGGGTATTGTTTCTAAAGATGACATCACTTTTGTATCTGGTGCTCCAAGAGCCAATCACAGTGGGGCTGTAGTCTTACTAAAAAGAGACATGAAGTCTGCACATCTTCTCCCCGAGTATATATTTGATGGAGAAGGCCTGGCTTCTTCATTTGGCTATGATGTGGCGGTGGTGGACCTCAACGCAGATGGGTAAGCATGTCTTTGGTTATCATATGTGGCTAAGGTTGCTGCTGATTGGTTTCTGTAGGTCTAGAGAAGAATTATAGGTTAGTTGACTCAAAAGTTTACCATCCTGTCATCATTGATGACAGCTGACATTCCTTATACTCCCAGTGGCACAGGAGTACCTTTTAAATGTTACGTTTTCACTTGTGTTTGGGGATCATAGTTTCTTGAGAATTTACATTTGGAAAAAAAAAAAATCACTCAGAAAATGGCATTAGCTACATGACTGCTCTGTGGTTTCTCGGGGGCTGGGGCTGTTGGAGTATCCAGAATGTCTTACAGAAAGTAGGAAGTGGTGACCACGTCAGTATGTACAGGACTCGGTAGTTCTCAGTGCCAGCTGGAAATAGTAATGGAAAAGCAGATCCTTGCAGACCTCCTGTACTGTGGCTCTGACTTGAGAAACTGCCTTTGAATTGCTAGCGTCACTGTTTTCCTTGGCTTGTTGCGGATCTTAAGTATATAAGTTGGTAAGATATAAGTTGTTGTGTTTGTATGATCTTGGAGCCTACACTGGTTGTAATTTCCTGGAGCCTGTTGGCATTTTAGGCAGTCATTCCCAGATCTTCCTTTCATTATGTTTTTAGGTGGCAAGACATAGTTATTGGAGCCCCGCAGTATTTTGACAGGGATGGTGAAGTTGGGGGTGCAGTGTATGTCTACATTAACCAGCAAGGCAGATGGAATAACGTGAAGCCAATTCGTCTTAATGGGACCAAAGATTCTATGTTTGGAATTTCTGTGAAAAATATTGGAGATATTAATCAAGACGGCTATCCAGGTAGCTAAAATAGATTGTGGCATGGTTACCATCATAGACTGGTTGATTGAGTAGCTAATGAGCGTTCATGGCATCTTTGAGACATTGAAGTACTTTTTAAATGATAATGTTTTTTAAATGTGGTATCAACAGATATTGCTGTTGGAGCTCCCTACGATGATCTGGGGAAGGTTTTTATCTATCATGGATCCCCAGCTGGCATAAATACCAAACCAACACAGGTAACCAGATCCCTCTCTTCAACAGTGTCAGCGTTTTGCTAGTAGTATACTATATAGGTTTAACTCAATTTTCGCCCATATTTCAGTCCCACGTATACATTAGTATGAATTTTTAATAATTTAGCTATTGTATTTTTTGTGCATTGGTGTTTTGTTTGCATGTATGTCTGTGTGAAGGTGTGAGATCCTCTGGAATGGAAGTTACATTGTGGGTGTGGGAATTGAACCTGGTTCCTCCAGAAGAGTAGCCAGTGCTCTTAACCACTGAGTCATCTCTTTAGCCTCATACAATAGTATGAATTAAAAAAAAAATTTACTTTTAATTATGTGTGTGTATAAATTGTGTGTGCACATGCACAAGTGACCCAATATGCCTCAGGAAGCTAAAGGCATCAGATGCCCTGGAACTAGAGTTACTGGTGGTTATGAGCGGTTGACATGGGTGCTGGGAATGGTACTGGGATCCACTGGGAGAGCAGTCCATGCTCTAAACCAATGAGCCATCTTTTAAGCCCAGTGTGAATTGCAGAGTACCATGGGGAGGTGGCTTTGACACACTCACACAGATGCAATGACAGGCTTATTTTAACTATTAAATGTCTTAGCTAAGTTGGGAAATCAGTGTTATCCAGAGTGAAGACTGTTCTGAGCTGGGAGAGGGTGGGGTGAGGGGTAGGGGCCTGTGCTCTGGTTCCTTAGGGGTGTGCTTACTAGAGTCGAAACTGGGCAAACAAAGTAGAAGATCATAATTACCTGGAGAATTGAGACACCAAAGGTTTTAACAGGTTTTGAAAATAAGACTTTTGGCGGGGCAGTTAGATTTGGTTTTAAGCTACACTGATATATAACAAACAAAATAGACTTTATCTTTTGGAATACTGTGTGAATCACATGACTTTTATGAACTGTATGAAGTAACAGGTAACTACGTTTATAATGTAATATAATTTTTATAAGAGAACTGAAAACTTTGGCTCAAGATCAACTTTGTCTTTGTTTTCATTTCCTCTGCTCGTGGTTCCAGGGGTCCCACTCCCCATCTTGCCCATGCTGGGGAAGTGCTGTACTATTGAGCTTCTCCCCTAGCCCTTCTGTGTCTTTTTCAAAGTATAGCTAGCCAGCTCATTTAGTGGCCCAGTATTCATTCTAATGCCCTGTGTATTTCAGGTTCTTGAGGGCACATCGCCTTACTTTGGATATTCGATCGCTGGGAATATGGACCTGGATAAGAATTCCTACCCTGACGTTGCTGTTGGTTCCCTCTCAGACTCAGTAACTATTTTCAGGTGTGTGTTATCTTTGACTTCAGTTAAGCAAGCTCCAAAATGATCTTACACTAATGTTTTGACTTTTTGAGACAAAGGCTTTTTGAATTTGAAGATTTTTCTTTTGAAGGGTTATAAGATTAAAAAAATGGTGTAAAATCTTGCTAATGTTGAACTAATTTGGAGTGAAAATGTGTCAGAATTAATGGAAGGTTCTGCTTCCTACGTGTATCTCTCAAGCCTTTTGTGAGAGGATTGGGGAGGGCTTCACAGCACTTGGCTGACAGTACTGGCCAGGTGTGGTGATCCTCCTGTAATCCCCACCCAGGAAGGATCCTGAAGCCAGCTAGCTAGTGACAGAGACTACCAGTGGGCATCTCCGAAAGACCCTGCCTTGGCGAATAAGATGGAAGAGAGACAAGGACTCTCTGGAGTCATTCAGAGTCACCCCTGGTCCTCCACATTCAGGAACACCTACACATGAGCACACCACACACATACACATGAGAAGAAGCAAAGCAGGTTTTAAAAGCAACCTTCCTTTTGACGAAAAAGCAAAACACGTAGAGAAGAAAAGTGTCTTGTTATTTACCATATTCCCCCTTTGTTTCAGTTGGTTTTTTGCCATCCATTTTTTAACTCCAAAAGGTGGATTTTCATGTTTCTTATCTTCTATCTGCATCCAGTGCTCATCCATAAATACTTGATGCTCTGGTCCCTGTGTGGTATTAGGAGGCTTGTGCCTGCCACCGAGTACTACTTAGCTGTGGATAAATGGGCTTGGGTTTTGTCTAACCAGCTGCTATATTGTCATTGATAGTTTGAAGTGCCTCCCTCCTCTAACCCATGGTACAACAGGCAATGGTAACCACCCTTGTATGGGTCATTTCCCGACAGTACGTTACTGTCTCGTGTCCTCTGGTGTGGTCCCATAGCCAGCTCCTTACAGTGGTCTCTGAAAGTGACATTACTGTGTGCATCTGAAGACTTGATTCAGGTTCATGGAGTGACACCCCCACCCCCAAGGCTGAAGAGGCTGAGGCAGGGGCTTGGAGCCTCCTTTCCCTGTGTTTCCAGCACTCCTGGCAGTCACCATTTTAGAAGGTTTGGTTTTTAAGTAAGATTCTTGGGGGTTTGTTGTTGTTGCTTTTACTGACAAGATTAATTCATTTGTAGAAGATCAAGTTCCTAAATAATGCCCAAATATTCCGATCTCTCTCAAAACAGTTTAATGGGTTTGGGCAGCATTGATTTAGGATCAATTAAAAGACCACAGGCGTCGCTGTTCCTTAATCTGGTTTGTAAAAATTTCACGTCTAGCCAGGCATGGTGGCTCATGCCTGTAACCCCGGGACTTGGGAGGTTGGGGCCAGCCTGATTTACATGATAAATTCCAGGCTAACTAGGGTTACAAGTTTTTAAAATAATATATAAAAATTAGGCCAGCAGGGCTAGAGAGAAGGTTCAGCAGTTAAAAGCTCTGGCTGCTTTTCCAGAGGTCTTGAGTTCAATTCCCAGCAACCACATGGTGGCTCATAACCACTTGTAGTTTTTTTTTTTTTTTTTTTTTTTTTTTTTTTTTTAAATTAGGCCAGCAAGCTGGCTCAGTGGGTCAAGGCATTTGACACAAAGCCTAGTAACTTGAGGTCCATACCTGGGTAGAAGAGAATCAACCCCTCCCTACACGTGGTCCTCTGACATCTACATTTGTGCCACAGTGTGACTTAATGGTAACCTGCTAAAAACATGCTGAATTAATTCTTAAAATTGATGGAAGATGTGGATAGTGTCTGATTTTTATTAAAAACAATGTGATATGGAACATTGTATATGTCCCTCTGTATGATGTTTTTAAAAGAAAAATGAAAGTTCGTGGGATACAGGCTAGCAAACATTTACATAAATGCTTATATTTTCAGAAAAGTTGTGTTACTTTGTATTCATTGAGAGGTTATTTTCTCACAGACTAAAGTATTAAATATGATGAATCTAATTTTTGCAAGATAAGTGATCTTACTTTTGATTTAGTTTACATTTCTTTGAAAACAAACCATTTGAAAGCCGGGTGTAGTGATGCAAATTTTTAATCACAGTGCTCAGGAAGCAGAAGCTGGCAGATCTTTGTGAGTTTGAGGGCGGCCTGGTCCACATAGTGAGTTCTAGAATAGTCAGGCCTATATAGAGAGCCCTGTCTCAAGAAAAGGAAGGAAGGAAGGAAGGAAGGAAGGAAGGAAGGAAGGAAGGAAGGAAGGAAATGAACTATTTGTTGATCAGGTTTGGGTTTTTTGTTGTTTGTTTTTTATTTGTTTTATTTCTGAGGCAGGGCCTTGCTCTGTAACCCAGCCTGGCCTGAAACTCAAAACCCTCCTGAGACTTCTTCCACGGTACTCAGATTATAGCAGTGTGCCACCATACCTGTTTTTTTTTTTTTGTCTTATGTTGGTTTTTTTTTGCCTTTTAAACTATTTGGCTGTAGAGTCATCTTTACTTCTTAAAATGGTCAATAAGGTACAGTGAAACTGTGTGCTGTGTGGACTTGGTCCTGTTATTTCCCTGGACCTTCAGGAGAGTGGCAGGTGTAGAGGCAACCTCTGCATCTAACATACAGTCATCCTCCAAAGCCCCCTGGAGTGGAAACCCATCACAGGAGACCTTCATTGTTGTGAGATGTGCTCTCATATGCCGTCCAGGCTGGTCTTGAACTTCTTCCCTCAAACAGCTCTGCCCTGAGCCTCCTGGATACCTTTGAGTAGAGTTGATCACCTGGCTCCCAGGACACTTTCAAAGAGATGCTTTGATATAGTGAAAGAAAAAGCATTTTCTGGTGCAATAGCAAGATCTGTGAGAGCTATCTTATACCGAAGTTAGTTACAGGGAGATAGCAAAATAAGCAGAGGAGAGTGTGCCTGAGATGAGCTATTGATGAGGCCAAAGGAAGAAACTGAGTTAAGTTTACCAAATAATTGAACATGTGACAGAGCTCACAGGACTGGTGTCCCATTAAGTGCTGGTTCATGCTGTGACTGCATAACATCAGTCTCGAGTCCCATTGCCTTCTGAGAAGCCACCACAGTGAGTTTCTGGGAGGCACGGTGACCCCCCTAGGTAACACAGTCAGAAAGTTTTCTACAAAACACCACCAACTCCTCAGTGTGTCGACATTAACGTGATTGAACATCTGTAAAGGCTACAATGTCTGCATTCATTCCCTGTAGCAAACTTTCCATCATAAGGTAATTGGGGTGGTTACCATTGGGGGTGGGGGGCTTTGAGGGAGAGGAGGATCAGTACTAAGTTACAGTCAGGAGCAGCTGCACAGTACGGTGGGTGATTAGAACATCATGATGTATTGTATATTTAAAAAAGCTTGAAGGATTTTGAATGTTGCTACCAGAAAAAAAAATTATTTGTGTTTAAATAGATATATTTACTCTGATTTTGAACATTATACAATGTGTAGATGTATAGAAAATCACAAGGTACCCCGTAACATGTGCAGTTAAAAACTGTGTGTGGAGGAGGGGGTATTTTCGATTGAATCCTGGGGCTTATGCATACTAGGCAAGCAGCTGAGACAGGGTCTCAATAACTGCTTGAACTTGATCTGAAGCAAGTCTTAAGGTTGCAGTTTTCCTGCCTCATCCTATTGAATACTGGCTGGCCTTGAACTTACAGGAAATCCCAGGAAGTCCTTGATATTACAGTCCTATTCCTTCAGCTTCTAAAGTGCTGGAATTACAAACATGTGCCATCATGCCTAGCTGTTTTGTGTATACACACACATCAGTTTTCAAAAATTTAAATAAAATAAAGTGTATTTGTCTGTGTATTGAGGCAGGTTCTTGCTGTATGACCCCAGCTGGCCTGCAACTCCGTATCTAGGCCAGACTAGTCTTGAGTTTACAGCAACCCTCCTGCCTCTGCTTCCTGAACACAATGCTTTGAACACACAGAATGCTAAGAACACTGTGTGTTCTTAGACTCTGAGGCTCTGCTTCTGGGGATTTATCTATAAGTGAACTCCAGTGTAAACATAGATTTCTGTATGGTGTTGTTACCATGGCTGCTGGTGATGACTGAGTATATAGAGGCTATTACATTGTTACAGTTCATCATGACTACAGATGAAGGGTAATAAATCATATGTGTGTGATAGGAGGAGCCCCCTAAATGTGAAGGAATGAGACATACCTCCACAGAGAACAGTTAACATAAAATGCTACTTTATTTTTATGTTTGCCAGTAGATGATATTTGTAACAGAAACAAACAGATAGCATGTCTGAAAAGAACATACAAGATTACTTGGGTGTGAGTATTTTTTTATAATGGAGAGAGTATTTTCTTGATGACATCGCATGCATTGCATGCATTAAGTGTATCTCCCTCGCCCCACCCCCACCCCAAACAGGGTTTCTCTGTATAGCCCTGGCTGTCTTGGAGCTCTGTAAACCAGACTGGCCTCAAACTCACAGAGATCTGTCTACCTCTACCTCCTGATTGTTGGGATTAAAAGTGTGTCCCACCACTGCTCAGCAAGTCTATTGGTTTTTAAATATAGTAAAATTTTAAGTTTTGTGTATTTTAAGTAGCATAAGTTTATATCCATTAGTTGCTTGTTTTGTTCCCGAAAGAAGAAGTTGTACCTGTTACACACATTCATTTGCCTGTGTTTTTAAAGCTGCTTTGGGCTACTGCAAATACTACCTCTTATGGGAATGACCCAGATGTTCAAGACAACAAAAGGCTTAGGTTCTTCACTCCTTTTGTCTTCAGGTCCCGGCCAGTGATTAACATTCTGAAAACCATCACAGTGACCCCTAGCAGAATTGACCTCCGTCAGAAATCCCTGTGCGGGTCACCTAGCGGAATATGGTGAGTTCATTTTGTGTTTCTGGGGGCAACCTCAGTTCTGCTTTGTGATGGCCTCATTGACCTGATGCTGGGCTGCAGGGAAGGCTAAGGGTGTGTTGGACAAAGGGATGAGATTCTGTTGAGTGAACATATTGTTTACTCATCAGCGGGCAGCGGGGACATTGGAGGGTTGGGGGATAGGGTGGGAATTTTCCACTGCTACAGTGCATCTTTTTAAGAAATATGTGTTTGATTTTATGCAGCCTCAAGGTTAAAGCCTGTTTTGAATATACTGCGAAACCCTCTGATTATAATCCTCCAATATGTAAGTGCCTAGTACATTTAAAAAAATTTTTTTTTTCTCTCTGTCAGTTGAAAGTTTTGCTTAAATCACAGGAAGACAAAACTGCAGTGGCCAAAGTGAGTTCATAAACTCTTGTCTAGAGGATGAGGTTTATCCGTGGTCTCCCTTTAATAGGAGGGCACAGCATGGTGAGGGAAGGAAAACTCTGTACTTGGTCCCCATTTGAATTTTCCAGAGCAGATGGTTTGGGACAGGAAGACTTGGAAAAGCACTTATCTGCTGTCACAACATCATCTTCCTGTGCAGTCTTTGCAAAGCACTGTGGAAAATTGGTTGTGTGGTTCTGAGGTGGTGGGTGGCAGTTGTGGGAAGACAGCCTGGGAGCCAGAGCACAGCTGCAGCTGGCACACTCTCCAGGTTAACTAGCCTCACTGCCCCTCCCACAGAGGCTCCCCCAAGCTGTGTTCACAAGTACAGGACCCTGAGCATTTGAAGGCTCATCCAAAGGGCAAAGACCTGGCTGTTGCTCCTGGCCTCAGCCTAGCTCTGGTTGACCTACAGCAAAGGACAAGTCCTTAACCTTTAAGTTGGCTTTCCTGTGTGTTAAAACAATGCCTCTAAGTCATTGTCTAGGTTTGTGACGCTGGTCAATGACAAAACCAGATGGAAGGCACTTTGCCTTTTAAATTATTCTACTTCCTTTCTCTGGTACCCAAAGCAGGATTTCCATGTGTATTTGTTTGTGTGTACATACATAGCTTGTTAAAATGGGTGCGTGCACATCTGTATAAGTGTGCATGCATATGTGTGTGGTGGCCAGAAAGTCAACTGCAAGTGTTCTCTTTCATTGCTAGCTGTCTTTTGAGATAGGTCTCTTGTTGAAAATGAAGCTCATGGCCAGTGAGCCCCAGGGCTAGGGTTATAAGCCTAGACTGCCATGCTTTCTTGACTTTTCATGTGGGTTCTTGTAATCCAAACTTGTGTGGATTTACAGTGGTGCTTTATGGACTGAGCCATCTCTGCATCTACTGGGATGACAGGCATATCACCATGCCTGGCTTTTTAAAGTCAGAGTCTGGAGACTGAACTGGTCCTCATGTTTGTGTGGCACTTTACAAACTGAGTCTTTTACCCAACCCCTTGTTGCATGTTTTTGTTGTTGTTTGGCTGGGTTTTTGTTTTTTGAAACATGGTTTCTCTGTATAACCCTGGTGTTCTGGAACTCCAGTGGCCTTGAACTCAGAGATCCGCCTGCCTCACATGCTGGGTTTAAAGGTGTGTACCACCACCACTACCTGGCTGTTGCATGGTTTTTAATAATAAGAAAATATACACCTTCCTCACTTTGATGCCAGGCCTTTTATCTGTATTTGTAATGAATTTGAGAAATGAGAACGAACTGGATTCTTGAGCAGGAAGAAGAAATGAGAAAACATTGGCTCTGTCTGAGTTGTTTAATGTCAGGTCTCACTGGTGTGCTCCTGCCTTAATAGAGAGAATGACAAGCTTTCTCTCCTACCTTTAACCCAACGTCTGATGCTCTGTGCATCTCCTTTATAGTATGTAATTACTCCATTACCCAAGTGTTTATTGATGGCCTATGATGGTGGACCTTTTCACCTGGAGGAACTCTTTCATTGTTTGTACTTCCACAGTACTAGGAACTTTAAAATGAAACAAAACAATTTCCACCAAACTGCCTAAGTTTCAATACATTTAGAATCATCTCCCAGTATCCCACAAGTGAGCTTACTGTCGGGCCAGGGTATTTTAACCCGGCAGTCCTCACTTGCTGTGTTGCATGGACATGGATATTTATAATTGAGCCTTAATGAGTATTCTTGGCTTGCCCCTCAGAAGATCAGCAAAGGTGACCTGCAAGGATTTTAAGATGATGTGAGTTGTCTGGAGGGTTACAGGAGGTTGGCGTGGGTTTGGTAGATAAATGGTTTTAATGTACCCATACCCTCCTGTACTTTTGCCATGAGGGGCACTCAGCTTGGGAGCCTTCATCTGATTCATTGTGAAGTTAGCAGGTCACTGATAAATGCATGATGTCAAAGCTGCAGAAGGCCAAAAAGGAGCATTCCATTTGGTAGCTATGACATTTAAGAATATTTCAGATGGATAGAAAAAAATGCTATTTGAAACTGTCAGTGCTTCTAAATTTTGGTCTTGAGTATCTGAAAAACTACCATTGCCATGCAAAAGTTACATCACACTGTGTGTACACGTGCACACACATCACGCTGTGCATACAGCTGGTTACTCCATTCCATTCTTCTGTCTTACAGTTGATATGTCTATCAAGTGTTATGGTAGTTGCTAGGGATACAGTGGTGAACAAGAGTGATGCAGTCTTCATCCTTAGTTCCTCCACACTGGAAGACAGGCAGTCCCAGTGCGGTGGCCTCAAAGGGTTTGGGAACAGAATTTTCTCAGTGGCTCAGGAGGATAAAGCAAAGCTCTGAAGAGGGAATAGGGGAGCAGAGCAGGGAGGATAAAGAGGAAGAGCAGGACCAGTGCAGAGGGAGGAAAGGCAGTGAGACCTGGCATCTAAGCCATTGTATGAAGCAGCCACTTTTGAATTTCAGGACATCTTAGAACGGTCAATACCACTGTCCCTTGCTGTGTGGTTCTGAACCTCCTTCATTTACAAAGAGAACATTAAAACAAACATTCTCATGGCTGGGGATGTAGGTGTCTCAGATAGTGCTTGTCTTGGATGCACAAAGTCCTGGTCCAGTCCCAGCTCTGTGTGATTATAAAGTACTGGTTCAATTGTAGCATTGTATAAAACCAAGTATGGTGGTACATGCCTGTAATCTTAGCACTCAGGAAGTGGGGGCAGGAGGACCTGTTCAGGTCATCTCTTCTTCATAGCGAGTTCCAGGCAACCTGAGCTACATGGAATCTGTCTCAAACAACAAACTCTAAGAAGTGTTTCTTCCACCTTAGCTTGGGTAGTAGGATCGTAAGTTGCTCATTTTCTACATTTTCTAGAGTGGAGTTTTTTCCCCTGGAGGCTGTTTTCTCTGACCCTCTGTACATGCTCATGCTTTCTTTCCTCTCTGATGGTTTCAGTGAGTGCTTAATGAATGTAAGTAATTTAAGTATTGGCCCATGAAAAGCATATTTAGCAGCCTCGTCCAGTGACCCAATGAAGAATGCATTCCAGGGTCCAGAAGTGAGCTTCTGATGGTCCAGATCCTGGCCTGCCTCCAAGCTGTGTTAGCAGTGGCAGTCGGCAGCAGGCCACCTCTGCTGCAGATTGGAGACTTACCTATAAAAGCTTTAGGTTGACAAACTGGTTTCCAGCTATGGAGAGAAATGTCAGTCAAATTTATCATCTGTCCATCTGTCCATCCATCCATCCATCCATCCATCCATCCATCCATCATCCATCTAGTGTTTCAGACATTGTACCTGAAGCTACCCTTGAATTCTTGGCAGTCCTTCCTTCCCTTTGCTCCCAAGTGCTGGGATTACAAGTCTCTTATCCTACTTTCAAGGACTTTAATGTTTGCCCCCATTGCTTATCAGCACTAAAATGCAAATACCAGTTCAGCTGCAGGAGACGGTTTTCCCAGACACCTTTTCAAATAACAAAGACCTTAGGTCATAGAGCCCAGGCTGAAAGAATCTAGTGTTTCTGGTTATCTTTAGTAGTCTGTGGGTTCCTGAAATTCAGCCAGAAACTGATTGATTCCTAGCTGCTGCGGAAGGTTCTGGCTTGTTCTCTAGCTCCCCCAGGTGGTCCAGTGAAAATTTAACTTAACAAACCGGTAACAGCAATGGGGAAGAACAATTGGATTTAAAACTTCACAGTTCGATAGAAGGTCCCCTACCAGGAAATAATAAAGAAAAGCAAAGGTTGGGGGCAAAGTGCTAGTGTGTGGAGTTTTAAATACTGTAGAAGAACTCATCCTATTTGTAGTTGGGGGGGTGCATCGACACTTCTAAGTTAACACAGTTTGTTCACTTCAACCTAGCGATTTTGGGCATACTTGAAGCTGAAAAAGAAAGAAGAAAGTCTGGGTTGTCGTCGAGAGTTCAGTTTCGACACCAAGGTTCTGAGCCAAAGTATACTCAGGAGCTAACTCTGAACCGGCAGAAGCAGCGGGCATGCATGGAGGAGACCCTCTGGCTGCAGGTGAGCAAGCATGTGGCAGTCATCTCCGTGTTGCAGAGAACAGTGCTTTCCTGATGCTTAGGTTTCTGAACAACAAGCTGCTCATCAATGCGCTGCCATTGCTTTGGAGGTCTGTCCACCGTTGACCACACTCACCCATGACTCTCCTCACTTTGCAGGAAAACATCAGAGACAAGCTGCGTCCCATCCCCATCACCGCCTCTGTGGAGATCCAGGAGACCAGCTCTCGCAGGCGGGTCAATTCACTTCCCGAAGTTCTTCCCATCTTGAATTCGAATGAAGCCAAGTCCGTCCAGACAGATGTAAGCCATCCTGGTTTCTGTTTTTGCCAGTGTTATAGAAATAGGGATTTGCTTTACAGGCCACTTACTTATGGCCAGGTTTGGTGGTATTGTGTGTGCCTTTAATCCCAGCACTTGGGAGGCAGAGGCAGGAGGATGCCTGTGAGATCAAGGCTAGTCTGGTCTATACAACAAGTTCTAGGCCAGCCAGGGTTCATGATGAGACCCTATCTAAGAAAAAATAATAATAACTACTTATTTCTGTATACATAATTGGCCTGTTAGATGGAATTTTGGGGCCTAGCAATATTTGTCTTCATTGTACCACTGAGTATAGCACAGTGTGATGATAATATATATTATTAAAACATTAAACTCAATGAATAGCAAAACTTAGCAAAGCAAAAGAAAATTAGACATGATGAAATACTTTACCTAATGCAGCTTAGGTCACTGTAGGAAGAAAATAAGTATTCTATCGCTGCTGGACATGTCATGTAAGACGAAGTCAGTGTGCTAGGACAGAGTGGAGATTCAAGATGAGCCTAGAGAAGTTTGACAGCTTGACCTTGAGTCATCATCATGATTATTTTGTTTTGTTTTCCAAGACAGGGTTTCTCTGTGTTGCCCTGGCTGTCTTGGAATTCGCTCTATAGACCAGGCTGGCCTCGAACTCAGCAATCCGCCTGCCTCTGCCTCCTGAGTGCTGGATAAAAACACTCACCACCACCACCACCCAGCTATTATTGTCATCTTGATTACTGTTTTGGTGCTGGGAATTGTATCGCCTGGTCAACGTGTCTTTATAGAGGACACAGCAGAACCAGGTGTTTGGCAAAGGAGGGTAAAGTACCACAGGAAAATGAGCTGTGAAGACTTTTAGGACCTGACCTCTCTGCATTTGGTTCCCTACAGGTACACTTCTTAAAGGAGGGGTGTGGAGATGACAATGTCTGTAACAGCAACCTTAAACTAGAGTATAAATTCTGTACCCGAGAAGGCAGTCAAGACAAATTCTCTTACCTTCCAATGTAAGAATCATGAGAAGTTACTCTGACCTCTAGGCTTTGGTTAGAAAGAGAATTGCACGTGTTCAGATTCTCTTTGTGTTTTTCTTTCTTTTTTAATAGTCAGAAAGGCATCCCAGAATTAGTCCTAAAAGATCAGAAGGATATAGCTCTGGAAATAACAGTGACCAACGGCCCATCTGATCCAAGGAATCCCAGAAAAGATGGTGACGACGCTCACGAAGCCAAACTCGTTGCAACTTTCCCTGACACTCTCACATACTCTGCATACAGAGAGCTGAGGGCTTTCCCTGTAAGTGTTTTTGAGAAACCAGCGGGGAGGGAAAGAACAAGACCACACAGTCCGTGAATAAACCATGACCCCATGCCTTTCTGCCCCAGGAGAAGCAGCTGAGCTGTGTCGCCAACCAGAATGGCTCTCAAGCTGACTGTGAGCTCGGGAATCCTTTTAAGAGAAATTCCAGTGTAGGTGATGCCTCCACGCGCTCTGTCGTACTGTTCTGATTACCTGTACTGTGCCCAGGGGCCTGGCCCTTGGTAACAGTTGTTTATATGTATTTTCTTTAGGTTACTTTTTATCTGATTTTAAGTACAACTGAGGTCACATTTGACACCACAGATCTGGATATTAATCTGAAGTTGGAAACGTAAGAGTTACTTCAACCTTCCCATTCATACTTATTTCATGAGAACCCCAGAGTCACTGAATTAGCACTGATCTAACTCATAAAAGAAATGTAATTGTAATGAGAAAACTGACTGTTCAAATAAAACCCATTGTTTCCCCTTTCATTTTCAGAACAAGCAATCAAGATAATTTGGCTCCAATTACAGCGAAAGCAAAAGTGGTTATTGAACTGCTTTTATCGGTCTCCGGGTAAGTGTTGTGTTTGGCATAACAAATCAATGTTTGAAAGGACCATTTATAATTCTCACTAAAACGGGTGTTTTTTTAATTTGACAGAGTCGCTAAACCTTCGCAGGTGTATTTTGGAGGTACAGTTGTTGGTGAACAAGCTATGAAATCTGAAGACGAAGTAGGAAGTTTAATAGAGTATGAATTCAGGGTAAGTCGGAGCAATCGGTCCTAGATACAGTCTTGATATGTCGTTTTAATGATCAGTCAGTTGAACATGTTTGCTGGGTTTTAACAGTGAACACTTTATCCTCCCACGTAGAGAAGAACTATGACTCAGCAGAGACTTGTGGTTCCGAATCCAACTCTGCTAACCCTTACCAGGGAATTGTAATATATGTGTGGTGTAGGTACAAAGTAATACTTAATTTTTTTGCTCAGAGTCTATAAAACAAAGAAATAGTTCCGGGTAATTTGTAGTTGACCTTAGAATGTATAGTTGGTTTCTTCCTCTATAAGAAAGTCATTTTTTCTGGTGCTCTTGGCTGAAGGAATATTCACATTTACTCCCTTTCACAAGCCCAATTGTGTGATGGTGCCAGCAAAGAAAGCAGATGATGAGCTCTCACAGTGGGCAACCACTGTGACTCTGGGTCCAGTCTAACAAACTTGAACATGGACTGTGATGTCTGCCTATGATGCATATGGATTCGGGTCTCCATGGTGCAAATTGAGTTCCTAAAATGCTGGTGAGCAATGAGGTTAAAGCCTGAAATGGCAAGAACAGACTTGACCCAAATCCAGCACACTGAAGAGGCTAATTCTCTCAAGAAATGCCGGCTGGTGTGGGCTCTGTGCAGTCAGGCAGATGAGGTTCTAGAATTGTGTGCCATGATGCTCAGGGCCCCGTTGGACAAAGCTACTCCACTCCCAGCACTTGCCCTGAGCTGTCTCCCTGTGTACAAATAGATGAAGAGATTGCTTCATTTTCATGGTAGGGACATTTTCCAGAGCAGGATTTGGGTACCAAAGCAGAGGCTTTGTCATCTGCCAGGTAGGATGCTCGCTGAGCAATTCGCCAGTGCACCCAGGACTTTTCCTTGTGCTTTTGGGAACATGTCAGAACTGCACTGTGGGTTTTGTTACATATGATAGTTACCCCTGGATTGAACTAGCAATCCTTTCTTTTTGACCTTTCCTTTTTCCTTCTATTTTTTTTTTATGATAAGAATCTTGTAATTTTATCTTAAAAGGATTATATTGTAGCAAAATAATGTTGTTTTGTGACAGGTGATTAACTTAGGTAAACCTCTTAAAAACCTCGGCACAGCGACCTTGAATATACAGTGGCCCAAGGAAATTAGCAATGGCAAATGGTTGCTTTATTTGGTGAAAGTCGAATCCAAAGGTTTGGAGCAGATCAATTGCGAGCCCCACAATGAAATAAACTTCCTGAAGCTGAAGGTACGTTGATGGGTTTTCTGCTGCCTCCCAGGTGGGAGCTGCTGACCTTCAAGGGGTAAACTTGACTCTGCTAGGGAAACCGCATTGTGTCGTTTTGGGTTGTCACAGTTTTTCTCATTCATAACTGAGTAACCCGGTTAGTCTGGCTAAGGCATTTTTGCTGATGAATGACCATTATGGAACATCCACTTGTTGAGATGAAGGACATTTTCTGAAGTGTTATGACCCAATAATGTAAGGAAAACTGGGAGATTCCCATGGGGATGAACCAGCCAGCATAAACTGTAAGAGCTTTAGGAGGGCACCACAAAGGCCTCTGCACCTTAGCAAATGACCTGGAACACTTTCATTCTCATTAATAGAAAATGTTCACTGGGTCCCTTACTTTGCCAGTACCAGACTAAGTACTTTGTGTATTCTCTCTCTTGATAATTCTTTTTTTTTTTAATTTTGTTACATGAGAGTAGATTTTTTTTATTTTTTATTTATTTATTATGTATGCAGTCTTCTGCCTGCATGCCAGCAGAAGGCACCAGATCTCATTCAAGGTGTTTGTGAGCCACCATGTGGTTGCTGGGAATTGAACTCATGACCTCTAGAAGAACAGTCAGTGCTCTTAACAGCTGAGTCATCTCTCCAGCCCTTCTCTTGACAATTCTGTGAGATAGCTTTTTATCATCTGCCTCTTCACAGAAGAGTGAATACATGGAGAATCAGAGACATTAAGTGACCTTCTCAAAGTAGCTCAGCTGTTAAGAGATGATAGGTTCTGCGTTTAAGCCCCACTGATTTCAAAGCTCACCCCTTCTCTACTACAGCACACTTATGTAACTAGATGACTTGAGTTCCAGTGTGATGAACAGTTGCATTGTCTGTGGATGGCTGTTTCATTTAGTGTAAATTCTTGGGGGTAGGGGAGGTTGCTGTTTTTGGTTGGTTGACTAACTGGGGTTTGGCTGGTGTGTAGCACTGGCTTGTCTGGAACTCACTCTGTAGACCAGGCTGCCTTCGAACTCAGAAATCTGCTTGCTTCTGTCTCCATAGTGCTGGGATTAAAGGCGTCCGCCACTGTGCCCAGCTTGGCTGTGCATTTTTGAGGCAGATCTTATATAGCCCGGACTGGCCTTGAACTCTAGAGTAACCAGAAATGACCTTGAAGTCTCGATCCTCTGGCCACTGCCTCCCAAGTGCTACTATACCTGGTCCATACTATGCAATGCTAGGGCTCAAACCCAGGGCTTCATGCATGCTAGGGAAGCATTCTACCAATTCAGCTGTATCCCCAGTCCTCTTTTATGTTAAGTTCCGAAGTTGTATTATGAGTTGGAGGCTTACAGCATGCCCCTTGACATTGAAAAACAGGGTGGTTATTCCTGTTTGACTGCCCCTTTCTAACAATCATAAATTCGAAATGCTCTAAAATCTTAGGTACATTTCTAAGAAGGGCGATTCAGTCTGTATAAGGACGGCACATGTTCAAAGTTCTTATCTGGCTTAGTTTGCAGCACACTCCTCTCGGAGTTGATTATACAGAAGGCCTTGTGTTTCCTTGTCCTCCCTGTCACTTCCTCATTTGTCATTCCGTCATTCCTACCTGTTGACTGTCTCCTGTGAGTTATACACTGAGCTGAGTGCTGGGATAGACTTAACAGTTTGATGCTGTGTGCTCGTGGTTCAGGGGAGACACAAGAACAAAGGAGGTGGCTTTTTCTTTCCCCGAGTTCAATACCACACTAGGAATAAACTACATAAATAAACAGACCTGTGAGACCATCGATGAACCAAAAATGGCCATAACGCCTGCTTTTGCTGGTAGGAGGGAAGATGTGATGATTTACTATAGCCTTGGTAGAATGTGGAATCTCTGAGACACTGTGCACACATAGAGGGATTATTTAGTCTCTGGCCATGCCTGTGAAGGATTATTTTGGTAAGGTTTCTTGGGTTGTGGAGACCCACATTAAAAGTAGGTGGCACCAGTCCCTGGGGTGGGATCTATACAGAAAGTGAGCTGGGCACCAGCGTTCATTGCTCTCTGCTTCCTTACTGTGGGTACCATGTGACCAGCTGCCTTCCGCTCCTTAACATCCCCTCCATGATGGACTGGAACTAGAACTGTGAGCCAAAATAAGCCCTTTCCCCTGTAAGTTGCTATGTCAGGGTGTATTATCACAGGACAGGAAAAGAAGCTAAGACAGGCAGATATTAGCCGGGCAGTGGTGACTGGTGGCGCATGCCTTTAATCCCAGCACTTGGGAGGCAGAGGCAGAGGCAGGCAGGTCTCTGTGAGTTAGAGACAAGTCTGGTCTACAAGAGCTAGTTCCAGGACAGGCTCCAAAGCTGCAGAGAAACCCTGTTTCGAAAAAGCAAAAAAAAAAAAAAAAAAAAAAGACAAGCAGATATTAATTGATGATGTAAATTTGGCATTATTTGTAAGGCTTATATGGCAACAGCAGAAATTTACATAAAGAGGGTCTGTTTTGGATATCACTTTTAGGAGTCTCACAACGCAAGAAAGAAACGGGAAATTCCTGAAAAACAAATAGATGACAGCAGGAAGTTTTCTTTGTTTTCTGAACGAAAATACCAAACTCTTGTGAGTATCTTTCCGGGCTGTGAACGGGGTTGGCATAAACAAGGAACGGCTTCCCAGAACAATGGATTCTCACCACTAGTCTCCTCTTTAGAACTGCAGCGTCAACGTAAAGTGTGTGAACATCAGGTGTCCTCTGCGCGGGCTCGACAGCAAGGCCTCTCTCATTTTGCGATCCAGGCTATGGAACAGTACATTTCTAGAGGTGTGGCTTTGCCTCCTGGAAGGACTTGCTACTGCCAAGGACGTTTGTCACTCTCCTAACACACGTCTTGTCTTCCACAGGAATATTCCAAACTGAACTACTTGGACATTCTCGTGCGGGCCTCTATTGACGTGACAGCTGCTGCTCAGAACATCAAGCTGCCTCATGCGGGCACTCAGGTGAGACCTGGGTGCCTCAGCTGGCCTCTCCCACTACACCACATCCAAAACCCGAGGTCACCTTCTTTGGTGCTCATACCCCTCGGATCCTGCTGCTCTGTAAAGGACAGTTTTAGGTTATGCCGCACAATGCTCTGTTTTAAGGGAATTGTTGAAAATACAAAGTAGCCCTGAGCCAGGCCTGGTAGTGCTGGCCTGTTGATATGCTAGCTACTCAGGAATCAGAAGCAGGACAATCATGATTTAGTCTGTCTGGATTTCAGAGTGAGTTTCAGGCCAGCCTGGGCAATCTAGTGAGGCCCTGTTCTGATATAGAAAGTTTAAAAGGGCCAATATGTAGCTCATACTTCCTACTGCTGCACGAGGCCCTAGGTTCGATCCCAAGTGCAGCATACACACCAAAAATTAGGAAGTCCATAGACCTCCATTCAGCAGAGCCATGGCCAGGATGGGAAGCCACGCAGCGGAAGAATAGTAGCGTATGGTTCAGTAGAAAATGAAGTCAGCCCACCCCAATGCTGCATTCTCAGAATGCCTGTGCTGTGTGTGGCCATGGCAGTGACTGAAAAAAGATATTTCTCTGTAAATCGGGATTTTATGTGTGAGCCAAACATGGCGGCTCACATCTACAATCCCAGCACTGAGGGATGCTCCAAGTCTGAGGCAGTTTGAGCTATATAGTGAGCTCCAGGTTAAGATGGCCCACAGTGAGACCCTATCTCAAAATCCCTGTGAATGAATGAATGAATCAATCAATCAATCAATCAATCAATCAACTCATTGGTCTAGAATTGAATTTTCTAAAATAAATCCATGATGTGTCCTTTGGAATAAACCTTGGCCATGGAACAGCTTTTCCAATGACAGGAAATGTCCTATCTCCTTGGACACCTTCAAGAGGAAGGTTGTCTCTCCTTAACTGTCCTGTGACCTGCCAGTGGAGCCGAGACCAGATCTCAGGTTCTTTTCTGGGCCTGAGAGCAAGTCTGGCTGCATAGTGACAGAGAAAAATCCTTATCTTGGGCATTCTGTCTTAACCAGGAGATGGAGTCTCTGCCTGACCCTGCTTTGCTTAATCCTTTATAGGTTGGTGAACAACTTCTAACCTTCTATTTGGAACCCATTTCTTTTGAAAGTAGAGGCATTTTCTTATCACTTGTCTTCTGCTGCCTCCCTATTTTCTGTGATTTCTGTGATAGCTCAGACCCCATGCTGCAGGCACTTTTCATGTAAATCTGAAGGTGCAGTATTTCAGCCTGAAGAGTGGAGCTGAACTTGAGAGTCAGGATGCCTTTCTTCTTGATCCCCTCACTTACTGTGGGTCACATTTTCATCTTCATCTAGCTCCCCGTTTCTAATCTGAGGATCATTTTCTTTGGCAATAGAAGCAAAATACATTGTGTGATTCAGTCTTTTTGGATTTTTTTTTTTTACTCTAATCCTGCTTCTTAAAAAAAGAGAATAAGAAAAATTTGTTTACTTACTGTTTGATTTCAAGAATTTAGTGTTTGCTGCTCAATAAGATACTTAAATTTAGTATCAAAACAAATGAAAGCAGAAATCACACAATTGAGCCAGGTAAGATGACTGTATTTTGACATCAGTTTGTTTAAATCTATGTGGCAAACAAGCACCTGGTAAAACATGTGGCCACCCTCCCTGTGCTAGAAGCAAAGTTGAATAAAGTCTCAAGAATTTCAAATTAATCCAAGGAAGAAGGCAATATGTCAATATGTATATGTGTACACATGTCTCATTTTATTCCCAAGACTCAGGTAGGTAAATATCCACGTTTTTTGCCTTCTGAAAATTGTAATGGGTAGAATTAAGTACCCCATTTTTTGGGATAGTGAGATTTTCTTTCTGGGAGCCCCAAATTCAGAGAACTTGAGGTATGTGTGCTTTTAGAAAACAGGCTTGTATGTGCAGAGCACTCACCTGGGCGGGTGGTACCTTTGATGTTAAGTTTTGTAAAAAGTGTGACAGCCCCTTTCCTGTGTGATTTATACTGCTGTTCAGTAAGAGTGGGCTTTACAACGTAGAGTAATTGGGGACAGGTGTTTTGGCAGTTGGCAAATTGATGTGGTCTCTGTACTGGTCACTGGTGATGCAATTGAATATACCAGTCAAGCGTGAGCCCTTTCTGTCTTTGGCATATGATGAATGAGGTACCTATGGTTAAGCCACCACCCCCGTGGAAATGCATAAAAGTTTAATGAAACCAAAAGGAAAAGATTGTTTTAGGGATGGCAAAGCTCTGCAGACATTTCCATTGAGCTGTTAAAAATGGCCGAGGCAACTTTTTAGGTTTTAGAGTAAACACCTTGTGGAGGGTGTTTGCAATGATCACATGCTTAGAGTTTAAGTTTCTCATCCCTACAGCTTATGCTCTAAGCCACACCTGAAGGAACCTAATTTGTCCACACACATTTTTTTAGAGTATGGCAACAAGTCACTTCAGGAAATTACATTGTTTGTCTTTAGTTTGATAGCCTAAGAAATTGCATTGTAGGTCTTTAGTTTGATAGCCTAAGAAAAGGAATTAAATGGCACGCGTTTGTTATGTAGCTCACCCCTATTTCACAGCATCTTTGGAACCTGAGGTTTGTAGAATAATTATACCCAAACTGACCCTTGTCTCTCCATTGCTGGAAATTAACTAAAAGAAAGTGTGATTATTTTCAAAAGGTCATAGATAGAAGGCTGGAGGCAGAGCTTGGAGGTACAGTGTTTCCTACACATGTGCAAGGCTTGACTCCAGCATAGCTAAATTATAAAACAAAACAAAAAAACATAAAACAATCAAGCAATTGTAGTGAAACATAATTATCTGCTGATAGCTGTTCAGACTTAAAGACAATGATGGATTCTTGGATTCATTGTATCGTTTTCTCTGCTTTTCTTTTAAAAAACAAAACAAAACAAAAAAAACATTATTTAAGAGTTAAATTAACAAATATAACCCAGACCTTTCCAGATTCCAGATAAAGGTCTTCAGGAAAAGCCTGTTGAAGTGGTATTCTGTTATTGAGAAAAAGGGTCTCTCAGGAGAAAGTGACTTATCCATCCATACCCTTTTTCATTCTTTCGAAATGTGTTCAGGAGCTGAGCAAAATTGAAGCCATGGATGCCTGATGTCAGCTGGCACCTGGTGTATAGTGGTCTCTCTTTTGTGTCCTGTAGGTTCGTGTGACAGTGTTTCCCTCAAAGACTGCTGCTCAATATTCCGGGATAGCTTGGTGGATCATCCTCCTGGCTGTCCTTGCTGGGATTTTGATGCTGGCTCTGTTAGTGTTTTTACTGTGGAAGGTAAGTCACATCTATGACCTGAGTTTCTAGATGTAAACTTCATGTTTGTAAAATATGAGGATTGACACTGACACGTTTGCATTTTCTTTGTTTCTCTTTTTTTCCCCCAGTATTTTATCATGAAACTTTTCCAATATACAGCAAGTCTGAGAGAATTTTACAAGGATTATCTGTGTATCTACCTAACAGTTTATATTTAGATACTCTTTATTTGCATGTAAGAAGTGTCTTAAGTAATTTTGAGGTGTCATGTATAATTCAGCATGTTTGGTAAATAGCAAATCTGAATTTTACTACTTTTCTTAGCATTTTCTGAACCTAAGATCAACCTTTAAGCCAAATTGACAGATACCAGTTGAATCTGGATGTAAGTTCCAGCTAATTTCCCTTTGTGTAAAGAAGCCTTCATGACAGCCACTGGGAATCATTGCCCATATAGCAAAAAGACATGACAGGATGAATACTCCATCTCAGGGGCCCTCGGCCTGTTACAAGCATGATGAACATCCCAGTTCTGACAATGCACAGTGTGTGCTGTCTTGCCCTGAATCCTATCTATACACAGTAGATGGTTGTGAACGTTTGTCAACAAATTACAACCTCTTTCAGTTTTATGTGAGTCCCAGGGAGTAATGGACCTCCACAATCTTTATCTGTAATTCCAGACTGCAAAAATCTCTGGGAACCGGAAGTTTGACTGACTTGATAGAACTATGCTGTGAAGAGACAGTATTTAGTCTTGCTCTATTATTTCTTGAGTTTCATTGCAGATGTGCTAGCATTCCTATTACTGTGCCATTGTGTGTATAGCACTTCCCAAGCATGTCTATTCCAGAGGGCTTGGGGTCAAGAAAGTATATGCTAGGCCCAAACCACCCTTTCCCTTCCGTTGTGTCCTAGAGTACAAGGACAAAGGATATTCTGACTTTCTAATTTTGAGTGCCCCACACACACACATACACACACTCTTCTAAACAACTCCTTTTGCCAGGCTGAGATACTGGGTTTGAGACTTGGTATCTGTCTGTACCAATAATCTTCCTGATACTTGGATTTTAGTCAGCTTTACCCATGTTGTATTGCAAGCACTAGGTTTATCTGGCAAATACAGCCAATCAATATTAGAGCTCTTGCCACAATTATCTGACGGGGAAAAGTTAATTTGGGGTTTTGATGCTTGAGAATGAGCTTGTATTCCCTGGAAGAGTTCACAAGGTCAGTCTTTCCCCAGAGCAGATCTTATTGGCAGTCCTGAATCCATGTGTAGTCATGGCAGTAGATGCAGAGTTAAGATACCTGAGCTGTTTATAATGTTGGGCAAATCATGTCACCTCCCTGGGACTCAGTTGTCTGATAGTTGGATCAGACTAAATGATCTCATTGGGTTCTTTGACATTCTTAACTTTCAGACTCTGAGGCAGATTCTAAACAGATCCTCAAACTACACACGAAAGTCAGTATTATTACTTCATATTCTTCTTTATAAACGAAATTATTTGTATTTAAAAATAGTGCAATTTTTAGGCCGAAAGGACTCTAGGATCCTAAAGCTGCTGTCTAGATGTCTGAGGCTCTGCATTCAGTCTCCAGGCACTGTGGAAGGGGGGAGCATGGATGGGGTCTAGTTCAGCAGTCAGACATTGAGCTTTGTCCATCTACTTCAGTGTCAAAAGCTACAACCAAGAGGTCCACTTTACCCAGAGGAACCCTGACTTTATCTGTTTTTTTAAAATTCTGGCTTTTGCACAGGACTTCTTTTGAAAGTAAAAAAGAAAAGTCCTTAGACTCTTATTTAAGACTATTCATTTTTGGTTAACTTTTCTTCCTATCCTATTTACTAGTTCTTGTGATTGCAACTTGGCTGTGTACATTTGCCGTGTTACCCTGATAGCCACAAGTACATATGATATATAGGCTGCATCAGTGCAGCCCAGTAAAGGGCTCAGTAATAAGGAAATGTTCTAGAGTGGCACCATCTCATGACAGCCAGGAGTCACTTGTGGCTAGTACCGTGGAAGAGTCGCATTTTCAATTTCAAGTCTGAACTTGAATAACCATGTGTATGTACCCTGTGACGGGGGGATCTACATCTTCTAGATCTAGATCTATCCTTCCAAACGAAGAAGGATATTCCAATGAATTGCCAGGCTAGGAGGCACAATTTTATTTCAAAAGATAGTCCCCACAGCCTGTGAACTAGACGAAAGTAAATAGGAAAAGCTCCCCATTGCTAAATGAAGGAAACAATAGCAGAGAGTAAAATTACACTTTTATACTCACTTAAGAGTGACCTGAACTGAGGAGCATGGAATCCTTCCATTTAAGGGTTGCATGGTGGTTCAGAATTCAGGGAAATGACAGCAAATATTCCTTCATTCGAATTTATTCTGTGATTCACCTTACCAGTTGGTTCGGAGGCCTCCAGTAGAAAATAGTGTTCCATAAAACTTACTGCAAAAGCAGATAGATACACTATATCTGTACTTTATAGGGTTTATAGTCCATTCCTTGTCTCAGTAGACTGCAGAAGTGAATGTTTTGACTTTTTCAAGTCTGTTGTGCAAGGAAAAAATTCAACCAAGTTCCAGTCAAATGTGCATGCATGTTCCTTTTAGAATGACCTCAAGACTTCTGCTGCAAATAGAAAAGTCAATTAGCCAATGTGTGTCATCTTTGTCTAGAGACACCAAGTGGTAGACTGCTGAACGCTGGCACAAGGTGCCAGCGCAGTAACTGCTCACTTGGGCTAAAACCGGAGGTGTTCTTTTCTTTAGCTTTTAAACACAAAACTGTAAAATTGACTGAATACCTTGCTTCCTTGTAGTGTGGTTTCTTCAAGAGAAATAAGAAAGATCATTACGATGCCACCTATCACAAGGCTGAGATCCATACTCAGCCATCTGATAAAGAGAGGCTCACTTCCGATGCATAGTATTGATCTCCTCCCGTAATTGGTAATTGATCAGTGTCTTTCATCGCTAGCTGTGGGACCTGCTGTGGTTGTGGTGGCTAACTAAAGAGCGACAGCTTGCTGTGTGTGTCCCATTAACAGATGTTTCCAAGTGTCCACACTGGCTTGCCTTGCTTGGATTTATTTGTTTGTTTACTTATTTATTTATTCATTTATTTTGTTGTTTCACTTGAAAGTTCAGTTGTCTTTTTGTTAATGTACAAAGAATCTTTCATGCAGGTGAGTTGTTTTGTGCTCTTGTTAAACAATACCCACAGCAATGAAGACAATCACACTGTTTGTCTAATTAGATGTTAAGAGCTCCGGAGCAGCCCAGTTTGCCATGTGTTGTTACGTCGTGTCCCACTCGGAATTTCAAAGATGCATGAGAAATCAGCCCAGATTTCTTGTTCATTTTGGAATTTCAAGCTTTGTTGACTGCCTGCTTAACCTGTTGCATGTGGGAGACCTGTGTTTCTCCTGTAGAGAGGCTTCCTCTACTTGTCACCATTTTGCTGTCCTTGCTCTAGGTGATGGGGCAGGCTTGGGGTGCTTCCTACTGTCGCATGGATGTGGTTTATGCTAGCTAAGCATGCAACTTCCCCTTTTCCTTTGTATTTCTTCTGGGCCAAAGACCATTACAACAAAGTGCTTCAGGAGATGGTTCCTCTGCCCAAGTAACCCTAGGCATGCAAAAACAATCTAATACCAAAGCGTTGTGGGTAATACAATATGTTGTAATGGAGTTTGGCCGTGTTTCACATTCATAGAGACTTTATTCCACCTTGCTTCTCAGTTGATTTTAAGTTCATGTTTTTCTCCTACGTTTTATAAACCCATTGAAACAGGAACCGTTGGTGATTCCTTTTTCTTTTCTATGGGCAGGAGGGGGTGCAGTTATTACTGCAGTTCCTTTCTGTGGCATTGACACAGTGATCCCAACGTGGTCACTTTGATTTTATATTCCAAACTTCATTTCCTTCTGTTTTTAAATGGGGCAGGCAGCTGCCCTGTTTTATGATAAGCATATTGGTTTTTCTATGCAGAATTACAAATGAGTCTGTATAGAAATGACCTAAACAAAATTTCTTGGCCCATTTGGCCTATTATGTGTGATTTTTTGTCTTGCCCTATGGCATCTTTATGACACAACATTCTTCAATATAAACATTCTATTCTTGTTGCTGTCACAAAGGACATTAACCAACCATTCTACATAGATCCTTCTACACTGCATTTTTAAATTTGAGAATACTCCTTTTAAAAAAAATAAGAAAGAAAAAAGTGTATCTTTCTTATAAATATTTTTAATCTGATTCAAAAATTTTGGGTATATTTTTAAAATGCACTTTGGTTCAGTTTTTTTTTTTTTTTTTTTTAAGATTGTCCCTCCCTTCCCCAAACCCCTCCTTTCTTTCCTTTTCTGCTTCCAAATGAAGAGGAGAAATTGGGGAGTACTCAAATTCAGTTTGGTTTTGCTGCCCTTGAGTCCTATGAGGTTTATGGCTGGCTGATTGCATCACAGCACAGTTACTTTGTAACTTATTAACAAAGCTGCTCGATAGGAAGCACCCCAGGGAGTCTAGCCAGTGCAGTGATATAAAGCCCCTAGGGGAGAGAACAGTTTTAAACCGACCCACATGAACATGGCATGCCAAATAGTATTTGTAAAATTACTTGTGATCTGATTTACAGTTTATTAATGGAGAGGACTAGAAAGTAACTTTTTTAAGCCTTTAGAGAGTGTGGTATACATATGTCTATTATCCAGCACCAGGAGGTTCAGGCAGAAGGATGTTGAGTTCAAGGGCATCCTTGGCTACATAGCAAGTTCCTGTTTTTTATTCACACAAGTTGTTTTATAATGGCCTAGTAATATGAAAATTAGATCTTTCATTTATATGGTGAAATTTTTTTTTTACATAAAAGCAGTGTTTTACAAAATGCTTAAATCATTAGTCAAGAAATAGCTCAAGTTGTAAAATGTAAAAAAGAAGAAACTGACTTTTCTTCCAGGCCCACATCCATTCTCCTTGTTTTTCCCCACTGGCTGTTTCTTTTCAACCTGTTATTTTCATAAAGAAAGCAGAGTCTGTTCTCAGCATTCCATAGGTAGACCTAGATGAACTGAACGCTTAGATGTTCTGGTTTAGTGCATCTGGTCTTCAGACTGACTAACTTCCGTCTTGTTTTTCTGTCCCCTTTTTCCAGTGTGGATTCTTTAAGCGCTCTAGGTACGATGACAGCGTTCCCCGATACCATGCTGTTCGCATCCGGAAAGAAGAGCGAGAGATCAAAGATGAAAAACACGGTGATAACCTGGAAAAAAAACAGTGGATCACAAAGTGGAATGAGAATGAGAGCTACTCATAGGGGACCCAGGAAAGCTTCACACTACCCAAACCCCCTTTCATTTTTCCCAACCCAGAGATCCAGGTGGGTCCAAAGCCTGCTTAGCACCTGAAGTGTGATTTCAGACTGACGACACACAGTGTGGACCTACAGTTTCAGCTGTGGATATTGTTACACCTAAGGCTCCTGTTTTGCACAGCCAAATTTAAGACTTTTAGAGTGGATTTTTCTTTAACTGCCTTAATTTAACTTTCCAGATTGCCTTTGTTTTTGGCGTGACTGACTTACATTACATGTGCTGTGTGGCAGGGCCTGCCCATCTGCACTCCTGGGACATTCTCTCCTGATAGCACGGGAGGAAGAAGGCCCCCACCGTCACCCGTGCTCACAGGGTGGCCATCCCAGCCTGCCTCCACAAGCCATCCTTCTCATAAGATTGCAGAACCTGCAAGTTAATTGCCCTGTGGCTCAAGACTCTGCCATTGGATAACTGTGTCTCTGTTGAAAGTTCTGTCTTAAATGTGCAATAGAAGGTGATGTTGCCATCTTGCCTTCTCTCTCCATTTCCCAGAAGTGAGAATCCTTGCTGATGCCAAACGCACAGAGGTTCCCTTCTCCCTCGTCACTAAAGCACAGGCTCGGCAGACTTGAATGCTAGTTACACTTGTTTATATATATTTATTTTTTTTTCTTCAAGCCATCTTGCTATTGACTGATAGGCCAAAGATACTTCAGGTTTGTTTAGGCAATCAGAATGAGAACTTGGGAGGTCGTTTGTTCTGACCTTGATCATTTACTGCCAAAAGGAAGTTCTTTATAAGCATGCAAGGATCGATTTAATAACTTAAACTTATCTGTAAGTGATACCATCTCCTTTCTGGCAGGCTCTCCCTCAACCCAGAAAGTTTGACAAAGGGTTAACTGTAAGATGTGTCATCTTTACCCAGCATGGGGTGTTCCCTGATTTTGAGCCCTGTGTGGAACATGTGAACTTCGTGCTGTAACTTTCAGAACTCTTAGAGGAAGTGAGTTCATTGAACTCTAGGATCTGTGTGCTCACTGATGTCAACACTGTACATTCAGGACTTGAAGTGAGTACCTGTGTGGATCCAGACCAATCCAGTGTGAGACTACTGAAGAGTATCTGCTACCAAAACAGCCATACCAGACAGATGGAGAGCCACGGCGCTTAGCTTCTTAAATACCGTCGGAACCATTCAACCAGCGAGTCCATGTTTGATTTTTTTTTAACTGTTCACCCCAATCTCAATTCTTCCAAATGACCTGTGACGCCCTTTAGGCCTAGAGCAGAAGGTTTAGCTCACTGCTAGACTGCTTGCCTAGCATTCCCGGGACTCACCTTGGTTTTTGTTTGTTAAAATGTCAGAAGGGGAAACCAGTTTTATATATATACACATACATACATACATATGTATGTGTATATATATTCAACAGACATTGAATATACTATCAAAACTGATTTTTTTAATTGTGCTTTAAAACAAGTAAGTTATATGGAAGCAGCAGCAAAGAGGTGCTATTTTGTTTGGGTATTGTATATAAGCAGTTCTGTGTTTTTTTTTTAAGACTGGGTCTCAAGTAACCCAGGCTAGTCTTGAACTCCTTAGGTAGCTGGGGATAGCCTTGAACTTATGATCCTCTTGCCTCCCCGCCCTGACCCCCACATTCCCAGGGCTGGGATTGCAAGTGTTTGCCACCATACTCAGTTTTATGCAGTGCTTGGGACTGAACCCAGGGCTTTGTGTGTTCTAGGCCATCACTCTACCAACTGAGCTACATGCCGCCATTTCTCAGTCTTTTAAAAGAACAAAACATTGCTAAATATGCCATTGTTGCTTTGGAGGTATTTTTTAAGTCTTTTTTTTTTTCATAAAAAGTTATACCCTTAAGATATTAAAACCTTTTATTCTGGTTCTACTTTGGCATTTTTCACTCATAAAAATAATTTTACAAATAATACCTTGTTTACAAAAAGTTCTCTACCACGGGTCCAGATGGTGTTTAAAGTCTCAGTTTCTTGCTTGGGTAACTTGAGGCCAAACATACTGCCTTTGAAGGACACAACAAAGAAGCTGATATTTTGACAGTGTCAGTAGACCTCTGTTATAGAAATGAATGTCCAGGGGGGCTGGAGAGATGGCTCAAGAGGTTAAGAGCACTGACTGTTCTTCCAGAGGTCCTGAGTTCAATTCCCGGCAACCATATAGTGGCTCACAACCACCTTGAATGAGATCTGGTGCCCTCTGCTGGCATTCGGGCAGAAGAGTATTTACATAATAAATAAATAAAATCTTAAAAAAAAAAAAAGAAAAGAAAAAGAAATGAATGTCCAGAAAAGGGTGGGGAGGGAGTTCGACAACAGAGAAACAAGAATGTTATGATGTTTAAATTTATAGTTGTTAAAAATGTCATCTCAAGTCAAGTCACTGGTCTGTTTGCATTTGATAGGTTTTATACTAACTAGCATTGTAAAGTTATTTCATAATTAGAAAATACCTGTGGATATTTGTATAAAAGTGTGAAATAAATTTTTTATGAAAGTGCTCGTGCTTACTAACACAGCATCATGTATGTGAAGCAAACCTAAATTATAAATGACGACCCGAGTTGCCTTTCTTTGTATTTTATCAAAGCCAAAAAAGTAAAGTTTTCAATATTTTTTAGTGTCCCATATAATTTCAGGCAAAGGTACCCAAAGTGGTGCAATATAAATGTGGTTGAAGGTTTTTAAATTTATCTATTTTAATGTGTATGTTCTCGTGTGTGTGTGTGTGTGTGTGTGTGTGTGTGTGTGTGTGTGTGTGTGTGTACACGTACATGTGCCACAGAGTGGGTGCTGAGGTCAGAGGACAACTTTTGGGAGCCTGGGCCCTCGGGCTTGGCAGTAAGTACTTGCTGACTCATTCACTGGCCCCTGGAATTGTTTGGGGATGCTTTTGTTTATATCTTTGTTTGAAACCCTTATTTAGCTGATGGCATGTCTTTACAAATGCAAAAATAGTCTTATAGGTGGTTTATTCACGTTATCTACACACTGGGAGCTTTCTCTTTTCATTGATACTCTACCTCAAAGGCTTAAACCTGGAAAGGTATTATTTTGCAATGACACTATGTCTTAAAAATGATTTCTTCTAGCCGAGTTGCTTTCTTCTGAATGTGAGAATAGTCCAGCAATGATGTGACATTCAGTTATTCTGTAGAGCTGATTTCACAGAGTCCCCATCAGAAAATCCTTTCTTCAGCAGGACATTTCATCTAGATTTAAGCAGTTTTCTAAAACTTCTGTAGATAATCACAACACAGAAAATAATGTGCATGTATGGTGTCTTGACAATGTAACATACCTTAACCTGAATACATTTCCCATCAGACGTATATTGTTTGCCTGCTATGTTGTCTAAGTTTTCATTACAATTGTTACATATTGAGTCTTGCCCTTCTTGGTTCTTTTTTTTTTTTAAGATTTTTATTTATTTATTATGTATACAACATTCTGCTTCCATGTATATCTGCACACCAGAAGAGGGCACCAGATCCCATAATGGATGGTTGTAAGCTACCATGTGGTTGCTGGGAATTGAACTTAGGACCTCTGGAAGAACAGCCATGCTCTTAACCTCTGAGCCATCTCTCCAGCCCAACCTTCTTGGTTCTTTGAAAACAAACAGGTGCTACTGCCCAATGAGACATGTAATTGGTACTCTGAATGACTGATGCCAGTACCTGTGACCTTCTCAAAGCCCTGATTTACATTTCCGTTCTATGAACATGCCATACTAAACTCTCAGCAATAGGCAATCATCCTATCCATTGAGTCTTTCATTAGCTGTGATACAGGTCACATGGGATAGAGGGCCTGATGTCAAAAGTCACACAGGAATGCCCATGAACAATGATGGTGTTGCAGGGCTCTCTGCCACAGAGAGATTCATAAAGGGAATGTTGCAAACAGGGACACCTTATTCTTGTTGCAAATTGCTTGCCCAAATGTCATGGGTCACACACAAGCTGTGGTTTATGCTATGCTCTTGTGGCTAAGAATTAATATTCCAGGATGTGGAGAGGATCTAAGTGGCAGGTGCTTCCAACTCTCTCCAGACCAAGGATGCAGGGCTGAGATCGAGTTTTAAATGACATGTCTTAATGAGACACCCACCGAAGGACAGTGTTCAAAGACAGTGGGGCATTGAGAGAGTACTGGGTTTTAAATGAGAAAGATGCTTTAGGTGGCGAGATTCCAACTAATGGGTTCTCAAGGCTGATGATTTTAAACAGTTCCTGAAGACCAAAAGAGGGGCCACTGGGGAGGAAGAGACAGTATTCAGAGAGTGGAGACCAGATTTCTGGGTGGCTTCATAAGTGGCTCTGCCAAGCCAGTAGGAGTCTGTACTTCCCCTCTGGTCAGGGATAAAGAGCCTGCTTCCAGCTTCCTGAATGAATGTAGGAGTGCTCCTTTTACTAATTCAATCTTCCTTCTTTCCTTCCTTCCTTCCTTCCTTCCTTCCTCCCTTCCATCCTTCCTTCCTTCTCTCCCTCCCTCCCTCCCTCCCTCCCTTCCTTCCTCCCTCCCCCCCTCCCTCCCTCCTTCCTTCCTTCCTTTTTTTCTGAGACAGGATTTCTCTGTAGCTTCTAGAACTTGCTCTGTAGATCAGGTTGGCCTCGAACTCACAGATCCACTTGCCTCTGCCTCCTGAGTGCTGGGATTAAAGGCATGTACCACAGGCACTAGTTTAACGTCTTATATTTACACGTGTGTGTGTGTGTGTGTGTGTGTGTGTGTGTGTGTGTGTGTGTACAGATGTAAGTCATAGCATAGGCTTGGAGGTCAGGACAACTCGAAGGAGTTGATTTTTTCCACCATGTGGGACCTGGAAACTAAGTCATCGGGTTTGGGGACCAAACATCTTTACTCCAGTGCCATCTGGCTGGTGTGTGTGTGTGTGTGTGTGTGTGTGTGTGTGTGTGTGTGTTTACAGTTAGTATTAGCTGGGAATTAATATCTACTTGATCTACAGTGCTTAGCCTTTTTTTTAAAAAAAAAATTGTTTGTTTGTAGAGAGTGTTCTTGATTAGGATCTGATGCCAACTCTGTAGAGGTATTGACAATAGAACTCATCTAGAAAGAAATT